>NC_092767.1:37092474-37431569 GCF_047496795.1 Chiloscyllium punctatum
GTAGATGTGGTATATATGGATTTTAGTAAGGCGTTTGATAAGGTCCCCCATGGTAGGCTACTGCAGAAAATACAGAGATATGGCATCGAGGGTGAGTTGGAGGTTTGGATTAGGAATTGGCTGGCTGGAAGAAGACAGAGGGTAGTAGTTGATGGCAAAGGTTCATCTTGGAGTGCCGTCAATAGTGGTGTTCCGCAAGGATCTGTTTTGGGACCATTGCTGTTTTTCATTTTTATAAATGACCTGGAGGAAGGGTTAGAAGGTTGGGTGAGCAAGTTTGCAGATGATACGAAAGTCGGAGGAGTTGTAGACAGTGAGGAAGGATGTGGCAGGTTACAGCGGGATATAGAGAAGCTGCAGAGCTGGGCAGAAAGGTGGCAAATGGAGTTCAATGCAGCTAAGTGTGAGGTGATTCACTTTGGTAAGAGTAATAAAAAGATGGGGTACTGGGCTAATGTCGGATACTTGGTAGTGTGGAAGAGCAGAGGGATCTTGGTGTCCATGTACACAGATCTCTGAAAGTTGCCACCCAGGTAAATAGTGCAGTGAAGAAGGCATATGGCGTACTGGCTTTTATTGGTAGAGGAATTGAGTTCCGGAGCCCTGAGGTCATGCTGCAGTTGTATAAGACTCTGGTGAGGCCGCATCTGGAATATTGTGTGCAGTTTTGGTCGCCATACTATAGGAAGGATGTGGAGGCACTGGAATGGGTGCAGAGGAAGTTTACCAGGATGTTGCCTGGTATGGTAGGAAGATCCTATGAGGAAAGGCTGAGGCACTTGGGGTTGTTTTCATTGGAGAAAAGAAGGTTTAGGGGTGACTTGATAGAGGTGTACAAGATGATTAGGGGGTTAGATAGGGTTGACAGTGAGAACCTTTTTCCACGTATGGAGTCAGCTATTACAAGGGGGCATAGCTTTAAATTAAGGGGGGGTAGATATAGGACAGATGTTAGGGGTAGGTTCTTCACTCAGCGAGTCGTAAGTTCATGGAATGCCCTGTCAGTAGCAGTAGTGGACTCTCCCTCTTTATGGGTATTTAAGCGGGAATTGGATAGGTATATGCAGGATAGTGGCTTAGTGTAGGTTAGGGGTGCTTTGATCGGCGCAACATCGAGGGCCGAAGGGCCTGTACTGCGCTGTAATGTTCTCTGTTCTATAACATTTGGTAGCACTCACTGTTTATAAGATTCAGCTCTCGCTCTGAGTGGACTCCTCATTCACTCACAGAAGCGCACCCTTGGAACTCCTTTTAGCCTTCATTGACTGTGAAAACAAAGCCTACACATATTTACACAATGACTGGTACGGAAGTTGTGCCATACTACACACGTTACCACATTTTACCTTCCACCATGAAATGTCTGAAATAGATAATGAATGGAACATCCACCAACATGTGAATCAGAACGAAATAAAAAGTAAAGGACAAACAAAACTTACATAACTTCTTCCATCAACAAGCCCGGTGGTCCAGGTTGCTGGGAGGTCTTATTCCTGGCTGGTGTGTTGAGATGGCCCTAGATCAGATAAGTGACCTGGCATATGACATAGAAAAACTTGCCAACTCGACTGCCCATGCTCTGAAGCTGGTGAACAATGAGTTACAGGAGATCCGGATGATGATGCTTCAGAATCAGCTCGTGCAAGATTTCCTCCTTGCGAAAGGAGGTGCTTGTTCAGTCATTGGCCCGCAACGTGGCACCTACTTCGATGATTTCTCGAAAAACATTTGGACAACACAGATATTATCAATAAATCGGGTCAAGACACAGGGAAGGTACCTGCCCCACCATTATCCGATTCATGTGGATGGAGTGTTAGTTGCTGGCTATGGTCGCTATATGTGTGGATCATATGGGACATATTGATAGTCCTTTGTCTCATCTTAGGAATATACATTGTCATCCCCCTATGTATGAAGCGGACCTTATATTGTTTTTTGCCTAAGCCAAAGAGGAATCTGGTTAATCGATCCTTGCCTACCCCAGTACCTCCATGCCCAAACTTCCATGCTGAAATCTCGTATTTTTCAGATGCTGCTCCTCTGGATGATGACTCCCCAGAGGAGGCACTTGACTAACTAAGAATGCAAATCGACTGAATGGACTAATTATACTTGTATAAGCTATGCAGTTGTCATGAAATAACCAAAGGAAGAAGGGTAACCTTAATCAGCATGTTTAATGAGTTTGAGATTACACAAATTATGCTAAATACATTCTACAATTTAACATAAAGGAATTATACAAATGGACAAAATGTTTTTAAAAATTAACAGAAATGTATGATGAATTGAACATACATGCATTAAACAAAAGTACTTCATTCCTAGGAATTTGTAACTGAATGTTACAAGGCTGTTCCATTTTTCGTCAATAGTTCATCTATAGTCAATGTTGGGAAATAGTTGCTTGACAGAAATTGTGTTAAAGATGTTGACACTCAGGACAGTTTCAATTACAGAACATACACCACCAACAGCAATCTCCCTCTGCTAGATTCTGAATATCCAGCCCTCTCACACAGACAAACACATGATTCCCTCTCTACTGGTGACTGTACATGTTTTCCATGAGAGACAGGTGATATAGATATAGTTGTGACTTCTATAGACAAAATATAGTTCAAAGTTTGGGAGAAGATTTGTAGCTCGGGTGCTCGTTGTTGTGGTTATGTTCGCCGAGCTGGGAATTTGTCTTGCAAACGTTTCGTCCCCTGTCTAGGTGACATCCTCACTGCTTGGGACCCTCCTGTGAAGCGCTTCTGTGCTGTTTCCTCCGGCATTTATAGTGGTCTGTCTCTGCCGCTTCCGGTTGTCAGTTCGAGCTGTCCGCTGTAGTGGCCGGTATATTAGGTCCACTTAGATATGTTTGTTGATAGAGTCTGTGGATGAGTGCCATGCCTCGAGGAATTCCCTGGCTGTTCTCTGTTTGGCTTGCCCTAAAATGGTAGTGTTGTCCCAGTCGCATTCATGTTGCTTGTCGTCTGTGTGTGTGGCTACTAAGGATAGCTGGTCGTGTCATTTTGTGGCTAGTGGGTGTTCGTGTATACTTTTCGTTAGCTGTCTTCCTGTTTGTCCGATGTCGTGTTTTGTGCAGTCCTTGCATGGGATTTTATACACTACATTAGTTTTGCTCATGTTGGGTATCGGGTCCTTTGTTCTGGTGAGTTGTTGTCTGAGCGTGGCTGTTGGTTTGTGTGCTGTTATGAGTCCCAGTGGTCACAGTAGTCTGGCTGTCAGTTCAGAAATGCTCCTGATGTATGGTAGTGTGGCTAGTCCTTTGGGTTGCGGCATGTCCTCGTTCCGTTGTCTCTCCCTTAGGCATCTGTTGATGAAATTGCGAGGGTATCCGTTTTTGGCGAATACTTTGTATAGGTGTTCCTCTTCCTCTTTTTGTAGTTCTGGTGTGCTGCAGTGTGTTGTGGCCCTTTTGAATAGTGTCCTGATGCAACTTCGTTTGTGTGTGTTGGGGTGGTTGCTTTCATAGTTTAGGACTATTAAAACACCTCCATCGATAAAACATTAGCCAAAGAAACAACAGCCAACCTGCTGGACAGACATAACAGACAACAGGACGTTGAACCTATCAACCAAGACGGCATACTTAAACTGCTGGACTTGTGCCTCACAACACACTTCACATTCAATAACCAAATATACGAACAAATCAACGGAATACCCATGGGCTCACCGATCTCTGGACTCATAGCAGAAGCGGTAATGCAAAGGTTAGAACAAACAGTCTTACCATAACTTCAACCCAAACTCTGGATCAGATACGTGGATGACACCTTTGTAATAATTAAAAACACAGAAATAGAGAACACACACCAGATCATCAACGCCACACTCACAGGAATCCGATTCACTAGAGAGGAAGAAAAGGACAACCAACTCCCATTCCTAGACGTGATGGTACAGAGAACACCGAACGGAAAATTCACCACAAAGGTTTACAGGAAAGCCACACACACAGACCAAGTCCTAAACTGTGAAAGCAACCACCCCAACACACACAAACGAAGTTGCATCAGGACACTATTCAAAAGGGCCACAACACACTGCAGCACACCAGAACTACAAAAAGAGGAAGAGGAACACCTATACAAAGTATTCGCAAAAAACGGATACCCTCGCAATTTCATCAACAGATGTCTAAGGGAGAGACAACGGAACGAGGACATGCCGCAACCCAAAGGACTAGCCACATTACCATACATCAGGAGCATTTCTGAACTGACAGCCAGACTACTGCGACCACTAGGACTCATAACAGCACACAAACCAACAGCCACGCTCAGACAACAACTCACCAGAACAAAGGACCCGATACCCAACATGAGCAAAACTAATGTAGTGTATAAAATCCCATGCAAGGACTGCACAAAACACTACATCGGACAAACAGGAAGACAGTTAACGATCCGTATACACGAACACCAACTAGCCACGAAACGACACGACCAGCTATCCTTAGTAGCCACACACACAGACGACAAGCAACATGAATTCGACTGGGACAACACTACCATTATAGAGCAAGCCAAACAGAGAACAGCCAGGGAATTCCTCGAGGCATGGCACTCATCCACAGACTCTATCAACAAACATATCTAACTGGACCCAATATACCGGCTACTACAGCGGACAGCTCGAACTGACAACCGGAAGCGGCGGAGACAGACCACTATAAATGCCGGAGGAAACAGCACAGAAGCGCTTCACAGGAGGCTCCCAAGCATTGAGGATGTCACCTAGACAGGGGACGAAACGTTTGCAAGACAAATTCCCAGCTCGGCGAACAGAACCACAACAACAAAATATAGTCACATGCATGACTTTGAGCAGAAAACATACCAATCAATAGCCTTGTTCTAAATTAGTGTTTGGGACTGACTGCTAGAGGAGAAAGTGAGGACTGCAGATGCTGGAGATCAGAGCTGAAAATGTGTTGCTTATGCCTGAAACGTCGATTCTCCTGTTCCTTGGATGCTGCCTGACCTGCTGTGCTTTTTCAGCAACACATTTTCAGCACTGACTGCTAGAGTTCAGACATCCTTGATGAAAACACAACTTTATTACAGTTAAGCAGGATAAACCATCCGAGTTGAATAAATGCTCACTGAAGATAATAAAAGGTTAACATATTTAACTGAATCAAATTATATTGTACTGCTAACTGCATAATTAACTAATTTCTAATTAACTGTTAATAGGTGACATGTGATGTTCTAATTGGTCAGATGGTGCAAACCCGAGTCCTGACATCAGGACTTTGAACCTTGGATTAAAGTCTTCTGAGGATCTGCCAGCTGATTTAAATGGGTTTCAAGTTATTTCTTCGAACCTATGTCCAAGCTCTCCCACGTTATCCATTGAATTAAAAATCACACAACAACAGGTTAGAGTCTAACAGGTTCATTTAAAAGTGCTAGCTTTCAGAGAACTGCTCCTTGATCAGGAAGCTTGTGGGGTAGGATTTTTAACTGTGTCCACCCCAGTCCATCACCGGCACTTCCATATTATGTTATCCATTAGGAGTCATAAATACCATGTTGTATTGTGGCCTTTGTCCATCTGTTCTCTCCGAGACACCAACTTAAACGTTTACATCAACCATCGATTCATTTTCAACAGAAAACAAGCCCTAGCTGTTTCTCATTGGGGGAGACACGCATGGGTTTTCATTGTGACTTTTCCTCCCTGCTCCTGTTGACCTATAGCCATGTGTCGTGTAGTTTTAATCCTGCACTCTTTCTATTCTAACCCCTTATATCAGTGCCACCCCAACAACGTGAAAGTTGTTCTTCTCTTTTTTGTTCTAGCCCTGAAGAGTCTGAAACATTCACCCATGGATACAGTCAGTGCAGCTGTAGGTTCCTGTGCTGACTCCAATTGTCTCTGTCCCTTTGGCCTGAACTGATTCCCAAACAGCCAGAAACAGATTGAAGAGAAAACAGGAAATAAACAGATTGAACACAACCATAAATAAAACTGAGGTAATATTTTAATAATCCTTGATATATGTTACCGATAAAAGAGACTGGATCACACTATAATTATATTAGCAAAAAGACAGACACTAACCCAATCTTTTCCAACCCTGCAGACATGTATGACATTGATAAATCTCCTGGCCCTGATGGGCTACATCCGAGAGTTCTGAGGGAGGTGGCTGAAGAAATAGCGGAGGCGTTGGTTGAGATCTTTCAAAAGTCACTGGAGTCAGGGAAAGTCCCGGATGATTGGAAGACCGCTGTTGTAACCCCCTTGTTCAAGAAAGGATCAAGACAAAAGATGGAAAATTATAGGCCAATTAGCCTAACCTCAGTTGTTGGTAAAATTCTAGAATCCATCATTAAGGATGAGGTTTCTAAATTCTTGGAAGAGTAGGGTCGGATTAGAACAAGTCAACATGGATTTAGTAAGGGGAGGTCGTGTCTGACAAACCTGTTGGAATTCTTTGAAGAGGTGACAAGTAGTTTAGACCAGGGAAACCCAGTGGATGTGGTCTATCTAGACTTCCAAAAGGCCTTTGATGAGGTGCCACACGGGAGGCTGCTGAGCAAGGTGAGGGCCCATGGAGTTCGAGGTGAGCTACTGGTATGGATTGAGGATTGACTGTCTGACAGAAGGCAGAGAGTTGGGATAAAAGGTTCTTTTTCGGAATGGCAGCTGGTGACAAGTGGTGTCCCACAGGGTTCAGTGTTGGGGCCACAGCTGTTCGCGTTATATATTAATGATCTGGATGAAGGGACTGGGGGCATTCTAGTGAAGTTTGTCGATGATACAAAGTTAGATGGACAGGCAGGGTAGTACTGAGGAAGTGAGGAGGCTGCAGAAGGACCGAGACAGTTTGGGAGAGTGGTCCAGGAAATGGTTGATGGAAGTCAACGTGAGCAAATGCGAAGTCTTGCACTTTGGGAAAAAGAACACAGCATCGACTACTTTCTAAACGGTGAGAAAATTCATAAAGCCAAAGTACAAAGGGATCTGGGAGTGCTAGTCGAGGATTCTCTAAAGATAAACATGCAGGTTGAGTCCGTGATTAAGAAAGCGAATGCAATGTTGTCATTTATCTCAAGAGGGTTGGAATATAAAAGCAGCGATGTGCTACTGAGACTTTACAAAGCTAAGTTAGGCCCCATTTGGAATACTGTGTCCAGCTTTGGTCCCCACACCTCAGGAGGGACATACTGGCACTGGAGCGTGTCCAGAGGCGATTCACACGGATGATCCCTGGAATGGTAGGTCTAACATATGAGGAACGGCTGAGGATCCTGGGATTGTATTCATTGGAGTTTAGAAGATTAAGGGGACATCTGATAGAAACTTAGAAGATAATACATGGCTTGGAGCAGGTGGACGCTAGGAAATTGTTTCCGTTAGGCGAGGAGACTAGGACCCGTGGACACAGCCTTAGAATTAGAGGGGGTAAATTCAGAACAGAAATGCGGAGACATTTCTTCAGCCAGAGAGTGGTGGGCCTGTGGAATTCATTGCCGCAGAGTGCAATGTGGGATGGGACGCTAAATGTCTTCAAGGCAGAGATTGATAAATTCTTGATGTCACAAGGAATTAAGGGCTACGGGGAGAATGCGGGTAAGTGGAGTTGAAATACCTATCAGCCATGATTGAATGGCGGAGTGGACTCGATGGGCCGAATGGCCTTACTTCCACTCCTATGTCTTATGGTCTTATGTATGGGGCAGGAGACAGTGGGGACAAATTTGTCTGTGAATGAATTTGATCTCAAATCTCGAACTTTCAGTGACTGGTTTTTACCAGCAAAGTACAAAGAGCAATACTGCACAGGAACAGGCCATTCAGTCCTCAATGCCTGTGCTGATACATTTTACCCTTCTGTCCTAAAACTATCTTCACTTACAGGATCAAATCTCCCTCTATTCTCTTCCTATTCATGTGTTGATACAGGTGCTTCTAAAATGCTGCTATTGTGTCTGCTTTCACTACCACCTCTGGCAGCGTGTTCCTGTCACTCACTACACTACACGTGAAAAACGTGCCTCACACATCTCTTTTAAACACACCCCCACTGACACCTGGAACCTGTCTCGCTGAATAATTGGCACCTCCACCCTGGAAAAAAGGCTCATACTTTCCATTCTACCCATGCCATTCACAATCTCATAAACTTCTATCAGGTCACTTCCTGCATTCCACTGAAAACAAACTCAGTCTATCTCACCTTTCTTCATCACTAAAATCCCCCAGGCCAGCCAACATTCTGGTAAATCTTTTCTGTACCCTCTCCAAAGCATCCACATCCTTCTGGTATTGTGGTGACTGAACTGTACACAACAACAGCAATGGAGAAATCTTTAGACCAAAAATCTGTGAGATCAACATTGTACAACCTGGATAGAATAGAAAAGAAATATGAATAGATTCAAAGTCAACCCCCAATGTTTATTTTTACTGATAATAGTAATAACGTGCAGTGTTTATGAGTAATACGGATACTGATATTGTAAAGTGTCTACTAATAACAATTCTTGATTGCAACAATCATATACAGTACAGGTATCGACCGATAAAACACAATCTCACAGATTTTTGTCCTTAGATCAAATTTTGTGTTTTACAATGCAAATTCAACAAAGCGTCTGACAGTAGTTTCACTCCTAAATATTTCAGCATAAAATTGAAAAGCGTATTTGTAAGGAGATTACAGTTATCTGTAACAATAATGGGGTGGAAAGAGTAGAGGATTTTAACTTTCAAAAGTAGGCTACGACTGTCATAGACAATAGGTGCAGAAGTAGACCATTCTGCCCTTCAAGCCAGCACCACCATTCACTATAATCGTGACTGATCATCCTCAATCAGTATCCTGTTCCTGCCTTATCCCCATAACCCTTAATTTCACGATCCTTAATAGCTCTATCCAACTCTTTCTTGAAAGTATCCAGAGACTTGGCCTCCACAGCCTTCTGGGGCAGAGCATTCCACACACCCACCACTCTCTGGATGAAGTAGTTTCTCCTTAACTCTGTTCTAAATGGCCGACCCCTTATTTTTAAACTGTGTCCTCTGGTACGGGACTCACCCATCAGCGGAAACATGCTTCCTGCCTCCAGAGTGTCTAATTCTTTAATAATCTTATACTTTTCAATCAGATCCCCTCTCAGCCTTCTAAACTCAAGCGTATACAAGCCCAGTCGCTCCAATCTTTCAGCATAAGATAGTCCCGCCATTCCGGGAATTGACCTCATGAACCTATGCTGCACTCCCTCAATAGCCAGAATGTCCTTCCTCAAATGTGGAGAACAAAACTGCACACAATATTCCAGATGTGGTCTCACCAGGGCCCTGTACAGCTGCAGAAGGACCTCTTTGCTTCAATACTCAATTCATCTTGTTTTGAAGGCCAGCATGCTATTAGCCTTCTTCACTACCTGCTGTACCTGCATGCTTGCTTTCATTGACTGATATACAAGAACACCTAGATCTCGTTGTACTGCCCCTTTACCTAACTTGACTCCATTTAGGTAGTAATCTGCCTTCTTGTTCTTGCCACCAAAGTGGATAACCACACATTTATCCACATTAAACTGCATTTGCCATGCATCCGTCCACTTACCAACCTGTCCAGGTCACCCTGTATTCTCCTAACATTTCACCCTGCCACCCAGAAAATTTGCTAATATTACTTTTAATAGTATCAAGGGCTTGGGTGAAGATTCTGTGCAAGAGAATTCTCATAATCAGTCTGTGGATGTAGCAACTAGAGAAGGAGCAAAACTTGGTCTACCCTTGGGAAATAATGATATGGAGGTGCCAGTGTTGGACTGGAGTGGACAAAGTTAAAAGTCCAGATTATAGTCCAACGGGTATTTGGAAGTACGTGTTATCGGAGCGCTGCTCCTTCACCAGGTAGCATTTTTGACCTTGGGAACTAAAGCAGGGCGAGTGACTGAGGAGTCAATGGGACAGCACTTTGGGGCCAGTGATTATAATTCTCTTTGCTATGTGGGAGGCTTTTAAAGAGAGGTTGATTAGACAGCCAGACAGATATGTCTATGTGAAAATGAAGGATAGAAATGGCAAGATGAGGCAATCATGGATGACAGGTGAAATTGTGGGACTAGCAAAGAGGAAAAAGGAAGCATACATAAGATCGACATAAGCGTACATAAGGAAGGTACATAAGCTTTGGAAGAATATCTGGAGGGTAGGACCAATCTGAAATGAGGAATTAAGAGGGCTAAACGGGCTCATGAAATATCTTTAGCAAACAAGTTTAAGGAAAATCCTGAAGGCTTTTATTCATATATAAGGAGCAAGAGGGTAACTAGAGAAAGTGTTAGATTAGATTAGATTACTTACAGTGAGGAAACAGGCCCTTCGGCCCAACAAGTCCACACCGACCCGCTGAAGCGTATACCACCCAGATCCATACTCCTACATGTACCCCTTCACCTAACACTATGGACAATTTAGCATGGTCAATTCACCTAACCTGCACATTTTTGGATTGTGGAAGGAAACCGGAGCACCCAGAGGAAACCCACGCAGACACAGGGAGAATGTACAAACTCCACACAAAGAGTTGCCTGAGGCGGGAATTCAACCAGGGTCTCTGGCGCTGTGAGGCAGCAGTGCTCAAGGACAAAGGAGGGAAATTATACATGGTGTCAGTGAAAATGGGTGAGATTCTTAATGAGTATTTTGCGTCAGTATTCACCGAGTAGAGGGACATGACAGATGTTGAGGTTAGGAATAGATGCCTGATTACTCTAGGTCAAGTTGGCAAAAGGAGGAAGCACGTGTTGGGTATTCTAAAAGGAATTAAGGTGGACAAGTCCCCAGGTCTGGATGGGATCTAACCCAGGTTACTGAGGAACGTGAGAGAGGAAATAACTGGGGCCTTAACAAATATCTTTGCAGCATCATTGAACATTGGTGAGGTCCCAGAGAACTGGAGAATTGCAAATACTGTCCCCTTGTTTAAGAAAGGTAGCAGGGATTACCCACACAATTATAGACCAAGGAGCCTGCCATACTGAGGGAAAAGATATAAACCTATTGGAAGAAAATGGGCTTATGAGTGATAGGCAACATGTCTTTTTGCAGGGGAAGTCATGCCTTACCAACTTAATAGCATTCCTTGAGGAAGTCACAAAGTTGATTGATGAGGAAAGGGCTGTAGATGTCATATACATGGACTTCAGTCAGACATTTGGTTAGGTTCCCAATGGTACGTCGCATGTGGTCCAGGGTGTAGAAGCTAGATGGATAGAGAATTGGCTGGGCAGCAGGAGATAGAGTAGTAGTGGAAGGAAGTTTCTCAAAATGGAGAACCGTGGTCAGTGTGTTCCACATAAATGATCTGGAGAAAGGTACGGATTGTCTGATTAGCAAGTTTGCAGATGACACTAAGATTGATGGAGTAGCAGGTAGTGAAGGGGACTGTCAGAGAATGCAGCAGAATATGGATTGTTTGAAGAGTTGGGCAGAGAAATGACAGATGGAGTTCATTCCGGGAAAATGCGAGGTGATGCATTTTAGAAAATCCAATTCCAGAGCGAGCTATACAGTGAATGGAAAAGCCCTGGGGAAAATTGATGTGCAGAGAGATCAGGGTGTTCATTAGATCACTTATTGTGTGGAAACAGGCCCTTTGTCCAATACGTCCACACCGACCCTCCGAAGAGCAACCCACCCAGACCCATTCCCCGACATTTACTCCTTCACCTAACACTACCGGCAATTGAGCATGGTCAATTCACCCAACCTTCACATTTTTGGATTGTGGAAGGAGACCAGAGCACCTAGAGGAAACCCACACAGACACAGGGAGAATGTGCAAACTCCACACAGTCAGTTGTCTGAGGCGGGAATTGAACCCGAATCTCTGGCACTGTGAGGCAGCAGTGCTAACCACCGTGCCACCCACATTGTATCCTGAAGGTGGCAATGCAGGTCTATACAGTGGTCAAGAAGTCATATGGCATGCTTTCCTACATTGGATGGGGTATTGAGGACAAGAGTTGGCAAGTCATGTTACAGTTATGTAAGACTTTGTTTCAGCCACATTTGGAATGCTGCATACCGTTCTGGTTGCCACATTACCAAAAGCATGTGGATGGTTTGGAGAGTGTGCAAAGGAAGTTCACCAGGATGCTGCTGGTATGGAGCGTACTTGTGATGAAGGAAGGTTGAGTAGATTAGGATAATTTTCATGAGAAAGATGCAGGTTGAAGGGGGGGATCAGATTGAATCTACAAAATCATGAGAGATATAGATAGGGTGGATAGCAAGAAGCTTTTTCCCAGAGTGGGTGTCTCAATTACTAGGGATAACGAGTTAAAGGTGAGAGGGGAAATGTTTAAGGGAGATATGTGTGGAAAGTTATTTATGCAGAGGATGGTTGATGCCTGGAAAGAGTTGCCAGCGAAGGTGTAGAGTAGGGCACAGTGGCATCATTTAAGAGACAGATACATGAATGGGCGGGCAGCAGAGTGATACAGATCCTTAGAAAATAGGCAACAGGTTTAGACAGAGGATCTGGATCAGCGCAGGCTTGGAGGGCCGAAGGGCCTGTTCCTGTGCTGTAATTTTCTTTGTCTTTGTAGTTTTAAAGTAGTGGTGGAAAAGGAACAAGCTGATCTCAATGTTAAGGAAGGCAAATTTTGACAGTATTAGGCAAGATAGAATTTCCCAAATGAGTTTGAATAAACAAGGAAAGCTGGGGGATAACAGTATGCAGTAGAACAGCTCTCAAGGTGATCTCCAACGTGAGGTATTGAATGTCTGAATAGCCTCAGCAGAATGAAGGTCATCACTGAAAAGGATATCAAAAGGTATTGAGATATTGCTGTGGCTAATAGTGCTTGAAATAATTTAAGTATTGTTGTTTGAAGACAAGTTGGAATTAACGGTTGAGACCAGGATCAGATTAATGCAGTCTTTGGGGTATTCAATTACAGATTAAATCTCAATGACATCACATCATTAAAGTTAAGCTATAGTTCAAATTTATAAAAAGCCTGAAGGTGCAATCACAGTTTCCCAGTGGAGATGCAACACAATATAAAGTAAAGTCTTTGGAACTGTCTGATCTCCAATTCTGAGAGGATTCTCCAATTTGGACAGATTGCCAGCAGCAGGAAGGGGGAGGTTGTTTCACAAAGAACAAAAAGTATTTTCTAAGGCTAAGAATCACTACAGTACGCTACACCACCCTTGCTGTCGTTGGTGTTCCTGGGAGGTTTTGTTATAACTTAAATTGCATAAATCACTGCATTGAAGCATAGTTATTTCCATTTACAACTGATAATTGTTATATTTCCATTTAGCAAGGGAAATTCTGATGTCAGAAAATAGTGTGCTCACTGACTGAGTTTAAAGTGAATAGTTTGTCAGTTCGGAGGCTCCTCAATAATGTGCAGCATTGTGTGTTTCCCTATACTGTGCAGAATGGGCTTACACTGAGGCCACATTGATGGGGTTTGACTGAGCACCGGCCCTGACTGGTCCAGAAAGGGTTTCGGAAGACCACCCTCTCTCTGTGGTAGTTCACAGCCTGCTATCGGTCAGATGGGTTTTGTAACAACCCACCTCTCAGTGACACCTGGTGTTTCCCATTTCTTGATGGAAAGGGATTGTGTTGGTGGATCTTGTTCAAGCAGCTTGCTCCAAATGGGAGCCCAGATAAAACAGGGTAATCAATGGATACAGCAGGTTATTACGGAGTAAAAGGTGAGGGTCAGCAGAAATGGCTTTGACCATCTTGTGGGTTTTTATCAGTCAGTGGATGTTTGGGGTCATGACATTGGTGAGGACAGATCACTGGGTTAATGCGAGTTTCCACTGTGTGAGATTAATGTCTGCAGTTAACATTTCCAAACTTACTCTGTGGTGTAATTCCTCAGCTGAGGAAAGAAACTCTATCTGTAGCTCACAGACACTTTGCATTATCCAGAGATTGATTGGAATGTTGTGTACTGTTGATCCAGATCTCCAGGAATCACTCTGAGTGAAGGTATTCCTGATCATGGAATTGGACTGAATGGGGATCACAAACCTCAGGCTAGACCCTCATGTTGCTGGGAGGATGTGTCATTGTAGAATTGTACAGAGTGTGGGTAACTGCTCAGATATGAACTTCTGAGCCAGTATTCTTGCTTCTCTGTGGGTGTCTGTAAATACAGTATTGGAGTAAATGTGGAGCACTAACAGCAGAATACCCGTGACCTCAGGAGG
Organism: Chiloscyllium punctatum; assembly: GCF_047496795.1. NCBI lineage: Eukaryota > Metazoa > Chordata > Chondrichthyes > Orectolobiformes > Hemiscylliidae > Chiloscyllium > Chiloscyllium punctatum. Next base: position 37,106,707 of record NC_092767.1, read on the forward strand.
AATAACTCAGGCTAGAAACTTTAATTGGTTGTGGGGAACTGAATGCAATGGAATATCTGACTGCAGTGGGAAAGAGGATGATAGCTTATTTGAAACCATGTGATGCTTTATTTGTATTATATTTCTCATTTCTGATCTGTTCACAAATGGAGCTATGAATGTAGCTTGGAAATTTGATGGATTGTATATGGGAAAATCTTCTCAGTTGGGTGGATATGTTTGGTCCAAAGTTTCCAAAGTTAAATGATCCGTTCGAGTTAAACAAATATAAGTCAACAATGTGGAGCTGGAGAAGCTCAGCAGGTCAGTCTGCATTGGAGGAGCAGGGAAGTCGATGATGTTTTGGGCTGGGATCCTTCATCAGGACTGGGAAGGGAAGGGGAGGGGGGCTTAGAAATAAATGGGGGTGTAGGGCTGGGGGAAGGGAAGGTGAGATGGTGATAGGTGGATGTAGGTGGGGGTAATTGTGATTGGTTCATGGAAGGAGGTGGAGTGGACAGGTGATTAGGAGGATGGACACACAGGAATAAAAAAAATTAATAGGAATAAAAATACCTGTTTCAACAAATAACTGACTTTAGGATCTGGAATATTGTGACTCTGATTAATAATTGAGTTTGAGAGCATTTCAGAGAATTAACAGTACAAAATGCAGAATCTGGGCCATTAAATAGAGAAAATTTTGAATGAGACATTTGACTTAAGACATTACGACTCGATTTTGCCCATATATTTAATGTCACTAACAGAGATCACAAATCCAATTTCTCAAGTTGCGGGCATTTCTCTTCTTTTCGTATGATAATGACAAATATTCTGACTTTGTCGGTTGTCCAGACTCTGTCACACATTGCCCTTTTTTTATTCCCAGCCGCTTCCAAAGAAGCAAGTGTTAACTCTAAAGTGTGACAAACTCAGGACTACTTGAATTGCATTTACAGAATATCTGTTCCTTAATCAGATCTTCATCAGATCATACGACACCAAGTTATAGTTCAACAGCCAAAAGAGAAAATGCTGGAAAATCTCAGAAGGTCTGGCAGCATCTGTAAGGTGAGAAAAGAGCTGATGTTTCGAGTCTAACTGACCCTTTGTCAAAGCTTTGATGCTGCCAGACCTGCTGAGATTTTCCAGCATTTTCTCTTTTGGTTTCAGATTCCAGCATCCACAGTAATTTGCTTTTATAGTTCAACGGTTTATTTAGAAGTACAGGGAGTCAATCCTTTATTCAAAATCCTGAAATCTGAAAAGCTCCCAAATCCAAAATTCCTTTTGTGAAGTTTTTTCTCATTCACAAAGTTGTTTGGCGTGCAAACAGTTAACCCAACTCCACACCCACTCAACCCACATCGCTCAGATGTGACATGGGGGCATGACCTAGCACTGGCAGGCGTCAATTCTGTCTCAGGGCCTGTAATACCCACCAATGAGACTGCTGTTCAGTACAATTTTTAAAAAATTCACGATTAAACAGTCACTTATTTTGAAGTGCAAAAACTTCCGAATTCCAAAAACCAACTGGTCCTGAGGGTTCAGATAAAGGATTGTGTATCTGTAGTAGCTTTCGGAACACCTCTCCTTCGTTAGGTAGCTCATGGGGCAGGTTCATAAGACACAGAATTTAGAGCACAAGATCATAGTGTCATGCAACTGATACAATACATTGAAGAAATCTAGATTGCTGTTAAGTCTTTCTTTTAGAATGGGTTGTTTTCTTTTAGAATATGTAAATCACAGAATTTCTTTCAAGTCATATTCGCGAGATAACTTAAGCTTTTACAAAAAAAAATTGACATCCCTGCTCAGACAATGCATTAAATGTGTGAGGTGAGAGACTGTATCTATTCCATCCTTGAGTCAGACTGGTTCTAGTTCCAACGTAGGAACTTATAAAATGTTACATGGATTAACTGCCTGCATTCACTGCCTGCAGGTTGTGTGCTTTTTGAGCAAAATAGATTGTATCTACAAATACAATTCTGCAAATGCAAATTCAGCCCATTGACTTAAATGTTTGTGTGTGTGCATGTGAGGGAGAGAGGAGCGAGTGTGTATGTGCATGCATGTGTGTGTGTAAGGGAGAGAGTGTGTGTGTGTGTGCGAGCGTGTGTGCTTGCTTGATAGACTGTGAGTGTGACGGAGTATAAGCCTGTGAGAGGGAGTGCAAGTGTGTTTGGCTGAAAGAGAGAATATGTATATGAGAGAGTCAATATGAGTGTATGTGCATAGAAGAATGTGTGTGTATGTGAGAGTATATGTGTGTATATAGTGTAGTGGAGTCAACTGTAGTGGAACATGAACCCCAGGTCCCGTTGAGGCCATCCTCATGGGTATCCAATGTGGCTATCGACCACTCCATCTCTACACACTCAACTCAGCATGCACACACTCACACTCTGTCCCTCTCCCCCAACCCTCAACACACACACACTCTCTCTCTCACACACACGCACACATGCACACACACACATAAGTCAATGAGGTGAATTTGCATTTGCAGAATTGTATTTGCAGATGCATTCTATTTTATATTATTGACCAGAGACAAAGTAATTTGTATTTTAACTCATCCATAAACACACCCTTGGTAAAAGCAAATTCAGCAAAACAGTGTGATTCTCATTGCGGTCTTCTCATTCTAATGTGGCAGAATGAAATACTGAAAGAACCCTTTCAACAACTGAGAGAGCCCTCAAGAGTTTTTTGGAGCAGCAGAGAGAGAGCTGTATTGACCAGTTTCAACTCCAAAACACGAAGTTCAACAACAGATCGCAGAAACTAAAACCCTGGGAGTTTGTGAGCGTAACTCCATCCACTCAGGATGTTGTTGTGTAAATTTTAAAAATATCAAAGCTATTTACTTTGCTTTCCACGGAGCAGACACCTCACCATTAGTTGACAATAGCTCTCTTCAAGAGAAACAGGACAAAATAAATCCCTCTTAATGGCATATTTCCGACACACTGTAGTCCCATGTAGCCCGGTCCATGTTAGAATGAAAGCTTTCCTTCTCTGAAAGACATTTGTGAAGGAGATGGGATTCTTTTTTTCCTGACAACTGATAACAGTTTAGTGGTCACCATTAAACTGTTAAGTCTAGATTTGTATTGAATTCACCGTCTGCCGTTGTAGATATCGAACCCAGCTCCCCTTGATCTCTGAAATCATTGTCTCACAAGACCAAAACGCCATCATCTCCCCTAATCTTTGACATTGGACTGGATCCACAGCAGCAGTCCCTGATACCAAGCTCCAAGAAGGCAGCGGAGTAGGATGTTCCAGCCAGAACTCATCCGCTCCACGTGTTCTTCTTTCTCTTTTCCTGCTCCTTTCCTTCTGGCCGCTGGTGAGCAATGATTCCTTGCCTGCAGAGACGATTCCCAGCCTCTGGCAACCACTCCCGTCCTCTAGGGAGCACGATTCCTTGCCTGCAGAGATGATTTGTGCTCTTTGGTGTCGACTGCTGGACTGACACAGCAGCCTCCTCTCACGGTCTTCTGGCCTGGCACAACAGCTTCCTGGCATGTTGTGGGCAGCCTTAATGTTCCCATAACAGCATTCCGGTGAGGCGTGGCATCCTCCTGGCCTGTTGCAAGGGCCTCCCAGCCTAGCACAGCAGCCTTCCAGCGTGGCGTGCCATCCTCCCATCCTGGCGCAGTGGCCTCTCAGTGTGGCATCCTCCTGACCTGGTACAGTGGCCTTACAGCATAGTGCCCTCTCCGCCTGGTGCAGCAGCCTCCCGGGGTGACATGGCAACGTCCTAGTCTGGCGTATGAGCCTCCTTGCATAGCGGCTTCCCGGCATTGTGTGTCACTGATGCGGACTGAAAACTAGCTGCCAGCGTGGTCAGCTGTCCTGAACTTTTACTTTTGTATCTCAGTCGGTACTGTAATTGGTGAGGTATAAACTCTTCACTGTACTCATTGAGTATATGTGACAATAAAGGCTATTCGATGTTTGCTCCCCGAGAACAAAATTGTGGTGCAATTCTGGTGATCTCCACAGAGAGTGCTGGTTAAACCGCGAAGACTCCTAGCCCTAGTGTGTGCTCCCAATCTGGGAGGGGGGTTTCCATTCATAGGGAGAGGCACTAGGAGAGGAGTTTGGGTGCATGAACCTGGACATCAGGCAAGAAGCTTTGCTTAATCCCAGATAAAGTGCCTGATTTCTAAACTGGAAAGATGCAATGAACTATGTTGCATGGAGTCAGATTTTATTTGTGTGAAGACTATGGTTTACAGACTTGAACATGTGGCGGAATTCCATCACAAATATTGGAAGTTGGGTGGCATGGTGGCTAGGTGATTAGCACTGCTGTCTTGCAGCACCAGGAAGACAGGTTCAATCCCAGCTCCTGGTGACTGTGTGTTGATTACACATTCTCCCTGGGTCTGTATCAGTTTCATTTGGGTGCTCTGGTCTCCTTACACAGTCCAAAAATGTGCAGGGTCGGTGGATTGGCCATGGGAAATGCAGCGTTACTGGGATTGGGAGGCAGGTGTTTGAGTGGGACACTCTTCAGAGAGTTGGTGTGGATTTGTTGGGCTGAAGGACTTGTTTCCACACTGTACAGATTTTTTAAAAAAGCACTTTTTTTAATTTTGGTGCAATCTAACCTGGGACATGGTGGTTGGATTCACTGCTGAATACCTTCAACGTTCTGATTGTCAGTATGTTCAGTCCTGTGCATGAGGGAGTGACTCAATGTCCAATCATTCACCTGTCCATAATGTGGAGGGCATCCATTTCTGGTTACTGTGCCGTGATTCCATATCTTGTGCTGTCCTTCATAAAGTGTGGATATAAAATTCTGGAGGCAATCTGAGCTGTGGAGACTCCAAAACTGAATGCAAACATTTTGCAGTTAATGTCCATGTCAGGTGTCTCCCATTCTCTACTTTATTGATCCCAGATGTCTTCTTGTGGATATTGTGGTCTTATGAGAAACTCCTGCCAGTCAGAGTAACCTGTGAAAGAGAAGAAACAACTTCTGCTTTCCCCAAAAAATATTGAGTATATTAAAGTGTTTCTGGGGGTGATTTGCTGCTGATGCATTTCCCTTTGTGTCTCTAGAAGGGCAATTGTTTGATTTGAGAGGTGTTACTATAATTGTTCAGATGATAAGACACAGAGCAACAATTATCTTTGTGCTAAAATCCATCATGCATAGATCATGCATGATCAGTAACTTTGTCTCTTTTTTCCTTTCTCTCTCTTACAGTTAGTCCAGCAGCAATTCTAATCTTATCTGAGGGTAAGTGTGGTCTTTCGACATGCACCGCTCGCTATCTGGGAACCATGGCAGTGTCTGATCTACTCTACGTTACTTTTGATATCATGCTTTTTAAGTTTACTCACTATTATTATCCATGGTGCCTTCTGGACATCACTCCTGTTTGTAGCGCCATCTATGCCCTGAGCCGCTTGACCATTGATTGTTCTGTCTGGTTCACTGTCGCTTTTTCTTTTGATTGATTTGTTGCCATTTATATTCATCAGATGACATCTCAGTATTGCACAGAGAAAACTGCAATGAGGGTTCTAGCAATAATCTGAATTTTCCTTTCTTTAAAGAATATTCCCAACTATTTTCGATTTGAAGCCGAAATGATCATTAACAATGTTCCATGGTACTGTTACACAACCTACAGATATTATAATGATGCTCATTGGCTGAGTTATCGATATATTGAAACATTTTTAACACCACTTCTCCCATTCACTTTTATTCTCTTTCTGAACATCCTGAATACATGAGTGAGAATTTAAAATGGAGAATTTGAAGGATAGTGTGTCTGTGTTGGTTCTTGCAATCACAGGATGATCGGGGAATATTGGGATATGCTGGGATACGCAAAGCAGGAGGGAGGAAGACATTTGGACAAAGTAAAGGTATGGAGTTTATAATCTGGTCTCCAGCCGATATGGTGCTTGTTACAAAGATCTAGATATAACAACCAAATAAATGACTGTTTCACCAAATATAAACTGAGGCAGGGATATAGGAGCTATTTTGCAGATGGAAGCAATTCTTCATGATGATGTAAATATCATTTTGAATTTATTTCACTCCTCAATACGAAGCCACAAGCAAACAGGGTTCATCCAGAGTCAGTTCACAGTGAGCTCCATGGAGACAGTGAGAGCCACAAAACATTTTCATGGAAGTACGAGACACATTTTTCAGGCAGTTAAGACACGTAAGGGACTGAGGAGTCAAAGAAAAATAGAGAATGACCCCGAGATAGAGAGCAGAAACAAATCTGTGACTTTACTCTTTGCTGTATCTGTCAGCTTCATACTTCTCTGGTTGGTGTATATTTTATATTTCTTCAATGTTGGTTATTATTTGGATGATTTTTATCTCTTTGAACTAATCACATATATGCTGCGAGACTTAAGTTGCTGCATAAATGCATTTATTTATGTGGTGATGCAGAATAGTCTCAGAGACCAGTTAAAGTATGCAGTGAAATATCCACTTATAAAAATAATTCAATTGATGAATAAATGCATGGAGCAGGGAGTCAACATTAGGTGCAGCAGATAGTGGAACGAGGAGTCCACGTGAGGAATGGACCCAAAGGAGAAGGAGGAGCAGCAGCATGATAACACTCCTTTCCTCATGGGCAAGGAATGACTCCATCTGAGGGGCAAAGTGAATGAGATTGGAGGGGTAAAGACAGTGTAAAGGGCTGTTAGTAATCAGCAACACTTAGTAGGAAGTGGGACAACAAAAGCAAAACCGAAAAAGGAATTAAATATGCACAAAAGAAAATTCACCCGAAGCAACCAAAAGAGGGCAGTCATCTGAAGCAATCCATTCTCAGTGAGTGAACCAGACACAGATAAAAAACATGACCTGAGGGAATTATCACTGTTCACTGCAGGCCAGAGTGGAAAAACCAATGACTGACTCCTGCCCATTCTTCCGCACTGAAGTCTCTGATATATACATCTGGAAAAAGTGAAAAACAAAAGTTCCTGTTATAAAGACTAAATAATGTGATGTGTAAACAGCAAAAAAAAAACTGCCTTTTCATTACAAACATATTTTCATCGATAATTTACTTTGCCCATTCACACTGTCTGCCCTGCCCTGAGACTGATATCACTCCATTTCATTATTCATTTCTTTACATAATCTTTGGGAAAGTCGTTGGGAAACTCTAAGGCCCAATTAGAGGGCTTGGTGGCAGATATGATCTGAAGCTTGGGAATGGGGTCAGATATGGCAAATGAGGCAACATCTTGTACTTCCATGAAAATGTTTTGTGGCTCTCACTGTCTCCATGGAGCTCACTGTGAACTGACTCTGGATGAACCCTGTTTGCTTGTGGCTTCATATTGAAGGGTGTGATAAATTCAAAATGATATTTACATCATCATGAAGAATTGTTTCCATCTGCAAAACAGCTCCTATATCCCTACCTCAGTTCATATTTGGTGAAACAGTCACTTATTTGGTTGTTATATCTGGATCTTTGTAACAAGCACCATAACACCAGATTATAAACTCCATATCTTTATTTTGTCCAAATGTCTTCCTCCCTCCTGCTTTGCATATCCCAGCAAATCCCAATATTCCCTGATCATCCTGTGATTGCAAGAACAAACACAGGCATATTGTCCTCCAAATTCTCGATTTTAAATTCTCACTCGTGTATCCAAAATGTTCCATGTTCTTCCATTGATTTCTTTTTTTTTTCGGATTGTGTGAGTCTTGTTGCATAAACTCAATATGAAAGTGTTCGATGTTCTGCTATGCTGTAAATGTGACCAGATGGTGTGATGGTTTGAAAAAAAATTACAGGCTTTGTTGCAGAAAGTCAAATGAAATGGCGGATAACAATTCCAAAAACAATATTAAGTCTGATGATTGGGAGCAATTTAGGATCCTGCAGCACATGACCAAGAAACTGATCGGGGAGGGAGAGAATATGAATGCAGCCTTCCCTTGAAGCCAAGATGCCACTTACATTCCCAAGCCATTTCTCGATTATCACCTCCCCAACATCACTCACAAACCTATTTGGGGGGATTGTATGGATGTTCATTCCAGTCCTACCAAGATGTAAACTGTCCACCTTGTTGAGTTCGAGCCTGCTCCAGAGCTGGTCCTAATGCCTTGAAACATGCTGCCTGACCTTCTGAACCCATTTTCCAGTCACATGTTCAACCATCCAATTATCCTGCTCGGATTCTGATCAACACATGGGACTGGCAGTAATTCTGAGAATACTCTTTCCACATCCTGCTTTTCAATCTCATTCCTTGCTGCCTCAAATCTGTTTCATGGACCACATCCCCGCATTCCCACCGAGGTCTTTGTCACCAACATGGAGCAATACCTCTGTCGTTTGATCCTCCTGCAGCAGAATTTCCTGCAGCTGTTCTGTGATTTCCTTGACCCTGGTAGCAAGGAGGTTATCATCGCATGCTGAAGGTATGTTTATAACTGTAGAAACTCCACTCTGTTCCCCTAACTAAAGAACCCATTATCAGTACTATGTACCCACTCTTCCTACCACCTGTCCAGCTGACGTGACTCTGTCTGTGTTCCTCTGATGAATTCTTTCCATCACAAGCTTCCAAAGCAGGAAACTGATGTCTGATCTTGACCATCTCAGGGGACTCCTGAGATACCTGGCTGTCATGTTTTTTCCTTATTTACCCATACACACTAACTGTGATGTAGGCACCTCGGTAAATGTGTTATTCCCCTCATCCTCAGCCCCGTGGATGGCCTACAGTTACCCCCATTCTCGAAAAAAGAACTCTATGCACACTGTCACATTTCCAAGAGATATGTTTATCTCTGACACTTCGAACCTCCCAGAAACCCACATTCCCCAGGCTGACCATATCCTTGCTCAGAGACAAAAAAAACTGCAGATGTTGAATTCCAAGGGAGACAAGCAGGAGGCTGGAAGAACACAGCAAGCCAGGCAGTATCAGGAGGTGGAGAAGGCAATATTTTGGGGGTAACTCTTCTTCAGGACTGGGGGTGGGTTTGTGGGGAGCTGCAGATAAAGGGGTTGGCAGGGTCAAGGTGGTGGGGATCGGTGAAGACAGGTCGAGGGTATGACCTGATTGGTCAATGGGAGGAGTGAATCTGGTTGGTGGCTGGGAGGAAGGGTCGATGAGAGGAATGGAAGTGAGGGGGAGGGGCTAGGAAGGGAATCAGGGGATGGGAAAGGGGGTTATTTGAAATTGTCTCACCTGTAAGGACTCTTTGGGGCACTGGAAGGGGGTGGTGTGCTGGTAGGCTTTGCATCATTGGTGAGACAGAGGTTCACCTGCCTCTCCTCCAACCTAGTTTACTGTATCCGGTGCTCCCGGTGTGGTCTTCTCTACATCTGGGAGACCAAACATAAACTTAGTGAACGGTTTACCAAGCATCTTGGCCAGGCCCACAGATGCCGACCGGACCTCCCAGTCACAGCCCATTTTAATACCCCTCCCACTTCCTTTCTGACATGACCATCCTTGGCTTCCTCTACTGCCACAACAAATTAAACTACAAATTAGAGGAACAACACCTCATCTTCCTTCTGGGTAGCCTGCAACACGGAGTACTCAACATTGAGTTCTCCAATTTCAAGTAACCCCCTTTCCTATCCCCGACTCCCTTCCCACCCCCTCACCTCTCCCTTCTAGCCACCAACTGGATTCATTCCTCCCACCAACCAAACAGCTTGTCCTGTCTTCCCCTATCTCCACCAAAACCTCAAGAGAAAGATTTTTTTCAGGGACCTTTCAAACCTCACCACCTTCTCTGTGATCACCTCGCTAATGGGATTTACACAATATAATGTGGTCTCTGTGAAGTGAAGCTGTTTTGATCTTCTTGCTGATCACATTCACTCTCAGACAGATCAGCCAGAGACACGGTCAGTGCAGTGACCCAGCCTTCCCTGTGTTTCCTGGAGCAGCCTCGTGTCTCTGATGAAGCCAGTTTATAAACCAATTGTGATGTCTGAGCTCTCTCTGTGATGTACACAGTGAGGTCACACTTTGACCTGAACAGTTCAAGGGGCCTCACTGTGATCAAACAGGGAGTTACTGAACCCCTCACTATAACGTCCCTCAGCCCCAGCACCCCTCCCTATCTCTGTAACCTCCGATAGCACCTAGAATCCTTCCATCTCTGTCACTTCCATTAATCTCTATAAACCTCCCTATCTCTGTAAATTCTGCCAGCCCCTAAACTCTTTCCTACCTTTGTAACATGCTCCAGCCCCTGCACACCTCCCCAGTTCTGCCACCTCCCAGAGCACCTACAACCCTCCAATCTCTGTTACCTCCTTTAGCCACAAGCCTCCCTGTAAACCTGTATATCTGTAAACCTGCTCTATCTGTACACCCCTCATCTCTCTAATGTCCTTGAGAAACTACAAACCTCCCTATCTCTTTCAATTCCACCATCCAACAAAACTCATCTTTGTAACATTCTCCAGACACTGCATCTGTCCCTATCCCAGTAATCTGTTCCAGACCCGACATCCCTTCCTCTCTCTGTGTCACCATCCAGCAGTTACATCCCTCCCTGTATGAGAAGCCATCTTGACTATCAACATTATTCCATATCTCTCCAACAGCCTCCAACTCATACACCACTCCCTACCTCTGTAAACCCCTCTTGCTCCAACACCCCTCGTTATCTCTGCAATTTCCTTCCAGCACCTACACCCTCCTTATCTCCTTATCCCCCTCCAGCCCCTTCACTATCCTTCCAGGATATAGACGCTTCAGATAGGACAGGGAGGGAATTAAAATTGGGAGAGGAGTTGCATTGCTGTTCAGGGATGATAGAATGGCTGTGTGAAAGGACACTATGGAGGGCTTGAGTAGCGAGGCATTATGGGTGGAGCTGAGAAATAAGGGTGCAGTTACATTGTTGGGGCTGTATTACAGGCCTCCCAACAGTGAGCGTGAGGTAAAAGAATGAATAGGTGAACAGATTTTGGAATGATGTAGAGGCAACAGGGTAGTGGTGATGGGAGATTTTAATTTTCCCAACATTGACTGGGATACACGTAGTGTCAGAGGTCTAAATGGGGCATAACTTGTAAGAAGCGTCCAGGAGAATTTTTTAGAGCAGTATGTCAATAGTCCGATGAGGAAAGGGGCCATATTGCACTTGGTGTTGGAGAATGAGCCAGGACAGGTGGTAGAAGTTACGGTGGGGGATTTCTTTAGGAACAGTGACCACAATTCTGTAAGTTTTAGAATACTTGTAGACAAAGATGAGAGTGGTCCTAAAGGAAGAGTATTAAACTGGGTCAAGGCCAGTTATATCAAAATTAAGCAGGAGCTGGGAAATGTGGATTTGACACAGCTGTTCGAAAGGAAGTCCACATTTGATATGTGGGAGACTTTCAAAGATAGCTTAAAGTTAGTGCAGGGTAGGCATGTCCCGTTGAAAGCAAAGGATAGGAAAGGCAAAATTCGTGAACTGTGGATGACAGGAGAAATTATACGACTAACCAAGAGGAAAAGAGAAGCGTACATAAGGTCAAGGCAGCTAAGAAGAGAACAGGCCCTGGAGGAATATTGGAAGAGTAGAACCTGTCTTAAATGATGAATCAAGCAGGCTAAAAGGAGTCATGAAATAGCTTTAGCAAGCAAATTTAAGGAAAATCCCAAAAGCCTTTTATTCTTATGTAAGCAGCAAGCGGGTAACTAAAGGATAATGAAGGAAGGCTGTGTGTCGAACCTGAGAAAATGGGTTGGATTCTGAATGATTACTTTGCATCAGTATTCACTAAGGAGAGGGACATGATGAATGTTGAGATTAGAGATAGATATTTGATGAGTGTGGATCATGTTAACATCAATCAGGAAGTTGTGTTGGGTGGGCTAGAGGTTATTAAGGTGGACAAATCCCCAGGACCGGATGGGATCTATCCCAGATTGCTGAGGGAGGCGAGAATGGAAATAGCTGGGGCCCTGACAGATATCTTTGTAGCATCCCTAAAAACAGGTGAGGTGGCGAAGGACTGGAGGGTTGCTCATGTTGTGCCCCTGTACAATAAGGGTAGAAGGAATATTCCAGGTAACTACTGACCAATGAGCCTGACGTCAATGGTGGGAAATATGTAGGAGAAAGTACTGAGGGATAGGATCTATATATACTTAGAACAGAATGGGCTTATCAGTGATTGGCAACGTGGTTTTGTGCGGGGGAGATTGTGCTTTGCCAACTTAATAGAGTTCTTTGAGGAAGTGACCAAGTTGATAGATGAAGGAAGGGCTGTAGATGTCAAACACATGAACTTTAGTAAGGCATTTGGTTAGGTTCCCCATGGTAAACCAATAGAGAAAGTGAAGTCACATGGTGTGTGGAGTGTTCTAGCTAGGTGGATAAATAACTGGTTGAGCAACAGGAGACAGAGAGTAGTAATTGAAGGGAGTTTCTCGAAATGGAGAAAGGTTCCACAGGGACACTGTTGTTTGTACTGGGGGCTCTGTTGTTTGTGATATACATAAATGATCTGGAAGAGGGCACTGTTGATATGATCAGCAAGTTTGCAGATGACACAAAGATTGGTGGAGTAGCAGAAAGCATAGGGGATTGTCAAAGAATACAGGAGAATATAGATAGACTGGAGAGTTGGGCAGAGTTGTGGCAGGTGGAGTTCAATCCAGGTAAATGTGAGGTGATGCATTTTGGGAAGTCTATTTCTCGAGCGAATTGTACTGTAAACGGAAGAGCCTTGGAGAAAATTGATGAGCAGAGAGATCTGGGACTTCAGGTCCATTGTACCCTGAAGGTTGCTGCAGAGGTGGATAGAGTGGTCAAGAAGGCCTTCATCGGACGGGGTATTGACTATAAGAGCTGACAGATCATGTTACAGTTGTATAGGGCTATGGTTTGGCCACATTTGGAATACTGCATATAGTTCTGGTTACCACATTACTAAAAGGATGTGGACACTTTGGAGAGGGTGCAGAGAAGGTTTACGAGTATGTTGTCTGGTCTGGAAGGTGCTATCTATGAAGAGAGGTTGAGTAGGTTAGGTTTATTTTCATTAGAAAAAAGGAGATTGAGGGGGGACATGATTGAGGTCCACAAAATCATGAAGCGTATAGACAGGGTAGATAGAGATGAGCTTTTTCCCAGGGTGAAGGATTCAATAATAAGAGGTCATACTTTCAAGGTGAGAGGTGAAAAGTTTAAGGGGGATACACACGGCATGTACTTTACACAGAGGTGCTTGGAACGCGTTGCCAGCAGAGGTAGTAGAGAAAGGTACAGCAGATTGATTTGAGATGCATCTGGACAGATGCATGAGTAGGTGGGGAGCAGAGGGATACTTCGGTGTAGGGCGACAGGTTTAGACAGTTGATTTGGATCGGCTCAGGCTTGGAGGGCTGAAGGGCCTGTTCCTAGGCTGTAAATTTTCTTTGATCTGTATTGTCCAGTGCATATGTCGGAGATTTTTCATGTCAACAAAGATTGCTCATCAGTGACAGACAGAGTGGGTTTTTGGTTAATACAGAATTCTCGGGATGTAACAGTGCCCTGAGAAGATGGGCCCATTGCACCAACAGCCAGAGGACATTTCCCTGTGTCCTCCCACTGAAACTGGGTTGGAACAGATTTTCTGTAAAATCAATGAATTGGTCACTTGACTCCAGGTCCATTTCCTGAAAACTGAGAGTCAATGACCATATTTGAGTTAACAATGAGAAACAGACAGAATTTATTCAGAATCTGACAGTAATCATGCATCCTGTAAACAGTGAAGGGGACGTGACAGAGTATCTCCGTCGCTGTTACAGTTTTCTTTTGTTTTGATTCCTTTCAGATGACAGTTGGTAAGGATCCAGTAATTTACATCCCCATATTCTGTTTTTTCTCTTTTCCCACTGCACCCTCCACCCCTTCTTTGGTTAATATTGTTACTCTGTCATTTCAGCCTCTCCTGCTCTCCAGCCCATCACAGCCTTTCCCTTCTGCTCTTCTTCCCACCTTCCAGCTGAGACACAAGTAACAATGCGGGAAGGTCCTCTCTCACTCACTCACATGATCACTGACATAGATACAGAGACACAGAGGGTCATCACTCCCAAAGGCTCAGACAGAGACAGTGTTCAGTCTCACTACGATCCCACTTTCCAGTGATATATTTTTATTCTAACACTCATACAAAGCAAGAGAGAAAGGAGTCATTTCTCTCCAAATTAGTCTGTAAACAAATCCCAGCCTCTAAATCACAGCAACTATAAGATCAATAAGAACTGTGTTAATATCTCAATAGTAACCTACAACAACCAATTGAAGAGTATGTTTATGCAGATTTATAATTTGAAAAACTGAAAACTCCAGATGCTGTGAACATTAAATAAAAACAGAGACTCTTGGAAATACTCAGTCACTTTCTCTGATGAAAGATCATTGACCAGAAACATTGATTGTGTTTCTCTCTCCACAGATGCTGTCTGATCTGCTGAGTATTTGCTGTTTACATCATGAAAGTTTACTCCATGTTCAGAAGGCACACAAGTTATTTAATTAAAACAGGTATTCCCATAGAGTCCAGGTTATTTATAATTGATATACCACATAGAAAACTATTTATACATTACAATATTAAAGATATAATTACAACAAAAATATGGAGATAAACATTAAATATATGGTCCTAATCGATCAGACATACAAAGAATAACAGATCTGAGTGCTGAGTGATCTCACTCATATGTACAATATCAAAGGCTGGGAAACAAACATGCTGTAATATCCAGAGATTGAATTAATCCCACTGTCAGCTTGAAAATCTTTAACCTTTGGATCAGGCCTATACTTTTCCATAGCTATTTTAAAACTGATAGAATTGTGGTAAGTGTTTCCCCACTAATACCTCAGTGACTTGCCCTTTCCTTATTTCCCAAGAGAAGGTTGGGTTTTGCCCCTTCTCTCAGAGGGCCATCTACATACTAATTGAGAAAGATTTATTGCATACACTTAACAAATCCCTCACAGCCATTACCAATCTGTGTTTGGAAAGTTAAGATCCACTTATTATTCTTACACCTATCAGTGACTTCCCTACATATTTGCTCCTCAATATCCCACTGACTACTGGGGAATCTATAGTAAAATCCCATCAAAGTAATAACAACCTTTTTGCACAACTCAGATAGCTTCACTGGACGATCCATCAGGAACATCCTCTCTCAGTATTGCCGTGATATTTCCCTAATCAAAATAGCCAGTCCCACTCCTTTGTTGCCTCCCCTTTTTATCCTTCCTCTGAACAGTTCATTTGAGCTCAATTTTGGACCACCCGATCTTACTACTTCTGATGAAGGGTCACTGACTTGAAATGTTAACTATTTTCTCTCCATAGGTGTTGCCAGACCTGCTGAATTTCTCCAGCAGTTGTGGTTTACCCAGCTTCAGCAGCAAGTCAAATTCCAAATTATTTCTTCATTCCCCTTTCTCCTGCTGTGACTGTCATGCTCGGGATGTCCTGGTATTGGCTCATTTAATTGGTTTCAATGACACCACTGTCCTGTTTCAAGCCCATCCCCAGATGTCATCTCTCTGCTCCTCTCGGCAAGATTGCGGTTGAAGAAATATGTGCAGCTGTCTGGGGTGTTATTTCCAAATGCCGTATCTTCATAGTCATTGTAACAATGGGACACAGTTCTCCAATACAGTGTTTATGTCTTGACTATCTTTGATGCAGTTCCTTGGTCAGGGAAACATTTCGACTTCAAAACCAATTCATGAGATGATGCCTCAGACAAATCTTTCCCACAGATCTTCACCACAACAGGTTTATATTCATTAACATGGAATAAATCACAAACATAGTAACATGATTCATTGTGATTAAAGTAATAAAATACTAAGCGATGCATTGGATTATTGTTTGTGTGTGTGCATTAGTGTGTGAATGTGCAGTGGCAACATTAATCACCTTGCACTTGACAGCCCTATAATTTTCATAGTTATCCTTTTGCTCTTAATTTCATAATAAACCACTTTTTCTTTTTGATCTTACCCACTAACATTGCCCTGTCCTTCCTTGGCCTTTCCAAGTGTTTTTTTAATTTTCAGTAGACGCATTTAGATTCTCTGCTAAGCTTCCCATAGTTTTTGAATTGTTTTGTCAGGATCAGTATCTTTCTTTTACTGTTTCCTGTCACCTTGTCTGCTTGAGGACACCTATGGGGCACTAGATCTGGAAGCATAATGATTTCTGTTGTTGGGTCATGTTTACACTGTGTCTCTAGAATCTCACTTTTGAAATCCTTCCACTGGTTTGTCATTATTTTATCTTCAAATATCTGCATCCAATTGAACTTCGTCAGATAATCTCTCAGATTCATGAGATTTCCTTCATCAGACATGGATGTCTAATATTGAGGGAAGAGGTGTAGGACATGGCTGAGATGCATTGGAGGGCATTTTCAACCACGTGGGAGGGGACATTACGGTCTTTAAAGAAGGAGGCCATCTGGTGTGTTCTCTGGTGGAACTGGTTTCTATTTCCCCTCCCTCCACCTCACTCCAGTTCCAACCTTCCAGTCAGCACTGTCCCCATGACCTGTCCCACCTGTCAATCTTCCTTCCCACCTACCCGCTCCACCCTTCTCTCTGACCTATCACCTTTATCCTCACCTCCATCCACCCATTGCACTCTCAGCTACCCACCCCACTTCCATTTAACTCTCCACTCCCGAGGCTCCCAGCCTCATTCCTGACGAAGGGCTCCTGCTTGAAAGGTCGATTTTCCTGCTCCTTGGATGCTGCCTGACCTGCTGTGCTTTTCCAACACCACTTTATTCTTGATACCGAGAGAGTCCTCAGGGCGGGCCTTGGTTCTCCATCCCGCTCTGATTGGTTAGAAAGTCTGTCCATCTCGTGCTTATAGTCAACAGGAAGTGTGGTCCCACCTTGGGAACGTCATCTGGATGTGAATGTGAATGAAAAGAGAAATCGCTTGAGAAGCTCAGCAGGTTTGGCAGATTCTGTGGAGTTAAAGCAGAGGTAACGTTTCAGATCCAGTAATCCTTCATCGTAACTGATAGGAACCTACGCTGCACTCCCTCAATAGCCAGAATGTTTTTCCTCAAATTTGGAGACCAAAACTGCACACAATCTTCCAGGTACAGTCTCACCAGGGCGCTGTACAGCTGCAGAAGGACCTCTTTGCTTCTATACTCAATTCCTCTTGTTTTGAAGGCCAGCATGCTATTAGCTTTCTTCACTGCCTGCTGTACCTGCATGCTTGCTTTCATTGAATGAACACCTAGATCTCGTTGTACTGCCCCTTTACCTAACTTGACTCCATTTAGGTAGTAATCTGCCTTCTTGTTCTTGCCACCAAAGTGGATAACCACACATTTATCCACATTAAACTGCATCTGCAATGCATCCGTCCACTCACCTAACCTGTCCAGGTCACCCTGTATTCTCCTAACATCCTCCTCACATTTCACCCTGTCACCCAGCTTTGTGTCATCAGCAAATTTGCTAATATTACTTTTAGTACCTTCATCTATATCATTAATGGTAGATCAAGTTTTGCAACTTCCCTCGTAGGTAGATCCACAAACTGAATCAGAAAATGTTCTTGTACACCCTTAACAAATCCCTCTCCATCCAAGCCCTTAACACTATGTCAATCCCAGTCTATGCTTGGAAAGTTAAAATCACCTACCATAACCACCCTATTATTCTTACAGATAACAGATCTCCTTACAAATTTGGTTCTCAATTTTTCACTGACTATTGAAGGGCAATTGTAGTACAATCCCAATAAAGTGATCATCCCTTTCTTATTTCTCAGTTCTACCCGAATAACTTTCCTCTATGCATTTGCAGGAAGATCCACCCTAAGTACAGATGTAATGTTATCACTAATCAGAAATGCCCTTCTCCTTCCTCTCTTGACCACCTTTTTATCCTTCCGGTAGCATCTATGCCCTGGAATATTAAGCTGTCAGTCCTGTCCATCCTCAGCCACATCTCTATAATTGCCATGCTATCTCAGTCCCATGCTGAGGTCATCTGCCTTACTTGCTAGGCCCTGTGCATTAAATAAATGCAGTTTAATTTACCAGTCTTATTTTGTTCTCTGCATGGTTCCTGCCTCCCCTGATAATTTGATTTGCTCCTTTTCCCAACTTTTATTGAGGCTGGGAATCCTGCAGCGAGTAACTCACCTCCTGAATCCCCAAAGCTTGTCCCACCATCGAGAAGGCACAAGTCAGGAGTGTGTGATGGAATACTCCTCACTTGCCCTGGATGGGCAACTTTTCTCTCTTTCCTCACTGTCTCCTTCGGTCTCTCTTCACTAGCACCGCACTCCCACCTCCTGCCACACTGGACCCTTTCCCACCCTGCACCAGTTTAAACCCTCCTGTACATAGAATATAGAACATAGAACAATACAGTACAGAACAGGCCCTTCGGCCCACGATGTTGTGCCGAACTTCGATCCTAGATTAAGCACCCATCCATGTACCTATCCAAATGCCGCTTAAAGGTCGCCAATGATTCTGACTCTACCACTCCCACGGGCAGCGCATTCCATGCCCCCACCACTCTCTGGGTAAAGAACCCACCCCTGACATCTCCCCTATACCTTCCACCCTTCACCTTAAATTTATGTCCCCTTGTAACTCTGTTGTACCCGGGGGAAAAGTTTCTGACTGTCTACTCTATCTATTCCTCTGATCATCTTATAACCCTCTATCAAGTCACCCCTCATCCTTCGCCGTTCCAAAGAGAAAAGGCCGATAGCTCTCAACCTATCCTCATATGACCTATTCTCCATTCCAGGCAACATCCTGGTAAATCTTCTCTGCACCCTCTCCAAAGCTTCCACATCTTTCCTAAAGTGAGGCGACCAGAACTGCACACAGTACTCCAAATGTGGCCTAACCAAAGTCCTGTACGGCTGCAACATCACTTCACGACTCTTGTATTCAATCCCTCTGCTAATGAACGATAATACACCATAGGCCTTCTTACAAACTCTATCCACCTGAGTGGCAACTTTCAAAGATCTATGTATATAGACCCCAAGATCCCTCTGTTCCTCCACCTGACTAAGAACCCTACCATTAACCCTGTATTCCGCATTCTTATTTGCTCTTCCAAAATGGACAACCTCACACTTGACAAAGTTGAACTCCATCTGCCACTCCTCAGCCCAGCTCTGCATCATATCTAAGTCCCTCTGCAGCCGACAACAACAGCCCTTTCACTGTCCACAACTCCACCTATCTTCGTATCATCTGCGAATTTACTGACCCACCCTTCGACTCCCTTATCCAAGTCATTAATGAAAATTACAAACAGTAGAGGACCCAGAATTGATCCCTGTGGAACTCCACTTGTAACTGGGCTCCAGGCTGAATATTTACCATCTACCACCACTCTCTGACTTCGACCGGTTAGCCAGTTTTCTATCCAATTGGCCAAATTTCCCTCTCTCCCATGCCTCCTGACTTTCCGCATAAGCCTACCATGGGGAACCTTATCAAAGGCCTTACTAAAATCCATGTACACTACATCCACTGCTCTACCCTCATCCACATGCTTCGTCACGTCCTCGAAGAATTCAATAAGACTTGTAAGGCAAGACCTACCCTTCACAAATCCGTTGGTGTAAAAGGGTGAGTATTTATACTCACTGCTCTCCTTCCCGGCTGCCCCTCTGCTTGCCGTCACTTCCTCTGCTGCTCCCGCTCTTTCTAAGCTGAAGTCTCCCGGGTTCGCTTTTACTTGGCCGCTGCTCCCACTCAAGTACAATTCTAAGACATCTCCCTGCCAGTATATTCGACAAGTTTGAAAACCTTACAACCTTTAAAAAATATTTGGATGAGCACTTGAAACATCACAACATTCAAGCCTATGGGATGCAGTATAATTTGGGTGAATGTGAGGTTATTCACTTTGGAAGGAAACACAAGGATACAGATTCCTACCTGAATGGCTGTAAATTGGGAGAGGGGAGTGTGCAGTGGGACCTGGGGTTCCTTGTGCACCAGTCACTGAAGGTGAGCATGTAGGTGCAGCAGGTGGGAAAGAAGGCAAATGGTATGTTGGCCTTCATTGTAATAGGTTTCAAGTACGGGAGCAGGGACGTGTTGTTGCAAATATACAGGGCCTTGTAGAGGCCACACCAAGAATATTCTGGGCACTTTTGGTCTGTTTTTCTGAGGAAGAACGTTCTTGCTCTCAAGGGAGTGCAGCGAAGATTTACCACACTGATTCCGGGGAGGACGGGACTGACCTATGAGAAGAGATTGATGAGGGTTAGGGTTGTTTTTGCTGGAGTTCTGAGGAATGAGGAGAGATCTCATGGAGACTTATAAAATTCTAACCAGACTAGACGGGATGGATGCAGAGAGGATATTCCCAATGGTGGGAATGTCCAGAACCTGGGGTTACAGACTGAGCATTCAGGATGGACCATTTAGGAATGAGATGAGGAGACATTTCTTCACCCAAAGAATGGTGAGCCTGTTGAATTCATTACCACAGGAAGTAGTTGATGACAAAACATTGAATGTATTCAAGAGGCAGTTACATACAGCACTTAGGGTGAATAGGATCAAAGGTTATGGGGAAAAACAAGATTAGCCAATTGAATTGGACAATCTGCTGTGATTGTGATGCATGGCTGAGCAGGCTTGAGGGGCCAAAAGGCCTCTTCCTGCTCCTGTCTTCTATGTTTCTCTGTAGCATTGAATGCCACATTGTTTGGAGAAGACATTTCTCTCATACTTCATTGGTCTTAATTAGGTCCATCTTAGATTGATGTCATCTCACTTTTATTCTTCATCTGTGAAAATGACTTTTTGAGTCCACATCATCAAATGCCCTCAATTTTAAACATATACCTAAGCAGCTTCCTGCTCTTCCTTCCAATGTAAGTACACTGGCTCTTAAAGTTATTTGCCATTGTCCTGCCCATTCTGCTAACCTTTCTGTACTCTGCTACTTTATTATAATCTTCCTCAGTATTAGCCATAAGCCCCAATTTCCTGTCATCCACATAACTGCTATACCTCTGATCTCCAGACACAATTATTTTAGATAATTATTTTCAGGACTAGTACCCTATGGAACAACACATTCTTTCAGTCTGAGCAACTAGCTTTAAGATTTAGTTTTTATTTGTAGCTGAGCTTTTCCAGCAATTTTTGTTTTTGTTTCTGTTTTACAGCACCTGCAGTTCTTTTGGTTTGTAAATGCGTGTCCACCATATTGCTATCTATTCTGTTCCTTCTTTCTTGAATCCATGTTGCAACTTTAGTCATGCGTTTACTTGGAGGTACCTTTTAAAGGTCCAGATATAATACAGTCTCTGCAGTACCTTTACCCATCCTGTTATGTCAGCAAACAATTCAATAGGGTTTGATACCAGTGCTGACTGCTCTTTATTGTATTCTAAGTTTTGGATATTTTTCCATGATGGCTTTAGTAAAGACTGCAATATTTTTCCTCCAATCAACTTTAAACAGGTTGGCCTGCAGACTCATGGTACATTATACCATGATTGTGATTTAGTAGCTGAGGATTAAGTAATAAGGCCAAATATGCATTGAATATTATCAAACTTATACAAAATCTGTTTGATCAATGAGCTCATCTTGACCTAATGATGTCCAAAAGCTTTAAAAAAAAAGTTAAATGTCTGCCACCAAAACACTCACTGTTTTGATATCGTGGAAGTAATGGGCAGTATTATCTCTAGACCATTAACCCAGAGGCCCAAGTAATTTTCTGGGGATCCGACATCAAATCCCAGTACAGAACGAGATGAAATCTGAATTTAACAAAAGATCTGTAATTAAGAGTCATAACAGTAACTATTATCAATTGTTGGAAAAACCCATCTGGTTCATGAATGTTGTTTAGAGAAATAAACTGCCATCTTTACCTGGTCTGGACTGCATGGAACTCCAGACCCCCAGCAATGTGGTTGATGCTTAACTGCCCTGTCCCTCCTTGATGTTGTCATTCCTGCCAGAATTATGGTCTTTATGGGGTTCTTGTCATCCTCAAGGAGGTGACCATTCCTCATCTGAGACTTGGAAGTGGAAAGTACTATGTTATAGAACATTACAGTGTAGTACAGGCCCTTCGGCCCTCGACGTTGCATCGACCTGTGGAACCAATCTGAAGCCTATCTATCCTACACTATTCCATTTTCATCCATATGTTTATCCAAAGATCATTTAAATGTTCTTAAAGTTGGCAAGTCTACTCCTGTTGCAGGCAATGCGTTCCATGCCTCTATGACTCTCTGAGTAAAGAAACTACCTCTGACATTTGTCCTATATCGATCAGCCCTCAATTTAAAGTTGTGTCTCCTCATGCTAGCCATTACCATCCAAGGAAAAAGGCTCTCACTGTCCACCTGTTCTCACCCTCTGATTATTTTATATATCTCAAGTAAGTCACCTCTCAACCTTCTTCTCTCTAATGAAAACAGCCTCAAGTCCCTCAGCCTTTCCTCATAAAACCTTCTCTCTGTACCTGGAAACATCCTAGTAAATCACTGGGCCCTTTCCAAAGTTTCCATATCCTTCCTATAATGCTGTAACCAGAACTGTAATAATACTCCAAATGCAGCTTTACCCAGAGTTTTGTACAGATGCAGCATGTTCTGAATACAGAACATAGAATATTGCAGTGCAGTCCAGGCCCTTTGGCCCTGAAACCAATCTGAAGCCCATCAAACCTACACCATTCCATTCCCGTCCATATCCCTATCTAATGACCATTTAAATGTCTTTAAAGTTGGCGAGTCTATAATTGTTGCAGGCGGTGCATTCCACACCACCTACTACTCTCAGAGTAAAGAAACTACCTCTGACATCGGTCCTTTATCCATCGCCCGTCAATTTAAAGCTATGTCTCCTTGTGCTAGCCATCACCATCCGAGGAAAAAGGCTTTTACCGTCCACCCGATCTAATCCTCTGATGATCTTAGATGTCTCAATTTAGTCACCTCTTAACCTTCCTCTCGCTAATGAAAACAGCCTCAAGTCCCTCAATCTTTCCTCATTACACATTCCCTCTAAACCACGCAGCGTCCGAGTAAATGTCCTCTGAACCCTTTCCAAAGTTTCCACATCCTTCTGAGAATGCGGTGACCTGAACTGCACACAATACTCCAAGTGCAGCTTTCCCCAGAGTTTTGTACAGCTACGGCATGACTTCATGGTTCCAAAACTTGATCCCTCTACTAATAAAAGCTGACACACGGTACACCTTCTTAACAGCCCTGTCAACCTGAGTGGCAACTTTCAGGGATCTATGTACATGGACACTGAGATCTCTCTCCTCATCTACACTATCAAGAATCTTACCATTTGCCCAGTAATCTCCACTCCTGTTACTCCTTCCAAAGTGAATCACTTTTCTGCATTAAACCCCATTTGCCACCTCTCAGCCCAGCTCTGCAACTTATCTATGTCCCTCCATAACCTACAACATCCTTCAGCACTATCTACAATTGTACTGAACTCAGTGTCGTCTGCAAATTTACTCACCCATCCCTCTCTGCCCTTATCCAGGTCGTTTATAAAAATGACAAACAGCAGTGGATCGAAATCAAATCCTTGCAGTGCACCACTAGTAATGGAACTCCATGACAAACATTTCCCATCAACCACCACTCTCTGTCTTCTTTCAGCTGGCCAACTCATTATCCAAACTGCTTAATCACTGTCAATCCCATGCCTCTGTACTTTGTAAGGTAGCCTACCATGGGGGACCTGATCAAACCCCTTACTGAAATCCATATACATCACATCAATAGCTTTACCCTCATCCAGCTGTTTGGTCACCTTCTCAAAGAACTCAATAAAGATTGTGAGGTATGACCTACACTTCACAAAGCCCTTCATCCATTTGGGTGGCACGGTGGCTCAATGGTTAGCACTGTTGGCTCACATCACCAGAGCCCTGGGTTCAATTCCTGCTCGGGCACCTATCTATTTGCACATTCTCTCCGTGTCTGTGTGGGTTTCCTCCCACAGTTAAAAGATGTGCAGGTTCGGTGAATTGGCCATGTTAAATTGCCCATAGTGTTAGGTGAGTTAGTCAGAAGTGAATGGGGTCTGGATGGGTTGATTTTTGGAGGGTCGGTGTGGACTTGTTGGGCCAAAGGGCCTGTTTCCACACTGTAGGGAATCTAATCTAATCTAAAGAAAACCCTGTTGACTGTCCCTAATCAACTTATTCCTATCAAGATGATTATAAATCCTGTCTCTTGCAACCTTTTCCAATACTTTACCCACAACCGAAGTAAGGCTCACGGGTCTATAATTACCAGGATTGTCTCTACGCCACATCTTGAACAAGGGAACAACATTTGCTACCCTCCAGTCTTGTGGTACTATACCTGTAGACAATGACAACATAAAGATCAAAGCCAAAGGCTCTACAATCTACTCCCTGGTTTCCCAGAGAATCGGAGGATAAATCCCACCTCTCCTAGGGTATTTATTTATTTTCACACTTTGCAGAATTTCTGACACCTCCTCCTTGTGAACATCAATCCCATCTAGTCAAATAGCCTGTATCTCAGTATTCTCCTCAACAACATTGTCTTTTTCCAGTTTGATTATTGACGAAAAATATTCATTTAGCGCTTCCCCTGTCTCTTCTGACTCCATGCACAACTTCACATTACTGTCCTTGATTGGCCTGAATCTTACTTGAATCATTCCTTTATCCCTTCTATACCTGTAGAAAGCTTTAGTGTTTTCCCTGATCCTATCCACCAACAACTTCTCATGTCCCCTCCTCGCTTGTCTTAGCTCTCTCTTTAGATCTTTCCTGGAAAACTTGTAACTCTCAAGCACCCTAACTGACCCTTCACATCTCATCCTAATATAAGCTGCCTTCTTCCTCTTGACAAGCGATTCAACTTCCTTAGAAACCACAGTTCGCTTGCTCAACCTCTTCCTCCCTGCCTGACAGGTACATACTTATCATGGACACACAATAGTCGTTCCTTGAATAAACTCTACATTTCCATTGTGCCCATGCCCTGCAGTTTCCTTCCACAACCTGTGCATCCTCCATCTTGTCTAATCGCGTTGTAATTGCCTTTCCTCCAGCTGTAGCTCTTGCCTTCTGGTGTGTACCTATCCCTTTCCATAGCTAAAGCAAACATCACTGAATCGTGGCATGACGGCTCAGAGGTTACCACAGCTGCCTCACAGTGCTGGGGACCCGGTTCAGTTGAAGCCTTGGAGCCCATGTGGAGTTTGCACATTCTCCCAATGTCTGCATGGGTGTTTGTCGTGTGCTCCAGTTTCTTCCCACAGTCCAAAGACGTGCAGGTTAAATGGATTAACTACAGTAAACGTGTGATTACAGGATAGGACAGCGAGCTGGGTTTGAGTCAGTGCAGACTCACTGGGCCAAATGGTCTTTTTCCACATTGTAGAGATTCTGTGATCGGGAATTCTTCCAAATATTATCTTCATCTCACCCATTTTCAGCTGTTCCTTAACAGTCCTCCATTTATCATACAAAGTTAAAACCATATATAGCAATTTTACATCATTCAGCTACATTCACAATTCCTTCAGAATAAGGCAGCTCACAAGGCGCTTACAGCAGGACCTGGACAACATTGTGTGGCAGGTAGTACTTACTAATGAAGAAGTAACCATTTCCAACAAGAAAATATTCAACTGTCTGATTATTGAGATTGTGGCAGAGACTAGATACTGAGTGACTGTCAAATTCTGTCCACCATTTACACATTAAAAGGTAGATGCAAGTGATGGAAGTTTGAAGTTTCCTTCCACAAATGGAAAATGATATTTGATCAGTTGTTAACTCTCAAGTGAAAACTAAGATTTCTGTTCAGCAAAAGTACTGAGAGATGGAGAACGAAGGCAGCTAAAAGGGACTGAGCTGCAGATCAGCCAGGATCACAGTGGAAGAGGAACATGCTTGTAACATTAAACTGCCTCCTACTCTTTCCGCGTTCCCAACTAGAAGGACACTCAAGAAGCTCCAGAAGAGCAGCCTGCCTGATCGGCATCTCGGACACGTTATCATCCACTGTACCTGAACTCTAGCTGTAAGACTGATCCTCAGAATGCATTCCAGCAACTCATTAAAAACACACTCCAACAGTACCAACCAACCAACTCCACATCCTAACCCAACAGGAAAAACAAAGGACATGCCATCCCACCACGGACATGCTGTTCAGTTCCTTCATTCTGTCGGATTAATATCTTGGAATTCCTGACACCTTCATCACTGCGACAGGTGAATATCAATGGGAAGGCCGATGAACATCATCTCAGGGAAACTGGGGCTGGACAATGGGCGGCACGGTGGCACAGTGGTTAGCACTGCTGCCTCACAGCGCCAGAGACCCGGGTTCAATTCCCGCCTCAGGCGACCGACTGTGTGGAGTTTGCACGTTCTCCCCGTGTCTGCGTGGGTTTCCTCCCACAGTCCAAAGACGTGCAGGTCAGGTGAATTGGCCATGCTAAAATTGCCCGTAGTGTTAGGTAAGGGGTAGATGTAGGGGTATAGGTGGGTTGCGCTTCGGCGGGGCGGTGTGGACTTGTTGGGCCGAAGGGCCTGTTTCCACACTATAAGTAATCTAATCTAATCTAAAATAAATGTGGCCTCACATTACGGCTCACTCCAGGAGAATAAAGAGGAAGAGAATAAATCAGCGGCCGAGTGGTTATACCGAAAACTATCAGAACTGGCTTCAGATTTTACAGGTTAATGTAAAACATGAGCACTTACGGAGGTTTAAAACTTGCCGAGCACGGGCGTGTAAGGGATAATAGTTAGAAATGGACAGAACGAACACAAGACCCAAGGAGGAAACTGGGTGTGGGAACAAACACAGACTTGCTGTTTTAGTGGAACATTTCCTCTTAAAATCTTAAGTTAAAAAAAGGAAGCAATTCTTTTCTCATTCTGATCTTGTTTTGCACATTCAAATGGAGTCATACAGCATGGAAACAGTCCCTTTGGTCCAATTTGTCCATGCCAACCAGATATCCTAAATTAATCTACTCCCATTTGACAACACTTGACTCACATCCCTCTAAAATAATCCTGTTCATCTACAGGGTGCCGTTTAAATGTTGTAATTGAAGCAGCCTCCACCACTTCCTCTGGCAGCTCATTCCATATACGCACCAATCGCTCCGAGAAAAAGTTAACCCTTAGGTTCCTTTTACAGAGGAGCCTTGATTATCCGACATTCGATGAATCGAATTTCAGATGATCCTGAAATTAGATCCCGATGCGTGGCTAACTATGTTATCGGGCATTCAATTAACTGAACAAAATACTCTCCGCCTGTGTCCTGTGGATAATGGAGGTTCCTCTGTATATATTTCCCCTCTCACCCTCAACCTATGCCCTCTAGTTCTGGACTCACCCAACCGAGAGAAAAGACCTTGTCTGTTTACTCTTTCCATGTCCCTCATGATTTTATAAACCTCTATCAGGTCACCCCTTAACCTTCCATGCTCCAGGGGATTGAAAACCATCTGCCACTTTTCCACCCAATTCTCCAGTCTATCTATACCCTCCTGTATTCTCTGACAGTCCCTTATGCTTTCTGCCACTCCACCAATCTTCATGTCATCTGCAAACTTGCTGATCATACCAACAGTGCCCTCTTCCAGATCATTTATGTACGTTACAAGCAACAGTGGCCCCAGCACTGACCCCTGTGGAACACCTTTCTCTATTTCGAGAAACTCCCTTCAACTACTACTCTCTGTCTCCTGTTGCTCAACCAGTTCTTTATCCACCGAGCTCGAACATCCTGCACACCATGTGACTTCACTTTCTCCATTCATCTACCATGGGGAACCTGATCAAATGCCTCACTAAAGTCCATGTATATGACGTCAACAGCCCTTCCTTCATCTCTCAGCTTGGTCACATCCTCAAAGAACTCTATTAAGTTGGTAAGGCCCGATCTCCCCCTCACAAAACCATGTTGCCTATCACTGATAAGCCCATTCTTTTCTAAGTATAAATAGATCCTATCCCTCCGTATCTTCTCCAGCAACTTTCTCACCACTGACATCAGGCTCACTGGTCTGTAGTTACGTGGAATATCCCTACTACCCTTCTTGTACAGGGGGTCAACATGAGCAACTTTCCAGTCCTCTGGCACCTCATCTGTGTTTAAGGATGCCACAAAGATATCCATCAGGGCCCCAACTATTTCCTCTCTCGCCTCCCTCAGCAACCTGGAATAGATCCCATCTGGTCCTGGGGATTTGTCCACCTTAATAACCTCTAGCCTACCCAACACATCATCCCTACTTATATTAATGTGATCCAGTCTAATCAAACTTCTATCGCTAATCTCAATATTCATCATGTTCCTCTCCTCAGTGAACACTGATGCAAAATAATCATTCAGAATTTCACCCATTGTCTCAGGTTTGACACACAGCCTTCCTTCATTATCCTTTAGTGGACCAATCCTTTCTCTAGTTACCCGCTTGCTTCTTATGTAAAAATAAAATGCTTTGAGATTCTCCTTAATTCTGCTCGCTAAAGCTATTTCATGACCCCTTTTAACCCGCTTGATTCCTCGTTTAAGATTTGTCCTACTCTTCCGAAATTCCTCCAGGGCCCGTTCTATTCTTAGCTGCCTAGACCTTATGTACCTTTTCCTCTTGGCTAGTTGTACAATTTCTCCTGTCATCCACGTTTCACGAATCTTGCCCTTCCTATCCTTTGCCTTCAACAGGACATGCCTATCCTGCACTATCTTTAACCTCTCTTTGAAAGCCTCCCACATCTCAAATGTGGACTTCTCTTCAAATAACTGTGTCCAATCCACATTTCCGAGCTCCTGCCTAATTTTGATATAATTGGCATTGGCCCAGTTTAGTACTCTTAACCTTAGGACCACTCTCTTTTCTATCCATAAGTATTCTATTCTTACAGAATTGTGGTTACTGTTCCCAAAGAAATCTCCCACCGCAACTTCTACCACCTGTCCTGGCTCATTCCCCAGTACCAGGTCCAATATGGCCCCTGTATGAGGAAAACCGTGTCTTGCAAATGTAATTGAGCTTTTTGAAGAAGTTACCTTAAAGCTGGATGAGGGCAGAGCAGTAGATGTTGTTTACTTTGACTTTATTAAAGTCCTTGACCAGGTTCCACAAAATAGACTAATTAGTGAAGTTCGATCACATGGGATTCAGAGTGATCTTGCCACTTGGATACAAAACTGGATTAACGTCAGGAGACAGAGTGACAGCAGAGGACTGTTCTCCCATAGACGGCAGTATGTCAGGAGTCTGCACTCTGTTGCTGCTGTCCTTGGAAAATAGATGCTGAGTTGTTGCAACTGACAGTAGCTGGAGTAGGTTGAGGCCTAGTGCATGGAGTCTCTGGTGCTGCAGCCTGCCTGCCTGGAAGCACTCGAACCTGGGATTCTCTGATGCTTTTACTGCCTTTGGAAGCCTGGTGGTCTGTATTTTTCCTTGGTGAGTTGAATACTGCCATAAAAACACCTCCTATGCTGGGGAGAAAATGCTGAGGATTGGGGCCTACAGCCTCGACCTTAGGTGTATACCCTGGAGGGAACCAAACTTGGTACTTGCTGTCACTGCTGCTGCCGCTGCCCTGAGGAGCCTGATGGTCTGCAATTCTATTCTCCGGTGGCTGGGAGATGTGTTTCTGGAGCCTGGATGTCTTCTTCAGTTTGGGGATTCTGGCTTGGACACTAATTTCTTGGGGGGGGCGCTGAACACTTACAATGAGTGGCTGTATGTTGGAATCTGGGACCTGGAACTATTTGGAGCCTGGACAATCGCCTTATTGCTGCTGCTTTGTGACTGTAACCTATTTGCTGCCAGTGACTCTTGCTCAGGGCAATGGGGAACAATTGCTTTGCACCTGTGGTTTGGGGAGCAGGTCAGGGCATGGTCGCCTGGGTGACTGGACTGGCAGGTCAAGCCTAACAGGACTCTCTCAGTTTCCTTTACTGACTATTTATGTGAGGGGAGGTGTTGGTCTTGGTTTGGGAGTGGTGATGGCAATCACTGGACTCTGTAAAACAATACCCAGGGTGGGGCCCAGTCATTCTTACATGGGGGTGGATGCATCTTCCACCTCCCCCACCAGCCCCTCCCATGGCCTCGTCACCCTTTCCGTATTTAACAAACCAGCTCAGGACGAAATGTTACATTCACCCCAACATGACCATTAAGACCTGTCAGCGGCCTTGGTGGGGCTAGTCTGGTTCCCCACCATTGTCACGACATCAAAGATGGATGGGAAGGCAGTGTTCTTCCTGAAGACTGAGCAGGTGGTGCAACTCGCCCTGGAGAAGGGCCTCACTGTCACTAAGATGGTATTGCCTGTTGACCCTCTGGGTGTAATTTCCCAGAGTGTTATTTTGATGAATATCCTGCCCTTTGTTCCATTTGATTTACTTCCATCGCACATTCACCAGCTCGGGAAGATATGTTTGGTATGGTGTCAGTACTGCTTGGTCTAAAGGAGGTCTTTGCTTACCAGGCATTCTGGTCAGTGAAGGCTGTGCGGTGCCATCGCCTGCAAGGAGGTGGGACTACTCTGGAGGAACTGGCCTGCCTTGCAGACCGCTGCCAACACCCAAGCCACCAATCAAGAAGCTGTGAGTGAGCAGATGGTGCCTCCATTTGCTGTGCCCTCTGTGTTTAGAGGGGGAAGAGAGTCCCTCCCACACTCAGTAAGTTAGTTCTCATTTTTTTGTTGTTGCCGATGAAACATTCATAGCTAGCCTCAACGTCAAAGGCAGCAGGAAGGCCGAGTGCAGATATCTTATCCTTCGCTCCTCAGGGAATGAATCTACACAGTGAGCCTCCTGCAAGAAATCCCGACTGTATCAGGAGACAAAGGTCCATGGCTCCTGGAGTGGCAGTGACTTCCTGAGTCACTGGCCTCCAATTCTGGAGGGGTGGCTATCTTGTTGGCCTCTTTTCCCAGCTGGAGATCTTGAGAGTCAAGGTGACCCAGCCATCTGCTCCAACTCATGGTTCATTTCAGAGGCTCAATGATTCACTTCATGAAGGTATATGCAGCTTAGATGGTGCATGAGCATCTAGGACAAGGAAACATCTAGTCTTCTTCCCTCCATCAGTGAGGGGGAGCCCATCCTTTTCAGGGGACATTTAAATTGCACTCTCAGGAGGAGGCCGTGGAGATACCCAGAAGAGCTCAGCATCTGTGGGCAAGTTGAGAGGCTTGGTAGATGCCTGGTGAAATGTCCACCCTGATTCCATTGCCATCAACTTTGTGAGGCCGGGGGTTGGAGTGTCTCGGACTGACCGTCTCTACGTTTTCAGGGTGTACACCTTCTGTGTTCTGAAGGCCTCAATGTATCAGGTGTTGATCTCCGATGACAACCTGGTGTGAGTGGAGCTCGGTCTGTTCCGTGCCAGAGCAAGGTTGGGGTATTGACACTTCAACACCCTGCTGTTGGAAGACAAGCTGTTCTGTGACTTGTTTCGTTACTTCAGGTCTTGCTGGAGAGGGAAACAGGGGGAGCTTTCCCGCTTTGGGGGATGACAGAAAGAGCTGAAAATGTGTTGCTAGAAAAGCGCAGCAGGTAATGCAGCATCCCAGGAGCAGGAGAATCGATGTTTCGGGCATGAGCCCTTCTTCACGAAGGGCTTCAGGATGATTCCTGAAGAAGGGCTCATGCCCGAAACGTCGATTCTCCTGCTCCTTGGATGCTGCCTGACCTGCTGCGCTTTTCCAGCAACACATTTTCAGCTCTGAGCTCCAGTATCTGCAGTCCTCACTTTCTCCTTGAGGATGTCAGCAAGACTCACATCAATGTCTTCTGTCAGGGATACACATGGGCGTCGATGAAAAGGTGGAAATCCAGGATCAGAATATTGGACAAGCAGGTGCTTGATCCAGAGTTATGTTGTGGTCAGCCTGACATGGACCTGGCCCTATGGAATGGTACATGAAGAGCAGAAGGCTGCACCCCAGGGTCTGGATCCCTTTGGGTCCTGGAGTCTGGACATGAGTTTGTGAGTCCAGTTCCATTGGGATCTTGACCGTGGCTCCCATTTCTTCTACTCGCTGGAAAAAAGGCACGGGCTCCACCAGCAGCTCCTTGTGCTGCGAACTGATGATGATCCCTTGTTTCAGATTAAGGGCCCAAGTCAGGGTCTATTCCTGCTCTGTTCTCTCTGGATCTGTCCAGCGAGGAAGCTGACAAGGTTCTGTGGTACAACCTGCCGCAGGTCAGCTGTAACGGTGCCAAGAAGCTCGATGCCCCTCAGAGCTTGGAGGAACTAACTGGTGCCCTCCACCATTTTCCCAGCAGCAGGACCCAGGGGCTGCCTGTGGAGTTCCTCAGGGCATTCTGAGATGTCCTGGGGGGTAGGGTGGGGGTGACAATGTGTGAGTCCTGGAGGAATGGTCCTTTCTTGGGGCAGGGTCATCACCAGTCTGTTATCTAAGAAGGGGATCTCTGTTTGTTAAAGATCTGGATCATCCACAACAACATCCACTTGGGACGGAATGTGATTGATTATTCCCAAAGGATTGGCCAGTTGTGTGCCTTTCTCTCCTTTGATCAGGGAACGATGCTCAACAGGGTGAATCGAGAGTATGTGCTCAGGACACTGTGAGCTTTTGTATTCGGAATGTGCAGGTCACTAAGACCTGACTCTGTACACTGCCGCAGGGTGTCCTGTAAAGGTTAACAGGTCCCCAAAGGCAGCCTTGTGCTTTGGGAGAGCAGTGGGTCAGGCCTGTCCCCTGTATGGGCCGGTTTTCCTCTCTCTGCATGGTCCCACTCCTGTATATTTTGCATTAAGCTGCTTTCAGGTATGGCTCTGCATGGGCTGGGTCTTGAGCTGAGATTTCTCGGTGTACACCGATGACTCGCTCCTCATGTTCACAGAGCTGCGGAGGAAGGGAAAATGCAAGGAGGTCCACTCAGCAATGTCCTCTGCAAGGATCACCTGGAGCAAGGTGCTTGGACCGTTTGGTCGGACCGTGACAGATGCACACCCTGTCAGATGAGCTCCGGTACTTCACGGGGAATACCACTCACCTCCTCGATCTGGGAGTCCATCTTTGGCCAGCTGAGGAATCCTGGCTGGCAAATTGGCCCATGTTGGAGACCCAGGTAACCACTCGCCCAACACAGAAAACAGGACTGCTCCCTGAATGTTGTCCTACAGGGCATGGAGGATGTTCCCACTATAATGCCCCATTGCAACCTACCACAGCCCTCCATACTGTTCACCAGTGCACCAACCTTCATGTCATCAGCAAACTTGCTAATCCATCCTTTCACCCTTCCACTTCCTCATCCAGATCATTTATTAAAATCATAAAGTGCAAAGGTCTCAGAACAGATCCCTGTGGAGCACCATTGTTCACCAAGCTCCAGGCTGAATACTCCCCATTTATCACCAGCCTCTATCTTCCATGGTCCAGCCAATTCTGTATCCAGATTGCCAAGGGGATTTCAGCAGCTTTGAGACACGTCTTTGAAACTTGTTCTGTGCCTGTCCGTGGAACGCCTGTGTTAGTAACTCTCTGCTGATCATGTGTTCAGTAACATGAGGATTCCCCTCGACTGTTATTGATTTAGACCAGGCTTCTAACTTTGAGTTGAGAGGTATTTGATTTAATTATACTTTCCTCAAGGTTGTGTTCTCAAATCATAAAATCCCTTCAGTGTGGAAGCAGGCCATTCAGTCTGTTAGCGCGGATGAAATGATCTCAGTCCAAGCCCAGAGAGCGGTTCAACAATCGGTAATTTTATTAAAGTGTTTAACGCCGGCGGAGAACAACCGAGGTCCGAATCTCGATCGCTCTCCCGTTCCCCATGCGATGTTACAAGTTATATACTACATGAGTCAGGATGTAGGAGATTGGGTATGAATGAGTGTGAATGGTGGCAATCATGGCTGGAGTATGTGTGAATGTCAAGCTTCCTGCCGTCCTCGGAGAGTCGGCAGCATACCCAAAAGGTGTGCTGTTTTTCTTTACGTAAATGGGTCCGGGTGCTATCTGCTTGTCTCTCCGTGAGGGCTGGAGGCTAGCACCCCCCTTTGTTATTTCCAAAGTGTCTGTTAGATTCATCCTGTTCGTTTGGTGTTTGCATTTTGTGTAGGACTGTTTTGCATGATCAGGTAATGGGTGTGTGTCAGTTGGAACCTTGATTATAAGGTGGGTTTCGATCTGTGAGTCATGACCATTGTCTGGAGTCCTGACTAGTGTCTGGTCCGGTGTGTATTCGGATCTGTCTTTGGGCCCCCCTTCTCCCGATCATGTGGTCAGGCTGGCAGCTGCTGTCTTAAAATGAATACTGTTGCTTTAAAATGGATACTGCTGGCTCTCCCGATGTGGGCCTTGCTCCACGGTAAACACGGGGCAGTTTATCACCCCCCTTCAAGTCCATCAAGTCCACACTGACCCTCTGAAGAATATGCCACCACCCCCAAACCTGTAACCCTGCCTGCTCCATGGCAAACCCACTGAGCCTGCACATCCCTGGACACAATAAGCAATATAGTGTGGCCAATCCACTTAACTTTCACACCTTTGGACTGTGGTAGGAATTCCACACAGACACAGGGAGAATGTGCAAACTCCATCCAGACAGTCCCCAAGGGTGGACTCGAACATGGGTTCCTGGTGCTGTGAAGCAGCATTTTTATTTCAAAATATACTTTATTCACAGAAATATATCTTTGGTACTTGTACAATTTGCCATGTCGTTCATAGATATATACATTGCATGTCTTAACATTACAAAGAACAGATTGAATTAATCAAATTTATAGTTATCCTATTTACAGTTCCCTTTATTAACTATCCAGTCTCTTGGTATTTGGCTGTGGCTACAGCGGAATCCACCTACTGAGTGGGTGCCCTGTTATATGAAAGCAAAGGAAACTTCTTTAACCCCCAGTTTATGGGGTAACCATTGTCTATTTGACTGTCCTGTCTCTGGGGCAGCTGTCTACATCGCCATGATGAGCATGAACTGGGCTGAGGTAGCTATCCAGGCTCTCATTGGGGTCATTTACCCACTCTGGTGTCATTGAGCCAAGGCAAGGGTCCTCCCTGTCCAGTTCTGTGTCTGACAATGGGACTGTCAGAGGATCATCGCTCTCGGTTGCCTGTAGTTGTGGGGCAGTGGGTACCTCCTGGTTCTCACTGGGTGGAGGGTGGACTTCGGGGGGTCTGTTGTTTCCTGGTTGGGAGGAAATGCCCTCCTCTTTACCGACGGCGCTCTGTCTCTTCTTCTGATGGTGATGGCCTTCTTTGCGTCTATCTTCCCCCTCCGAAGAGCTGGCCGTCCCTCCCTCGTGCAGTTGTCTTTTCCCCTTTTGCTGGGAGACTTTGGGGGCCTGGCAGGATTTCCTCTTCCTGTTTTTAACAGGTATCCACTCCTCCGCCTGCTTGATTACCTCCTCCTCCTCCATTTCTTCCATCTGCCCGGCGACAGCTGCTGTGTCTCTCCGCTGGCTGCCGCCTTCTCCACTCCAGCCTGTTCTTCTTTCTGGGTGCCACCAGACTCCGTTTCCCTGCTGTCCGGGTGGACCTTACTGGTCTTTGGGGGTCCACGGCTCACATTGCCACCTCCAGCCATCTGTGCGTAAGTGGGGCCCCCCCGTCTTGGGCAGGTCTTATACATGTGGCCCACCTCTCCGCACAGGTTGCAGCTCTTTTCTTCCTGACAGTCCTTGGTCAAGTGACCCTCCTGTTTGCAGTTCCTGCAGATGGTCACTTTGCAATCCACCGCCACGTGTCCCGACTTCCCGCAGGTTCGGCACACTTTCGGCTGCCTGCATATGTCAGGTAGCCTCTGCTCCCTCCAATTGCGAACTCGAGGGTGGGTGGAGGATGTTCCCACTATCATCGGCCCTCAGAGTTACCCTGACCTGCCGCTTACTGGTCCAGATCCCAAAGGGGTTGATCACATCAGTGGCTTCTCCCTCAACTTGGACGTACCTTCCCAGGAAGGTCAGGACATCAGCCGCTGGAACGTAGGGGTTGTACATATGGATTGTAACAACCCGATTCCTCTGTGCAGGAAGCACACACAATGGGGACGCTGACAAGATGGAAAACAGCAGCTCCCCTTCCTTCTCCTTGAAGACCTTCAGGAGCTGTTCACACTGCTTCACACTTCTGAAGGTCACATCAAAGTAGCCTGCCCCAGGGAAATCCTGCAGGCAGTTCACGTCCACTGCGGCAAACCCACAGCATCCCAACAGTACTTTCTTCATAAACAGGATACGGTCGACCGGTGTACCATCCTCTACCTTCTTCACAGTCACCCGGACTGTGTTTCGAACCCCCTGCCCAGGGCCATAGCTCTGAGGTTGGCTGGTCCCTGAATTGGCGTTAGGCCAAAGCCAGCATGAAGATCCACCAAGAGCAGGTCAGCACAACCAAACAATCCTCTAACGTCCAAGTACGATCCAGCGCTGATCTCCACTAGCTCTGATGACTCACAACTCGACCCCTGTCCTGATAAGAACAGACACTTGATCGAGCTTCGTCCTGGGAGTGCCACCGCACTGATCATGTCATCTCCCCTGCCAGGTACTGTGAAGCAGCAGTGCTACCACTGAGCCACCATGTCACTCCAAAGCTGCAGTGGACATTCAGGAAGACCAGAGGATTTAGTGACCCACTCCTGATAAGTCATGGTGACTGTAGTTACAACATCTAGATCTGTAACCTGACCAACAAAGCAGAAGCTGGAGAGAGAGGAAACTCTGTAAAATAGAATGAAGAGTCACAATCAGATCAGCCAAGATTTTATTGATTGGCCCACTCCTGCAACTCATTTATATATTTCTGCTTGGAAGAAGCCAATTATCTTTCTCTGCCAGGATAACATGCAGGTCAGGAGTGAGTCACCTCCTTCCGTTCCTGAGGAACAGGATCCTGTGGGCTCTTGAGCCTCCAGATTTCCCTGTGTACCAGTCTTGGTAAGGTATAGAATATCCACAGATCCCTCCAAGGTGCAAACAGCAAAAGGAAAAGGTGACTCACGATGGTTAACAAACCAGTTAAAGGAGGATATCCCTGAGAATGCTCAGATAGTGGGGCACCTCGGTACAAGGGAGGGTCCATGAAATGGGCCCAATCTTGAATTCTGGATGGACAAGAAGGTTGAAGTTCTTCAGGAAGCCCACCACATGCCTGAGTCACCTCGAGTGTGTATGAGTTGTCACGGTCGAGTGCCTTGTCTGGAGGTTATGGATAGCTCCGATCGTGAACTGGAGATGGACTGATGCCTTTGCAGTCAATTGTGCCGGCGTTAACAGGCCTGCTCCTCTGCCATCCAACCCTGCATCCCAAGTTCTTTCCTCCCTCAGCCAGCACAATCCATGTTTAAGGAGGAACCTGTTCCCGAGCAGCGGTTCCCTGATGAGAGCCGATACTTCCATAGAGGGAGAGCTCCAGTGTGAGCCGACTGTATCCCAGACTGTGATCAGGTCCAGGTAGAAGACAGGCAATTCCTGGAACAAGACCCGAGTCTGGGACCACTGCTCGGAAAGGAACTACATGTCCTAACAGAGGTCGCACACCAGACAGAAGTAATACATGATCAGGGCCCACCACCTTGGAGGAGGCTCGACGTGAAGGTATCGCTGCAGGGTCTGAAGGTGGAAAGTTATGGGTACAAAGTCACACCAGCACCTGACCACTCTCCTCAAGCAGGAGACTCAGAACCACAGCAGTGACCCGGTGTTACCCTCTAGGCCCAGAAAAACCCCGATGAGTTTTATCTGGATGGGGGGTGACAAAGCTAGGGGGAGGGGCCAAGGTGACCAGCCGCTACCCAACATGGCAGCCACCAGCTGGTTTCTGGCCATCCTCCATGCCCTGTAGGACAACATTCAGAGCAGTCCTGTTTTCTGTGTTGGGCGAGTGGTTACCTGGGTCTCCAACATGGACCAATTTGCAAGCCAGGATTCCTCAGCTGGCCAAAGATGGACTCCCAGATCGAGGAGGTGAGTGGTATTCCCCGTGAAGTACCGGAGCTCATCTGACAGGGTGTCCATCTGTCACGGTCCGACCAAACGGTCCAAGCACCTTGCTCCAGGTGATCCTTACAGAGGACATTGCTGAGTGGACCTCCTTGCATTTTCCCTTCCTCCGCAGCTCTGTGAACATGAGGAGCGAGTCATCGGTGTCCACCGAGAAATCTCAGCTCGAGACCCAGCCCATGCAGAGCCATACCTGAAAGCAGCTTCATGCAAAATATACAGGAGTGGGACCATGCAGAGAGAGGAAAACCGGCCCATACAGGGGACAGGCCTGACCCACTGCTCTCCCAAAGCACAAGGCTGCCTTCGGGGACCTGTTAACCTTTACAGGACACCCTGCGGCAGTGTACAGAGTCAGGTCTGAGTGACATGCACATTCCGAATACAAAAGCTCACAGTGTCCTGAGCACATACTCTCGATTCACTCTGTTGAGCATCGTTCTCTGATCAAAGGAGAGAAAGGTACACAACTGGCCAATCCTTTGGGAATAATCGATCACATTCCATCCCAAGTGGATGTTGTTGTGGATAATCCAGATCTTTAACAAACAGAGATCCCCTTCTTAGAAAACACACTGGTGATGACCCTGCCCCAAGAAAGGACCATACCTCCAGGACTCACACATAGTCACCCCCACCCTACCCCCCAGGACATCTCAGAATGCCCTAAGGAACTCCACAGGCAGCCCCTGGGTCCTGCTGCTGGGAAAATGGTGGAGGGCACCAGTTAGTTCCTCCAAGCTCTGAGGGGCATCGAGCTTCTTGGCACCGTTACAGCTGACCTGCGGCAGGTTGTACCACAGAACCTTGTCAGCTTCCTCGCTGGACAGATCCAGAGAGAACAGAGCAGGAATAGACCCTGACTTGGGCCCTTAATCTGAAACAAGGGATCATCATCAGTTCGCAGCACAAGGAGCTGCTGGTGGAGCCCGTGCCTTTTTTCCAGCGAGTAGAAGAAATGGGAGCCATGGTCAAGATCCCAATGGAACTGGACTCACAAACTCATGTCCAGACTCCAGGACCCAAAGGGATCCAGATCCTGGGGTACAGCCTTCTGCTCTTCATGTACCATCCCATAGGGCCAGGTCCATGTCAGGCTGACCACAACATAACTCTGGATCAAGCACCTCCTTCTCCAATTCTATGATCCTGGATTTCCACCTTTTCATCGACGCCCATGTGTATCCCTGACAAAAGACATGGATGTGAGTCTTGCTGACATCCTCAAGGAGAAAGTGAGGACTGCAGATACTGGAGCTCAGAGCTGAAAATGTGTTGCTGGAAAAGCGCAGCAGGTCAGGCAGCATCCAAGGAGCAGGAGAATCGACGTTTCGGGCATGAGCCCTTCTTCAGGAAGGGCTTCAGGATGATTCCTGAAGAAGGGCTCATGCCCGAAACGTCGATTCTCCTGCTCCTTGGATGCTGCATGACCTGCTGCGCTTTTCCAGCAACACATTTTCAGCTCTTTCTGACATCTGCCAAGGTGGGGAAGCTCCCCCTGTTTCCCTCTCCAGCAAGTCCTGAAGTAACGAAACAAGTCCCAGAACAGCTTGTCTTCCAACAGCAGGGTGTTGAAGTGTCAATACCCCAACCTTGCTCTGGCACAGAACAGACCGAGCTCCACTCACACCAGGTTGTCATCGGAGATCAACACCTGGTACATTGAGGCCTTCAGAACACAAAAGGTGTACGCCCTGAAAACGTAGAGACGGTCAGTCCTAGACACTCCAACCCCAGGCCTCACAAAGTTAATGGCAATGGAGTCAGGGTGGACATTTCACCAGGCATCTACCAAGCCTCTCAACTTGCCCACCGATGCTGAGGTCTTCTGGGTATCTCCATGGCCCCTCCTCCTGAGAGTGCAATTTAAATGTCCCCTGAGAAGGATGGGCTCCCCCTCACTGATGGAGGGAAGAAGACTAGATGCTTCCTTGTCCTAGATGCTCATGCACCATCTAAGCTGCATATACCTTCATGAAGTGAATCATTGAGCCTCTGAAATGAACCATGAGTTGGAGCAGATGGCTGGGTCACCTTGACCCTCAAGATCTCCAGCTGGGAAAAGAAGCCAACAAGATAGCCATCCCTCCAGAATTGGAGGCCAGTGACTCAGGAAGTCACTGCCACTCCAGGAGCCATGGACCTTTGTCTCCTGATACACTCGGGATTTCTTGCAGGAAGCTCACTGTGTAGATTCATTCCCTGAGGAGCGAAGGATAAGATATCTGCACTCGGCCTTCCTGCTGCCTTTGACGTTGAGGCTAGCTATGAATGTGTCATCAGCAACAACAAAAAAATGAGAACTTACGTACTGAGTGTGGGAGGGACTCTCTTCCCCCTCCGCACACAGAGGGCACTGCAAATGGAGGCACCATCTGCTCACTCACAGCTTCTTGATTGGTGGCTTGGGTGTTGGCAGCGGTCTTCAAGGCAGGCCAGTTCCTCCAGAGTAGTCCCACCTCCTTGCAGGCGATGGCACCGCACAGCCTTCAACTGACCAGAATGCCTGGTAAGCAAAGACCTCCTTCAGACTAAGCAGTACTGACACCATACCCAACATATCTTCCCGAGCTGGTGAATGTGCGATGGAAGTAAATCAATTGGAACAAAGGGCAGGATGTTCATCAAAATGATCCTCTGGGAAATTACCTCCAGAGGGTCAACAGGCAATACCATCTTAGCGACAGTAAGGCCATTCTCCAGGGTGAGTTGCACCACCTGCTCAGTCTTCAGGAAGAACACTGCCTTCTCATCCATCTTTGATGTAGTGACAATGGTGGTGAACCAGACCAGCTCCACCAAGGCCGCTGACAGGTCTTAATGGTCATGTTGGGGTGAATGTAACATTTCGTCCTGAGCTGGTTTGTTAAATAAGGAAAGGGTGACGAGGCCCTGGGAGGGGCTGGGGGGGGGAGGTGGAAGATGCATCCACCCCCACGTAAGAATGACTAGGCCCCACCCTGGGTATTGTTTTACAGAGTCCAGTGATTGCTATCGCCACTCCCAAACCAAGACCAACACCTCCCCTCACATAAATAGTCAGTAAAGGAAACTGAGAGAGTCCTGTTAGGCTTGACCTGCCAGTCCAGTCACCCAGGCAACCATGCCCTGACCTGCTACCCAAACCACAGGTGCAAAGCAATTGTTCCCCAGTGCCCTGAGCAAGAGTCACTGGCAGCAAATAGGTTACAGTCACAAAGCAGCAGCAATAAGGCGATTGTCCAGGCTCCAAATAGTTCCAGGTCCCAGACTCCAACATACAGCCACTCATTGTAAGTGTTCAGCAGCCCCCCCCCCCTAAGAATCCCCAAACTGAAGAAGACATCCAGGCTCCAGAAACACATCTCCCAGCCACCGGAGAATAGAATTGCAGACCATCAGGCTCCTCAGGGCAGCGGCAGCAGCAGTGACAGCAAGTCCCAAGTTTGGTTCCCTCCAGGGTACACACCTAAGGTCGAGGCTGTAGGCCCCAATCCTCAGCATTTTCTCCCCAGCATAGGAGGTGCTTTTACAGCAGTATTCAACTCACCGAGGAAAAATACAGACCACCAGGCTTCCAAAGGCAGTAAAAGCATCAGAGAATCCCAGGTTCGAGTGCTTCCAGGCAGGCAGGCAGGCTGCAGCACCAGGGACTCCATGGTCTAGGCCTCAACCTACTCCAGCTACTGTCAGTTGCAGCAACTCAGCATCTATTTTCCAAGGACAGCAGCAACAGAGTGCAGACTCCTGACATACTGCCGTCTATGGGAGAACAGTCCTCTGCTGTCACTCTGTCTCCTGACGTTAATCCAGTTTTGTATCCAAGTGGCAAGATCACTCTGAATCCCATGTGAGCGAACTTCACTAATTAGTCTACTTTGTGGAACCTGGTCAAGGACTTTAATAAAGTCCAAGTAAACAACATCTACTGCTCTGCCCTCATCCAGCTTTAAGGTAACTTCTTCAAAAAGCTCAATTACATTTGCAAGACACGGTTTTCCTCATACAGGGGCCATATTGGACCTGGTACTGGGGAATGAGCCAGGACAGGTGGTAGAAGTTGCGGTGGGAGATTTCTTTGGGAACAGTGACCACAATTCTGTAAGTTTTAGAATACTTATGGATAGAAAAGAGAGTGGTCCTAAGGTTAAGAGTAATAAACTGGGCCAATGCCAATTTTATTAAAATTAGGCAGGAGCTCAGAAATGTGGATTGGACACAGTTATTTGAAGAGAAGTCCACATTTGAGATGTGGGAGGCTTTCAAAGAGAGGTTAAAGATAGTGCAGGATAGGCATGTCCTGTTGAAGGCAAAGGATAAGAAGGGCAAGGTTCGTGAAACGTGGATGGCAGGAGAAATTGTACAACTAGCCAAGAGGAAAAGGTACATAAGGTCTAGGCAGCTAAGAATAGAACGGGCCCTGGAGGAATTTCGGAAGAGTAGGACAAATCTTAAACGAGGAATCAAGCGGGTTAAAAGGGGTCATGAAATAGCTTTAGCGAGCAGAATTAAGGCGAATCTCAAAGCATTTTATTTTTATATAAGAAGCAAGCGGGTAACTAGAGAAAGGATTGGTCCACTAAAGGATAATGAAGGAAGGCTGTGTGTCAAACCTGAGACAATGGGTGAGATTCTGAATGATTATTTTGCATCAGTGTTCACTGAGGAGAGGAACATGATGAATATTGAGATTAGCGATAGAAGTTTGATTAGACTGGATCACATTAATATAAGTAGGGATGATGTGTTGGGTAGGCTAGAGGTTATTAAGGTGGACAAATCCCCAGGACCAGATGGGATCTATTCCAGGTTGCTGAGGGAGGCGAGAGAGGAAATAGTTGGGGCCCTGATGGATATCTTTGTGGCATCCTGAAACACAGATGAGGTGCCAGAGGACTGGAAGGTTGCTCATGTTGACCCCCTGTACAAGAAGGGTAGTAGGGATATTCCACGTAACTACAGACCAGTGAGCCTGATGTCAGTGGTGAGGAAGTTGCTGGAGAAGATACGGAGGGATAGGATCTATTTATACTTAGAAAAGAATGGGCTTATCAGTGATAGGCAACATGGTTTTGTGAGGGGGAGATCGGGCCTTACCAACTTAATAGAGTTCTTTGAGGATGTGACCAAGCTGAGAGATGAAGGAAGGGCTGTTGACGTCATATACATGGACTTTAGTAAGGCATTTGATCAGGTTCCCCATGGTAGACGAATGGAGAAAGTGAAGTCACATGGTGTGCAGGATGTTCGAGCTCGGTGGATAAAGAACTGGTTGAGCAACAGGAGACAGAGAGTAGTAGTTGAAGGGAGTTTCTCGAAATAGAGAAAGGTGTTCCACAGGGGTCAGTGCTGAGGCCACTGTTGCTTGTAATGTACATAAATGATCTGGAAGAGGGCACTGTTGGTATGATCAGCAAGTTTGCAGATGACATGAAGATTGGTGGAGTAGCAGAAAGCATAAGGGACTGTCAGAGAATACAGGAGGGTATAGATAGACTGGAGAATTGGGTGGAAAAGTGGCAGATGGTTTTCAATCCCCTGGAGCATGGGAGGTTAAGGGGTGACCTGATAGAGGTTTATAAAATCATGAGGGACATGGAAAGAGTAAACAGACAAGGTCTTTTCTCTCGGTGGGGTGAGTCCAGAACTAGAGGGCATAGGTTGAGGGTGAGAGGGGAAATATATACAGAGGAACCTCCATTATCCACAGGACACAGGCGGAGAGTATTTTGTTCAGTTAATTGAATGCCCGATAACATAGTTAGCCACACATCGGGATCTAATTTCAGGATCATCTGAAATTCGATTCATCGAATGTCGGATAATCAAGGCTCCTCTGTAAAAGGAACCTAAGGGTTAACTTTTTCTTGGAGCGATTGGTGCGTATATGGAATGAGCTGCCAGAGGAAGTGGTGGAGGCTGCTTCAATTACAACATTTAAAAGGCACCCTGTAGATGAACAGGATTATTTTAGAGGGATGTGAGTCAAGTGATGTCAAATGGGAGTAGATTAATTTAGGATATCTGGTTGGCATGGACAAATTGGACCAAAGGGTCTGTTTCCATGCTGTATGACTCCATTTGAATGTGCAAAACAAGATCAGAATGAAAAAAGAATTGCTTCCTTTTTTTAACTTAAGATTTTAAGAGGAAATGTTCCACTAAAACCCCAAGTCTGTGTTTGTTCCCACACCCAGTTTCCTCCTTGGGTCTTGTGTTCGTTCTGTCCATTTCTAAATATTATCCCTTACACGATCGTGCTCGGCAAGTTTTAAACCTCCATAAGTGCTCATGTTTTACATTAACCTGTAAAATCTGAAGCCAGTTCTGATAGTTTTCGGTATAACCACTCGGCCACTGATTTATTCTCTTCCTCTTTATTCTCCTGGAGTGAGCCGTACTGTGAGGCCACATTTATTGTCCAGCCCCTGTTTCCCTGAGACGATGTTCATCGGCCTTCCCATTGATATTCACCTGTCGCAGTGATGAAGGCGTCAGGAATTCCAGGATATTAATCCGACAGAATGAAGGAACTGAATAGCATGTCCGTGGTGGGATGGCATGTCCTTTGTTTTTCCTGTTGGGTTAGGATGTGGAGTTGGTTGGTTGGTACTGTTGGAGTGTGTTTTTAATGAGTTGCTGGAATGCATTCTGAGGATCAGTCTTACAGCTAGAGTTCAGGTACAGTGGATGATAACGTATCCGAGATGCCGATCAGGCAGGCTGCTCTTCTGGAGCTTCTTGGGTGTCCTTCTAGTTGGGAACATGGAAAGAGTAGGAGGCAGTTTAATGTTACAAGCATGTTCCTCTTCCACTGTGATCCTGGCTGATCTGCAGCTCAGTCCCTTTTAGCTG
Organism: Chiloscyllium punctatum; assembly: GCF_047496795.1. Classification (NCBI taxonomy): domain Eukaryota; kingdom Metazoa; phylum Chordata; class Chondrichthyes; order Orectolobiformes; family Hemiscylliidae; genus Chiloscyllium; species Chiloscyllium punctatum. The sequence goes on from NC_092767.1 coordinate 37,151,590, forward strand.
CCTTCGTTCTCTATCTCTCAGTACTTTTGCTTAACAGAAATGTTAGTTTTCACTTGAGAGTTAACAACTGATCAAATATCATTTTCCATTTGTGGAAGGAAACTTCAAACTTCCATCACTTGCATCTACCTTTTAATGTGTAAATGGTGGACAGAATTTGACAGTCACTCAGTATCTAGTCTCTGCCACACTCTCAATAATCAGACAGTTGAATATTTTCGTGTTGGAAATGGTTACTTCTTCATTAGTAAGTACTACCTGCCACACAATGTTGTCCAGGTCCTGCTGTAAGCGCCTTGTGAGCTGCCTTATTCTGGAAGGAATTGTGAATGTAGCTGAATGATGTAAAATTGCTAATATTGCTGTGACTTTGTATGTTAAATGGAGGACTGTTGAAGGAACAGCTGAAAATGGGTGAGATGAGGATACTAATTGGAAGAATTCCCGATCACAGAATCTCTACAGTGTGGAAAAAGAACATTTGGCCCAGTGAGTCTGCACTGACTCAAACCCAGCTCGCTGTCCTATCCTGTAATCACACGTTTACTGTAGTTAATCCATTTAACCTGCACATCTTTGGACTGTGGGAAGAAACTGGAGCACACGACAAACACCCATGCAGACATTGGGAGAATGTGCAAACTCCACATGGGCTCCAAGGCTTCAACTGAATCGGGTCCCCAGCACTGTGAGGCAGCTGTGGTAACCTCTGAGCTGTCATGCCACGATTCAGTTATGTTTGCTTTAGCTATGGAAAGGGATAGGTACACACCAGAAGGCAAGAGCTACAGCTGGAGGAAAGGCAATTACAACGCGATTAGACAAGTTGGAGGATGCATAGGTTGGGGAAGGAAACTGCAGCGTATGGGCACAATGGAAATGTAGAGTTTATTCAAGGAACGACTATTGTGTGTCCATGATATGTATGTACCTGTCAGGCAGGGAGGAAGAGTTTGAGCGAGGGAACTGTGGTTTACTAAGGAAGTTGAATCTCTTGTCAAGAGGAAGAAGGCAGCTTATATTAGGATGAGATGTGAAGGCTCAGTTAGGGTGCTTGAGAGTTACAATTTTCCAGGAAAGATTTAAAGAGAGAGCTAAGACAAGCGAGGAGGGGACATGAGAAGTTGTTGGTGGATAGGATCAGGGAAAACACTAAAGCTTTCTACAGGTATAGAAGGGATAAAGGAATGACTCAAGTAAGATTCAGGCCAATCAAGGACAGTAATGTGAAGTTGTGCATGGAGTCAGAAGAGACAGGGGAAGCGCTAAATGAATATTTTTCATCAGTAATCACACTGGAAAAAGACAATGTTGTTGAGGACAATACTGAGATACAGGCTATTTGACTAGATGGGATTGATGTTCACAAGGAGGAGGTGTCAGAAATTCTGCAAAGTGTGAAAATAGATAAATACCCTAGAAGAGATGGGATTTATCCTCGGATTCTCTGGGAAACCAGGGAGTAGATTGTAGAGCCTTTGGCTTTGATCTTTATGTTGTCATTGTCTACAGGAATAGTACCACAAGACTGGAGGGTAGCAAATGTTGTTCCCTTGTTCAAGATGTGGCGTAGAGAGACAACCCTGGTAATTATAGGCCCGTGAGCCTTACTTCGGTTGTGGATAAAGTATTGGAAAAGGTTACAAGAGATAGGATTTATAATCATCTTGATAGGAATAAGTGGATGAGGGACAGTCAACACAGTTTTCTTTAGATTAGATTAGATTAGATTAGATTAGATTCCCTACAGTGTGGAAACAGGCTCTTTGGCCCAACAAGTCCACACCGACCCTCCAAAAATCAACCCATCCAGACCCCATTCCCTCCTGACTAACTCATCTAACACTATGGGCAATTTAACAAGACCAATTCACCTAACCTGCACATCTTTTAACTGTGGGAGGAAACCCACATAGACACGGGGAGAATATGCAAACAGACAGGTGCCCGAGGCAGGAATTGAACCCAGGGCTCTGGTGCTGTGAGCCAACAGTGCTAACCATTGAGCCACCGTGCCGCCCGAAGGGATGAAGGGCTTTGTGAAGTGTAGGTCATACCTCACAATCTTTATTGAGTTCTTTGAGAAGGTGACCAAACAGCTGGATGAGGGTAAAGCTATTGATGTGATGTATATGGATTTCAGTAAGGGGTTTGATAAGGTCCCCCATGGTAGGCTACCTTACAAAGTATAGAGGCATGGGATTGACAGTGATTTAGCAGTTTGGATCATGAGTTGGCCAGCTGAAAGAAGATAGAGAGTGGTGGTTGATGGGAAATGTTTGTCATGGAGTTCCGTTACTAGTGGTGTACTGCAAGGATTTGTTTTCAATCCACTGCTGTTTGTCATTTTTATAAACGACCTGGATGAGGGCAGAGAGGGATGGGTTAGTAAATTTGCGGATGACACTGAGTTCAGTACAATTGTAGATAGTGCCGAAGGATGTTGTAGGTTATGGAGGGACACAGATAAGTTGCAGAGCTGGGCTGAGAGGTGGCAAGTGGGGTTTCATGCAGAAAAGTGATTCACTTTGGAAGGAGTAACAGGAGTGGAGATTATTGGGCAAATGGTAAGATTCTTGGTAGTGTAGATGAGGAGAGAGATCTCAGTGTCCATGTACATAGATCCCTGAAAGTTGCCACTCAGGTTGACAGGGCTGTTAAGAAGGCGGACGGTGTGTTAGCTTTTATTAGTAGAGGGATCAAGTTTTGGAACCATGAAGTCATGCTGTAGCTGTACAAAACTCTGGGGAAAGCCGCACTTGGAGTATTGTGTGCAGTTCGGGTCACCGCATTCTCTGAAGGATGTGGAAACTTTGGAAAGGGTTCAGAGGAGATTTACTCGGATGCTGCGTGGTTTAGAGGGAATGTGTAATGAGGAAAGATTGAGGGACTTGAGGCTGTTTTCATTAGCGAGAAGAAGGTTAAGAGGTGACTAAATTGAGACATCTAAGATCATCAGAGGGTTAGATCGGACAGTAAAAACCTTTTTCCTCGGATGGTGATGGCTAGCACAAGGAGACATAGCTTTAAATTGACGGGCGATGGATAAAGGACCGATGTCAGAGGTAGTTTCTTTACTCTGAGAGTAGTAGGGGGTGTGGAATGCACCGCCTGCAACAATTATAGACTCGCCAACTTTAAAGACATTTAAATGGTCATTAGATAGGCATATGGACGGGAATGGAATGGTGTAGGTTTGATGGGCTTCAGATTGGTTTCAGGGCCAAAGGGCCTGGACTGCACTGCAATATTCTATGTTCTGTATTCAGGTCTGATGTCCTGAGACAAACGCAAAATGCTGGCAATGTTGGAAATCTCAAATTAAAAACACAAAATGCTGGGAAACTGTGTCAGGTCAGACAGTATCTGTGGAGAGAAACCATTTGGTACAGGTCTGGACCTTTCCACATGAGATGCAACCTTCTTGAAACATCCGAGATTCCCAGAGGACTTGTCAGGGTCGATGCAGAAAGATTATTTTCTCTTGTAGGAGAGTCTAGAACCAAAGGGCATAATCCCCAAATAATCCCTCACCACCCAAGACACATGAGGTGGAATTTCTTTTCTGAGAATAATGAATGATGGAAGTATTTGCCACAGATGACTGTATAGGCTGGTTTATTAAGGTTAATCAATGGTGAGATAGATTGTTAAGAAAGCATATGGTGTGTTAGCTTTTATTGGTAGAGGGATTGAGTTTTGGAACCACAAGATCATGCTGCAGCTGTACAAAACTCTGGGTAAAGCTGCATTTGGAGTATTATTACAGTTCTGGTTACAGCATTATAGGAAGGATATGGAAACTTTGGAAAGGGCCCAGTGATTTACTAGGATGTTTCCAGGTACAGAGAGAAGGTTTTATGAGGAAAGGCTGAGGGACTTGAGGCTGTTTTCATGAGAGAGAAGAAGGTTGAGAGGTGACTTACTTGAGATATATAAAATAATCAGAGGGTGAGAACAGGTGGACAGTGAGAGCCTTTTTCCTTGGATGGTAATGGCTAGCATGAGGAGACACAACTTTAAATTGAGGGCTGATCGATATAGGACAAATGTCAGAGGTAGTTTCTTTACTCAGAGAGTCATAGAGGCATGGAACGCATTGCCTGCATCAGGAGTAGACTTGCCAACTTTAAGAACATTTAAATGATCATTGGATAAACATATGGATGAAAATGGAATAGTGTAGGATAGATAGGCTTCAGATTGGTTCCACAGGTTGATGCAACGTTGAGGGCCGAAGGGCCTGTACTACACTGTAATGTTCTATAACATAGTACTTTCCACTTCCAAGTCTCAGATGAGGAATGGTCACCTCCTTGAGGATGACAAGAACCCCATAAAGACCATAATTCTGGCAGGAATGACAACATCAAGGAGGGACAGGACAGTTAAGCATCAGCCACATTGCTGGGGGTCTGGAGTTCCATGTAGTCCAGACCAGGTAAAGATGGCAGTTTCTTTCACTAAACAACATTCATGAACTAGATGGGTTTTTCCAACAATTGATAATGGTCACTGTTATGACTCTTAATTACAGACCTTTTGTTAAATTCAGATTTCATCTCCTTCTGTACTGGGATTTGATGTTGGATCCCCAGAAAATTACTTGGGCCTCTGGGTTAATGGTCTAGAGATAATACTGCCCATTACTTCCACGATATCAAAACAGTGAGTGTTTTGGTGGCAGACATTTAACTTTTTTTTTAAAGCTTTTAAACATCATTAGGTCAAGATGAGCTCATTGATCAAACAGATTTTGTATAAGTTTGATAATATTCAATGCATATTTGGCCTTATTACTTAATCCTCAGCTACTAAATCACAATCATGGTATAATGCACCATGAGTCTGCAGGCCAACCTGTTTAAAGTTGATTGGAGGAAAAATATTGCAGTCTTTACTAAAGCCATCATGGAAAAATATCCAAAACTTAGAATACAATAAAGAGCAGTCAGCACTGGTATCAAACCCTATTGAACTGTTTGCTGACATAACAGGATGGGTAAAGGTACTACAGAGACTGTATTATATCTGGACCTTTAAAAGGTACCTCCAAGTCAACGCATGACTAAAGTTGCAACATGGATTCAGGAAAGAAGGAACAGAATAGATAGCAATATGGTGGACACTCATTTAAAAACCAAAAGAATTGCCGATGCTGTAAATCAGAAACAAAAACAAAAATTGCTGGAAAAGCTCAGCTACAAATAAAAACTAAATCTTAAAGCTAGTTGCTCAGACTGAAAGAATGTGTTGTTCCATAGGGTTATAGTCCTGAAAATAATTATCTAAAATAATTGTGTCTGGAGATCAGAGGTATAGCAGTTATGTGGATGACAGGAAATTGGGGCTTATGGCTAATACTGAGGAAGATTGTAATAAAGTAGCAGAGTACAGGAAGGTTAGCAGAATGGGCAGGACAGTGGCAAGTAACTTTAAGAGCCGGTGTACTTACATTGGAAGGAAGAGCAGGAAGCCGCTTAGGTATATGTTTAAAATTGAGGGCATTTGATGATGTGGACTCAAAAAGTCATTTTCACAGATGAAGAATAAAAGTGAGATGACATCAATCTAAGATGGACATAATTAAGACCAATGAAGTATGAGAGAAATGTCTTCTCCAAACAATGTGGCATTCAATGCTACAGAGAAACATAGAAGACAGGAGCAGGAAGAGGCCATTTGGCCCCTCAAGCCTGCTCAGCCATGCGTCACAATCACAGCAGATTGTCCAATTCAATAGGCTAATCTTGTTTTTCCCCATAACCTTTGATCCTATTCACCCTAAGTGCTGTATGTAACTGCCTCTTGAATACATTCAATGTTTTGTCATCAACTACTTCCTGTGGTAATGAATTCAACAGGCTCACCATTCTTTGGGTGAAGAAATGTCTCCTCATCTCATTCCTAAATGGTCCATCCTGAATGCTCAGTCTGTAACCCCAGGTTCTGGACATTCCCACCATTGGGAATATCCTGTCTGCATCTACCCCGTCTAGTCTGGTTAGAATTTTATAAGTCTCCATGAGATCTCTCCTCATTCCTCAGAACTCCAGCAAAAACAATCCTAACCCTAGTCAATCTCTTCTCATAGGTCAGTCCCGCCCTCCCCAGAATCAGTCTGGTAAATCTTCGCTGCACTCCCTTGAGAGCAAGAATGTTCTTCCTCAGAAAAACAGACCAAAAGTGCCCAGAATATTCTCGGTGTTGCCTCTGCAAGGCCCTGTATATTTGCAACAACACGTCCCTGCTCCTGTACTTGAAACCTATTACAATGAAGGCCAACATACCATTTGCCTTCTTTCCCACCTGCTGCACCTGCATGCTCACCTTCAGTGACTGGTGCACAAGGACCCCCAGGTCCCACTGCACACTCCCCTCTCCCAATTTACAGCCATTCAGGTAGGAATCTGTCTCCTTGTGTTTCCTTCCAAAGTGAATAACCTCACATTCACCCAAATTATACTGCATCCCATAGGCTTGAATGTTGTGATGATTCAAGTGCTCATCCAAATATTTTTTATGTTTGTAAGGTTTTCAAACTTGTCGAATATACTGGCAGGGAGATGTCTTAGAACTGTGCAGGAGGATTTAAACTGTGCAGGAGGATTTAAACTGTGCAGGAGGATTTAAACTGTGCAGGAGTATTTAAACTGGTGCAGGGTGGGAAAGGGTCCAGGGTGGCAGGAGGTGGGAGTGCGATGCTAGTGAAGAGAGACCGAAGGAGACAGTGAGGAAAGAGAGAAAAGTTGCCCATCCAGGGCAAGTGAGGAGTATTCCATCACACACTCCTGACTTGTGCCTTCTCGATGGGACAGGCTTTGGGGATTCAGGAGGTGAGTTACTCACTGCAGGATTCCCAGCCTCAATAAAAGTTGTGAAAAGGAGGAAATCAAATTATCAGGAGAGGCAGGAACCATGCAGAGAATGAAATAAGACTGGTAAATTAAACTGCATTTATTTAATGCACAGGGCCTAGCAAGTAAGGCAGATGACCTCAGCATGGGACTGGGATAGCATGGCAATTATAGAGATGTGGCTGAGGATGGACAGGACTGACAGCTTAATATTCCAGGGCATAGATACTACCGGAAGGATAAAAAGGTGGTCAAGAGAGGAAGGAGAAGGGCATTTCTGATTAGTGATAACATTACATCTGTACTTAGGGCGGATCTTCCTGCAAATGCATAGAGGAAAGTTATTCGGGTAGAACTGAGAAATAAGAAAGGGATGATCACTTTATTGGGATTGTACTACAATTGCCCTTCAATAGTCAGTGAAAAATTGAGAACCAAATTTGTAAGGAGATCTCAGTTATCTGTAAGAATAATAGGGTGGTTATGGTAGGTGATTTTAAATTTCCAAACATAGACTGGGATTGACATAGTGGAAAGGGCTTGGATGGAATGGGATTTGTTAAGGGTGTACAAGAGCATTTTCTGATTCAGTTTGTGGATCTACCTACAAGGGAAGCTGCAAAACTTGACCTACCATTAATGATGTAGATGAAAGTATTAAAAGTAATATTAGCAAATTTGTTGATGACACAAAGCTGGGTGACAGGGTGAAATATGAGGAGGATGTTAGGAGAATACAGGGTGACCTGGGCAGGTTAGGTGAGTGGACGGATGCATGGCAGATGCAGTTTAATGTGGATAAATGTGTGGTTATCCACTTTGGTGGCAAGAACAAGAAGGCAGATTACTACCTAAATGGAGTCAAGTTAGGTAAAGGGGCAGTACAACGAGATCTAGGTGTTCATTCAATGAAAGCAAGCATGCAGGTACAGCAGGCAGTGAAGAAAGCTAATAGCATGCTGGCCTTCAAAACAAGAGGAATTGAGTATCGGAGCAAAGAGGTCCTTCTGCAGCTGTACAGGGCCCTGGTGAGACCGCACCTGGAAGATTGTGCGCAGTTTTGGTCTCCAAATTTGAGGAAAGACATTCTGGCGATTGAGGGAGTGCAGCGTAGGTTCCTATCAGTTACGATGAAGGATTACTGGATCTGAAACGTTACCTCTGCTTTAACTCCACAGAATCTGCCAAACCTGCTGAGTTTCTCAAGTGATTTCTCTTTTCATTCACAATCACATCGAGACGACAGTCCCAAGGTGGGACCACACTTCCTATTGGCTATAAGCGCGAGATGGACAGACTCTCTAACCAATCAGAGCGGGATGGAGAACCAAGGCCTGCCCTGAGGACTCTCACATTGTCAAGATTAAAGTGGTGTTGGAAAAGCACAGCAGGTCAGGCAGCATCCGAGGAGCAGGAAAATCGACCTTTCAAGCAGGAGCCCCTCGTCAGGAATGAGGCTGGGAGCCTCGGGGGTGGAGAGTTAAATGGAAGTGGGGTGGGTAGCTGAGAGTGCAATAGGTGGATGGAGGTGAGGATAAAGGTGATAGGTCAGAGAGAAGGATATAGCAGGTAGGTGGTAAGGAAGATTGAAAGGTGGGACAGGTCATGGGGTCAGTGCTGACTGGAAGGTTGGAACTGGAGTGAGGTGGAGGGAGGGGAAATAGAAACCAGTTCCACCAGAGAACACACCAGATGGCCTCCTTCTTTAAAGACCGTAATGTCCCCTCCCACATGGTTGAAAATGCCCTCCAATGCATCTCAGCCATGTCCTACACCTCTTCCCTCAATATTAGACATCCATGTCTGATGAAGGAAATCTCATGAATCTGAGAGATTATCTGACGAAGTTCAATTGGATGCAGATATTTGAAGATAAAATAATGACAAATCAGTGGGAGGATTTCAAAAGTGAGATTCTAGAGACACAGTGTAAACATGACCCAACAACTGAAATCATTATGCTTCCAGATCTAGTGCCCCATAGGTGTCCCCTAGCAGACAAGGTGACAGGAAACAGTAAAAGAAAGATACTGATCCTGACAAAACAATTCAAAAACTATGGGAAGCTTAGTCGAGAATCTAAATGGGTGAACTGAAAACTAAAAAAAACACTTGGAAAGGCCAAGGAAGGACAGGGCAATGTTAGTGGGTAAGATCAAAAAGAAAAAGTGGTTTATTATGAAATTAAGAGCAAAAGGATAACTATGAAAATTATAGGGCTGTCAAGTGCAAGGTGATTAATGTTGCCACTGCACATTCACACACTAATGCACACACACAAACAATAATCCAATGCATCGCTTAGTATTTTATTACTTTAATCACAATGAATCATGTTACTATGTTTGTGATTTATTCCATGTTAATGAATATAAACATGTTATGGTGAAGATCTGTGGGAAAGATTTGTCTGAGGCATCATCTCATGAATTGGTTTTGAAGTCGAAATGTTTCCCTGACCAAGGAACTGCATCAAAGATAGTCAAGACATAAACACTGTATTGGAGAACTGTGTCCCATTGTTACAATGACTATGAAGATACGGCATTTGGAAATAACACCCCAGACAGCTGCACATATTTCTTCAACCGCAATCTTGCCGAGAGGAGCAGAGAGATGACATCTGGGAATGGGCTTAAAACAGGACAGTGATGTCATTGAAACCAATTAAATGAGCCAATACCAGGACGTCCCGAGCATGACAGTCACAGCAGGAGAAAGGGGAATGAAGAAATAATTTGGAATTTGACTTGCTGCTGAAGCTGGGTAAACCACAACTGCTGGAGAAATTCAGCAGGTCTGGCAACACCTATGGAGAGAAAATAGTTAACATTTCAAGTCAGTGACCCTTCATCAGAAGTAGTAAGATCGGGTGCTCCAAAATTGAGCTCAAATGAACTGTTCTTAGGAAGGATGAAAAGGGGAGGCAACAAAGGAGTGGGACTGTCTGTTTTGATTAGGGAAATATCACGGCAATACTGAGAGAGGATGTTCCTGATGGATCGTCCAGTGAAGCTATCTGAGTTGTGAAAAAAGGTTGTTATTACTTTGATGGGATTTTACTATAGATTCCCCAGTAGTCAGTGGGATATTGAGGAGCAAATATGTAGGGAAGTCACTGATAGGTGTAAGAATAATAAGTGTATCTTAACTTTCCAAACACAGATTGGTAATGGCTGTGAGGAATTTGTTAAGTGTATGCAATAAATCTTTCTCAATTAGTATGTAGATGGCCCTCTGAGAGAAGGGGCAAAACCCAACCTTCTCTTGGGAAATAAGGAAAGGGCAAGTCACTGAGGTATTCGTGGGGAAACACTTACCACAATTCTATCAGTTTTAAAATAGCTATGTAAAAGTATAGGCCTGATTCAAAGGTTAAAGATTTTCAAGCTGACAGTGGGATTAATTCAATCTCTGGATATTACAGCATGTTTGTTTCCCAGCCTTTGATATTGTACAGAGGAGTGAGATCACTCAGCACTCAGATCTGTTATTCTTTGTATGTCCGATGGATTAGGACCATATATTTAATGTTTATCTCCATATTTTTGTTTGTAATTATACCTTTAATATTGTAATGTATAAATAGTTTTCTATGTGGTATATCAATTATAAATAACCTGAACTCTATGGGAATACCTGTTTTAATTAAATAACTTGTGTGCCTTCTGAACATGGAGTAAACTTTCATGATGCAAACAGCAAATACTCAGCAGATCAGACAGCATCTGTGGAGAGAGAAACACAATCAATGTTTCTGGTCAATGATCTATCATCAGAGAAAGTGACTGAGTATTTCCAATAGTCTCTATTTTTATTTAATGTTCACAGCATCTGGAGTATATAGTATTTCAAATTATAAATCTGCATAAACATACTCTTCAATTGGTTGTTGTAGGTTACTATAGAGATATTAACACAGTTCTGATTGATCTTATAGTTGCTGTGATTTAGAGGCTGGGATTTGTTTACAGACCAATTTGGAGAGAAATGACTCCTTTCTCTCTTGCTTTGTATGAGTGTTAGAATAAAAATATATCACTGGAAAGTGGGATCGTAGTGAGACTGAACACTGTCTCTGTATGAGCTGTGTCTCTGTCAGTGATAATGTGAGTGTGTGTGAGAGGGAACTACCCGCATTGTGACTTGTGTCTCAGCTGGAAGGTGGGAAGAAGAGCAGAAGGGAAAGGCTGTGATGGGCTGGAGAGCAGGAGAGGCTGAAATGACAGAGTAACAATATTAACCAAGGAAGGGGTGGAGGGTGCAGTGGGAAAAGAGAAAAAACAGAAGATGGGGATGTAAATTACTGGATCCTTACCAACTGTCATCTGAAAGGAATCAAAACAAAAGAAAACTGTGACAGCGATAACAAAGGGAGATACTCTGTCACGTCCCCTTCACTGTTTACACGACGCATGATTACTGTCAGATTCTGAATAAATTCTGTCTGTTTCTCATTGTTAACTCAAATATGACCATATACTCTCAGTTTGCAGGAAACGGACCTGGAGTCAAGTGACCAATTCATTGATTTTACAGAAAATCTGTTCCAACCCAGTTTCAGTGGGAGGACACAGGGAAATGTCCTCTGGATGTTGCTGTAATGGGCCCATCTTCTCAGGGCACTGTTACATCCCGAGAATTCTGTATTAACCAAAAACCCAGTCTGTCTGTCACTGATGAGCAATCTTTGTTGACATGACAAATGACCGCCATATGCTCTGGACAATACAGATATAGCTGGTTGTGAACAAAGATCAAAGAAATCTAATGGCCCAGGAACAGGCCCTTCAGCCCTCCAAGCCTGAGCCGATCCAAATCAACTGTCTAAACCTGTCGCCCAATACCTAAGTATCCCTCTGCTCCCCACCTTCTCATGCATCTGTCCAGATGCATCGCAAATTAATCTGCCATACCTGCCTCTACTACCTCTGCTGGCAACGCGTTCCAGGCACCTATCACCCTCTGTGTAAAGTACATGCTGTGTGTATCCCCCCCTTAAACTTTTCACCTCTCACCTTGAAAGTATGACCTCTCATTATTGAATCCTTCACCCTGGGAAAAAGCTCATCTCTATCTACCCTGTCTATACGCTTCATGATTTTGTAGACCTCAATCATGTCCCCCCTCAATCTCCTTTTTTCTAATGAAAATAAACCTAACCTACTCAACTTCTCTTCATAGCTAGCACCTTCCAGACCAGACAACATCCTCGTAAACCTTCTCTGCACCCTCTCCAAAGTGTCCACATCCTTTTAGTAATGTCGTGACCAGAACTATATGCAGTATTCCAAATGTGGCCAAACCATAGCCCTATACAACTGTAACATGATCTGTCAGCTCTTATAGTCAATACCCCGTCCGATGAAGGCCTTCTTGACCACTCCATCCACCTGTGCAGCAACCTTCAGGGTACAATGGACCTGAAGTCCCAGATCTCTCTGCTCATCAATTTTCCCCAAGACTCTTCCGTTTACAGTACAATTCGCTCTAGAAATAGACTTCCCAAAATGCATCACCTCACATTTACCTGGATTGAACTCCACCTGCCACTTCTCTGCCCAACTCTCCAGTCTATCTATATTCTCCTGTATTCTTTGACAATCCCCTATGCTTTCTACTACTCCACCAATCTTTGTGTCATCTGCAAACTTGCTGATCATATCAACAGTGCCCTCTTCCAGATCATTTATGTATATCACAAACAACAGAGCCCCCAGTACAAACAACAGTGTCCCTGTGGAACCTTTCTCCATTTTGAGAAACTCCCTTCAATCACTACTCTCTGTCTCCTGTTGCTCAACCAGTTCTTTATCCACCGAGCTAAAACACTCCACACACCATGTGACTTCACTTTCTCTATTGGTTTACCATGGGGAACCTAACCAAATGCCTTACTAAAGTTCATGTGTTTGACATCTACAGCCCTTCCTTCATCTATCAACTTGGTCACTTCCTCAAAGAACTCTATTAAGTTGGCAAAGCACAATCTCCCCCGCACAAAACCATGTTGCCAATCACTGATAAGCCCATTCTGTTCTAAGTATATATAGATCCTATCCCTCAGTACTTTCTCCTACATATTTGCCACCATTGACGTCAGGCTCACTGGTCAGTAGTTACCTGGAATATTCCTTCTACCCTTATTGTACAGGGGCACAACATGAGCAACACTCCAGTCCTTCGGCACCTCACCTGTTTTTAGGGATGCTACAAAGATATCTGTCAAGGCCCCAGCTATTTCCATTCTCATCTCCCTCAGCAATCTGGGACAGATCCCATCCGGTCCTGGGGATTTGTCCACCTTAATAACCTCTAGCCCACCCAACACAACTTCCTGACTGATGTTAACATGATCCACACTCATCAAATATCTATCTCTAATCTCATCATTCATCATGTCCCTCTCCTTAGTGAATACTGAGGCAAAGTAATCAATCAGAATCCAACCCATTTTCTCAGGTTCGACACACAGCCTTCCTTCATTATCCTTTAGTTACCCGCTTGCTTCTTATATAATAAAAGGCTTTGGGATTGTCCTTAAATTTGCTTGCTAAAGCTATTTCATGACTCCTTTTAGCCCGCTTGATTCATCATTTAAGACAGGTTCTACTCTTCCAATATTCCTCCAGGGCTTGTTCTCTTCTTAGCTGCCTTGACCTTATGTACGCTTCCCTTTTCCTCTTGGTTAGTCGTATAATTTCTCCTGTCATCCACAGTTCACGAATTTTGCCTTTCCTATCCTTTGCTTTCAACGGGACATGCCTACCCTGCACTAACTTTAAGCTATCTTTGAAAGCCTCCCACATATCAAATGTGGACTTCCTTTCGAACAGCTGTGTCAAATCCACATTTCCCAGCTCCTGCCTAATTTTGATATAACTGGCCTTGACCCAGTTTAATACTCTTCCTTTAGGACCACTCTCATTTTTGTCTACAAGTATTCTAAAACTTACAGAATTGTGGTCACTGTTCCTAAAGAAATCTCCCACCGCAACTTCTACCACCTGGCCTGGCTCATTCTCCAACACCAAGTGCAATATGGCCTCTTTCCTCATCGGACTATTGACATACTGCTCTAAAAAATTCTCCTGGACGCTTCTTACAAGTTATGCCCCATCCAGACCTCTGACACTAAGTGTATCCCAGTCAATGTTGGGAAAATTATAATCTCCCGTAACCACTACCCTGTTGTCTCTACATCTTTCCAAAATCTGTTTACCTATTCATTCTTCTCCCTCACGCTCACTGTTGGGAGGCCTGTAATACAGCCCCAACAATGTAACTGCACCCTTATTTGTCAGCTCCACCCATAATGCCTCGCTACTCAAGCCCTCCATAGTGTCCTTTCGCACAGCCGTGATATCATCCCTGACCAACAATGCAACTCCTCTCCCCCTTTTACTTCCCTCCCCGTCCTTTCTGAAGTGTCTATATCCTGGAAGGATAGTGAAGGGGCTGGAGGGGGATAAGGAGATAAGGAGGGTGTGGTGCTGGAAGGAAATTACAGAGATAACGAGGGGTGTTGGAGCTAGAGGAGTTTACAGAGGTAGGGAGTGGTGTATGAGTTGGAGGCTGTCGGAGAGATATGGAATAATGTTGATAGTCAAGATGGCTTCTCATACAGGGAGGGATGTAACTGCTGGATGGTGACACAGAAAGAGGAAGGGATGTCGGGGCTGGAACAGATTACTGGGATAGGGACAGATGCAGTGTCTGGAGAAGGTTACAAAGATGAGTTTTATTGGATGGTTGAATTGAAAGAGTTAAGGAGGTTTGTAGTTTCTCAAGGACATTAGAGAGATGAGGGGTGTACAGATAGAGTAGGTTTACAGATATAGGGAGGCTTGTTGTGGCTAAAGGAGGTAACAGAGATGGGAGGGTTGTAGGTGCTCTGGGAGGTGGCAGAACTGGGGAGGTGTGCAGGGGCTGGAGCATGTTACAAAGGTAGGGAAGAGTTTAGGGGCTGGCAGAATTTACAGAGATAGGGAGGTTTATAGAGATTAATGGAAGTGACAGAGATGGAAGGATTCTAGGTGCTATAGAAGGTTACAGAGATAGGGAGGGGTGCTGGGGCTGAGGGACGTTATAGTCAGGGTTTCAGTAACTCCCTGTTTGATCGTAGTGAGGCCCCTTGAACTGGACAGGTCAAAGTGTGACCTCACTGTGTACATCACAGAGAGAGCTCAGACATCACAATTGGTTTATAAACTGGCTTCATCGGAGACACAAGGCTGCTCCAGGAAACACAGGGAAGGCTAGGTCACTGCACTGACCGTGTCTCTGGCTGATCTCTCTGAGAGTGAATGTGATCAGCAAGAAGATCAAAACAGCTTCACTTCACAGAGACCACATTATATTGTGTAAATCCCATTAGCGAGGTGATCAGAGAGAAGGTGGTGAGGTTTGAAAGGTCCCTGAAAAAAATCTTTCTCTTGAGGTTTTGGTGGAGATAGGGGAAGACAGGACAAGCTGTTTGGTCGATGGGAGGAATGAATCCAGTTGGTGGCTAGAAGGGAGAGGTGAGGGGCTGGGAAGGGAGTCAGGGATAGGAAAGGGGGTTACTTGAAATTGGAGAACTCAATGTTGAGTACTCCGTGTTGCAGGCTGCCCAGACAGAAGATGAGGTGTTTTTCCTCCAATTTGTAGTTTCATTTGTTGTGGCAGTAGAGGAAGCCAAGGATGGTCATGTCAGAAAGGAAGTGGGAAGGGAATTAAAATGGGCTATGACTGGGAGGTCCGGTCGGCATCTGTGGGCCTGGCCAAGATGCTTGGCAAACCGTTCACTAAGTTTATGTTTGGTCTCCCAGATGTAGAGAAGACCACACCGGGAGCACCGGATACAGTAAACTAGGTTGGAGGAGAGGCAGGTGAACCTCTGTCTCACTAATGATGCAAAACCTACCAGCACACCACCCCCTTCCAGTGCCCCAAAGAGTCCTTACAGGTGAGACAATTTCAAATAACCCCCTTTCCCATCCCCTGATTCCCTTCCTAGCCCCTCCCCCTCCCTTCCATTCCTCTCATCGACCCTTCCTCCCAGCCACCAACCAGATTCACTCCTCCCATTGACCAATCAGGTCATACCCTCGACCTGTCTTCACCGATCCCCACCACCTTGCCCCCACCAACCCCTTTATCTGCAGCTCCACACAAACCCACCCCCAGTCCTGAAGAAGAGTTACCCCCAAAATATTGCCTTCTCCACCTCCTGATACTGCCTGGCATGCTGTGTTCTTCCAGCCTCCTGCTTGTCTCCCTTGGAATTCAACATCTGCAGTTTTATTTTGTCTCTGAGCAAGGATATGGTCAGCCTGGGGAATGTGGGATTCTGGGAGGTTTGACGTGTCAGAGATAAACATATCTCTTGAAAATGTGACAGTGTGCATAAACTAGAGTTCTTTTATCGAGAATGGGAGTAACTGTAGGCCATCCATGGGGCTGAGGATGAGGGGAAGAACACATTTACCGAGGTGCCTACATCACAGTTAGTGTGTATGGGTAAATAAGGAAAAAACATGACAGCCAGGTATCTCAGGAGTTGATCAGAATCCGAGCAGAATAATTGGATGGTTGAACATGTGACTGGAAAATGGGTTCAGAAGGTCAGGCAGCATGTTTCAAGGCATTAGGACCAGCTCTGGAGCAGGCTAGAACTCAACAAGATGGACAGTTTACATCATGGTAAGACTGGAATGAACATCCATACAATCCCCCCAAATAGGTTTGTGAGTGATGTTGGGGAGGTGATAATCGAGATGAGAAATGGCTTGGGAATGTAAGTGGCATCTTGGCTTCAAGGGAAGGCTGCATTCATATTCTCTCCCCCCCCGATCAGTTTCTTGGTCATGTACTGTGGGATCCTAAATTGCTCCCAATCATCAGACTTAATATTGTTTCTGGAATTGTTATCCGCCATTTCATTTGACTTTCTGCAACAAAACCTGTAATTTTTTTTCAAACCATCACACCAGCTGGTAACATTTACAGCATAGCAGAACATCGAACACTTTCATATTGAGTTTATGCAACAAGACTCACACAATCCGGAAAAAAAATGAAATCAGTGGAAGAACATGGAACATTTTGGATACACGAGTGAGAATTTAAAATCGAGAATTTGGAGGACAATATGCCTGTATTGGTTCTTGCAATCACAGGATGATCAGGGAATATTGGGATTTGCTGGGATACGCAAAGCAGGAGGGAGGAAGACATTTGGACAAAGTAAATGTATGGAGTTTATAATCTTGTCTCCAGCCGATATGGTGCTTGTTACAAAGGTCCAGATATAACAACCAAATAAATGACTGTTTCACCAAATATGAACTGAGGTAGGGAGAGAGGAGCTGTTTTGCAGATGGAAAAAAATCTTCATGATAATGTAAATATCATTTTGAATTTATCACAATATGAAGCCGCAAGCAAACAGGGTTCATCCAGAGTCAGTTCACAGTGAGCTCCATGGAGACAGTGAGAGCCACAAAACATTTTCATGGAAGTACAAGATGTCACCTCATTTGCCATATCCGACCCCATTCCCAAGCTTCGGATCATATCTGCCACCAAGCCCTCTAATTGGGCCTTGGAGTTTCCCAACGACTTTCCCAAAGATTGTGTAAAGAAATGAATAATGAAGTGGAGTGATATCAGTCTCAGGGCAGAGCAGACAGTGTGAATGGGCAAAGTAAATTATCGATGAAAATATGTTTGTAATGAAAGGCAGTTTTATTTTGCTGTTTACACATCACATTATTTGTCTTTATAACAGGAACTTTTGTTTTTCACTTTTTCCAGATGTATATATCAGAGACTTCAGTGCGGAAGAATGGGCAGGAGCCAGTCATTGGTTTTTCCACTCTGGCCTGCAGTGAACAGTGATAATTCCCTCAGGACATGTTTTTTATCTGTGTCTGGTTCACTCACTGAGAATGGATTGCTTCAGATGACTGCCCTCTTTTGGTTGCTTTGGATGGATTTTCTTTTGTGCATATTTAATTCCTTTTTCGGTTTTGCTTTTGTTGTTCCACTTCCTACTAATTGTTGCTCACAGCCCTTTACACTGGCTTTACCCCTCCAGTCTCTGTCATTTTGCCCCTCAGATGGAGTCAGTCCTTGCCCATGAGGAAAGGAGTGTTATCATGTTGCTGCTCCTCCTTCTCCGTTCTGTCCATTCCTCACGTGGACTCCTCGTTCCACCATCTGCTGCACCTAATGTTGACTCTCAGCTACATGCATTTATTCATCAATTGAATTATTTTTATAAGTGAATATTTCACTGCATACTTTGACTGGTCTCTGAGACTATTCTGCATCACCACATAAATATATGCATTTATGCAGCAACTTATGTCTCGCAGCATAAATGTGATTAGTTCAAAGAGATAAAAATCATCCAAATAATAACCAACATTGAAGAAATATAAAATATACACCAACCAGAGAAGTATGAAGCTGACAGACACAGCAAAGAGTAAAGTCACAGATTTGTTTCTGCTCTCTATCTCGGGGTCATTCTCTATTTTCCTTTGACTCCTCAGTCCCTTACGTGTCTTAACTGCCTGAAAAATGTGTCACGTACTTCCATGAAAATGTTTTGTGGCTCTCACTGTCTCCATGGAGCTCACTGTGAACGGACTCTGGATGAACCCTGTTTGCTTGTGGCTTCATATTGAGGGGTGAGATAAATTCAAAATGATATTTATATCATCATGAAGAATTGCTTCCATCTGCAAAATAGCTCCTAAACCCCTGCCTCAGTTTATATTTGGTGAAACAGTCATTTTTTCAGTTGTTATATCTGGACCTTTGCAACAAGCATCATATCGGCTGGAGACCAGATTATAAACTCCATACCTTTACTTTGTCCAAATGTCTTCCTCCCTTCTGCTTTGTGTATTTTAGCAAATCCCAATATTCCCTGATCATCCTTTGATTGCAAGAACCAACACAGACACACTATCCTCCAAATTCTCAATTTTAAATTCTCACTCATGTATTCAGGATGTTCAGAAAGAGAATAAAAGTGATTGGGAGAAGTGGTGTTAAAAATGTTTCAATATATCGATAACTCAGCCAATGAACATCATTATAATATCTGTAGTTGGTGTAACAGTACCATGGAACATTGTTAATGATCATTTCGGCTTCAAATCGAAAATAGTTGGGAATATTCTTTAAAGAAAGGAAAATTCAGATTATTGCAAGAACCCTCATTGCAGTTTTCTCTGTGCAATATTGAGATTTCATCTGATGAATACAAATGGCAACAAATCAATCAAAAGAAAAAGCAACAGTGAACCAGACAGAACAATCAACGGTCAAGCGGCTCAGGGCATAGATGGCTCTACAAACAGGAGTGATGTCCAGAAGGCACCATGGATAATAATAGTGAGTAAACTTAAAAAGCATGATATCAAAAGTAACGTACAGTAGATCAGACACTGCCATGGTTACCAGATAGCGAGCGGTGCATGTCGAAAGACCACACTTGCCCTCAGATAAGATTAGAATTGCTGCTGGACTAACTGTAAGAGAGAGAAACGAAAAAAAGAGACAAAGTTACTGATCAAATATTCTCTATGCATGATGGAGTTTAGCACAAAGATAATTGTTGCTCTGTGTCTTATCATCTGAACAATTATAGTAACACCTCTCAAATCAAACAATTGCCCTTCTAGAGACACATAGGGAAATGCATCAGCAGCAAATCACCCCCAGAAACACTTTAATATACTCAATATTATTTGGGGAAAGCAGAAGTTGTTTCTTCTATTTCATAAGTTACTCTGACTGGCAGGAGTTTCTCATAAGACCACAATATCCACAAGAAGACATCTGGGATCAATAAAGTAGAGAATGGGAGACACCTGACATGGACATTAACTGCAAAATGTTTGCATTCAGTTTTGGAGTCTCCACAGCTCAGATTGCCTCCAGAATTTTATATCCACACTTTAAGAAGGACAGTACAAGATATGGAATCACGGCACAGTAACCAGAAATGGATGCCCTCCACATTATGGACAGGTGAATGATTGGACATTGAGTCACTCCCTCATGCACAGGACTGAACATACTGACAATCAGAACGTTGAAGGTAATCAGCAGTGAATCCAACCACCATGTCCCAGGTTAGATTGCACCAAAATTAAAAGAAGTGCTTTTTTAAAAAAATCTGTACAGTGTGGAAACAAGTCCTTCAGCCCAACAAGTCCACACCAACTCTCTGAAGAGTGTCCCACTCAAAACACCTGCCTCCCAATCCCAGTAACGCTGTGTTTCCCATGGCCAATCCACCGACCCTGCACATTTTTGGACTGTGTAAGGAGACCAGAGCACCCAAATGAAACTGACACAGACCCAGGGAGAATGTGTAATCAACACACAGTCACCAGAAGCTGGGATTGAACCTGTCTTCCTGGTGCTGCAAGACAGCAGTGCTAATCACCTAGCCACCATGCCGCCCAACTTCCAATATTTGTGATGGAATTCCGCCACATATTCAAGCCTGTAAACCATAGTCTTCACACAAATAAAATCTGACTCCATGCAACATAGTTCATTGCATCTTTCCAGTTTAGAAATCAGGCACTTTATCTGGGATTAAGCAAAGCTTCTTGCTGATGTCCAGGTTCATGCACCCAAACTCCTCTCCTAGTCCCTCTCCCTGTGAATGGAAACCCCCCTCCCAGATTGGGAGCACACACTAGGGCTAGGAGTCTTCACGGTTTGACCAGGACTCTCTGTGGAGATCACCAGAATTGCACCACAATTTTGTTCTAGGGGAGCAACCATCGAATAGCCTTTATTGTCACATATACTCAATGAGTACAGTGAAGACTTTATACCTCACCAATTACAGTACCGACTGAGATACAAAAGTAAAAGTTCAGGACAGCTGACCACGCTGGCAGCTAGTTTTCAGTCCGCATCAGTGACATACCATGCCGGGAAGCCGCTATGCAAGGAGGCTCATACGCCAGACTAGGACGTTGCCATGTCACCCTGGGAGGCTGCTGCACCAGGCGGGGAGGGCACTGTGCTGTAAGGCCACTGTACCAGGTCAGGAGGATGCCACACTGAGAGGCCACTACGCCAGGATGGGAGCATGGCACGCCATGCTGGAAGGCTGCTGCACTAGGCTGGGAGGCCCTTTCAACAGGCCAGGGGGATGCCACACCTCACCAGAATGCTGTTATGGGAACATTAAGGCTGCCCACAACATGCCAGGAAGCTGTGTGCCAGGCCAGGAGACCATGAGAGGAGGCTGCTGTGCCAGTCCAGGAGTTGTCACCAAAGGGCGCAAATCATCTCTGCAGGCAAGGAATCGTGCTCTCGAGACGACGGGAGTGGTTGCCAGAGGCTGGGAATCGTCTCTGCAGGCAAGGAATCATTGCTCACCAGCGGCCAGGAAGGAAGGAGCAGGAAAAGAGAAAGAAGAACACGTGGAACGAATGAGTTCTGGCTGGAACATCCTACTCCACTGCCTTCTTGGAGCTTGGTATCAGAGACTGCTGCTGTGGATCCAGTCCAATGTCAAAGATTAGGGGAGATGATGGCGTTTTGGTCTTGTGAGACAATGATTTCAGAGATCAAGGGGAGCTGGGTTCGATATCCACAACGGCAGACGGTGAATTCAATACAAATCTAGACTTAACAATCTAATGGTGACCACTAAACTGTTATCAGTTGTCAGGAAAAAAAGAATCCCATCTCCTTCACAAATGTCTTTCAGAGAAGGAAAGCTTTCATTCTAACATGGACTGGGCTACATGGGACTACAGTGTGTCAGAAATATGCCATTAAGAGGGATTTATTTTGTCCTGTTTCTCTTGAAGAGAGCTATTGTCAACTAATGGTGAGGTGTCTGCTCCGTGGAAAGCAGAGTAAATAGCTTTGATATTTTTTAAATTTACACAACAACATCCTGAGTGGATGGAGTTAGGCTCACAAACTCCCAGGATTTTAGTTTCTGCGATCTGTTGTTGAACTTCGTGTTTTGGAGTTGAAACCGGTCAATACAGCTCTCTCTCTGCTGCTACAAAAAACTCTTGAGGGCTCTCTCAGTTGTTGAAAGGGTTCTTTCAGTATTTCATTCTGCCACGTTAGAATAAGAAGACCGCAATGAGAAATAACATTGTTTTGCTGAATTTGCTTTTGCCAAGGGTGTGTTTATAGATGAGTTAAAATACAAATTACTTTGTCTCTGGTCAATAATATAAAATAGAATGCATCTGCAAATACAATTCTGCAAATGCAAATTCACCTCATTGACTTATGTGTGTGTGTGCATGTGTGCGTGTGTGAGAGAGAGAGAGAGTGTGTGTGTGTTTATTGAGGGTTGGGGGAGAGGGACAGAGTGTGAGTGTGTGCATGCTGAGTGGAGTGTGTAGAGATGGAGTGGTCGATAGCCACATTGGATACCCATGAGGATGGCCTCAACAGGACCTGGGGTTCATGTTCCACTACAGTTGACTCCACTACACTATATACACACATATACTCTCACATACACACACATTCTTATATGCACATACACTCACATTGACTCTCTCATATACATATTCTCTCTTTCAGCCAAACACACTTGCACTCCCTCTCACAGGCTTATACTCCGTCACACTCACAGTCTATCAAGCATGCACACATGCTCACACACACACTCTCTCCCTTACACACACACATGCATACACATGCATGTACATGCACACACGCTCCTCTCTCCCTCACATGCACACACACAAACATTTAAGTCAATGGGCTGAATTTGCATTTGCAGAATTGTATTTGTAGATACAATCTATTTTGCTCAAAAAGCACACAACCTGCAGGCAGTGAATGCAGGCAGTTAATCCATGTAACATTTTATAAGTTCCTACGTTGGAACTAGAACCAGTCTGACTCAAGGATGGAACAGATACAGTCTCTAACCTCACACATTTAATGCATTGTCTGAGCAGCGATGTGATTTTTTTTTGTAAAACCTTAAGTTATCTCGGGAATATGACTTGAAAGAAATTCTGGGATTTACATATTCTAAAAGAAAGCAACCCATTCTAAAAGAAAGACTTAACAGCAATCTAGATTTCTTCAATGTATTGTATCAGTTGCATGACACTATGATCTTGTGCTCTAAATTCTGTGTCTTATGAACCTGCCCCATGAGCTACCTAACGAAGGAGAGGTGTTCCAAAAGCTACTACAGATACACAATCCTTTATCTGAACCCTCAGGACCAGTTGGTTTTTGGAATTCGGAAGTTTTTGCACTTCAAAATAAGTGACTGTTTAATCGTGAATTTTTTAAAAATTGTACTGAACAGCAGTCTCATTGGTGGGTATTACAGGCCCTGAGACAGAATTGACGCCTGCCAGTGCTGGGTCATGCCCCCATGTCACATCTGAGCGATGTGGGTTGAGTGGGTGTGGAGTTGGGTTAACTGTTTGCACGCCAAACAACTTTGTGAATGAGAAAAAACTTCACAAAAGGAATTTTGGATTTGGGAGCTTTTCAGATTTCAGGATTTTGAATAAAGGATTGACTCCCTGTACTTCTAAATAAACCGTTGAACTATAAAAGCAAATTACTGTGGATGCTGGAATCTGAAACCAAATGAGAAAATGCTGGAAAATCTCAGCAGGTCTGGCAGCATCAAAGCTTTGACAAAGTATCAGTTAGACTCGAAACATCAGCTCTTTTCTCTCCTTACAGATGCTGCCAGACCTGCTGAGATTTTCCAGCATTTTCTCTTTTGGCTGTTGAACTATAACTTGGTGTCGTATGATCTGATTAAGATCTGATTAAGGAACAGATATTCTGTAAATGCAATTCAAATAGTCCTGAGTTTGTCACACTTTAGAGTTAACACTTGCTTCTTTGGAAGCGGCTGGGAATAAAAAATGGGCAATGTGTGACAGAGCCTGGACAACCGACAAAGTCAGAATATTTGTCATTATCAGACGAAAAGAAGAGAAATGCCCGCAACTCGAGAAATTGGATTTGTGAGCTGGGCAAAATCGAGTCGTAATGTCTTAAGTCAAATGTCTCATTCAAGATTTTCTCTATTTAATGGCCCACATTCTGCATTTTGTACTGTTAATTCTCTGAAATGCTCTCAAACTCAATTATTAATCAGAGTCACAATATTCCAGATACTAAAGTCAGTTATTTGTTGAAACAGGTATTTTTATTCCTATTATTTTTTTTATTCCTGTATGTCCATCTTCCTAATCACCTGTCCACTCCACCTCCTTCCATGAACCAATCACAATTACCCCCACCTGCATCCACCTATCACCATCTATCCTACCCTTCCCCCAGCCCTACCCCCCATTTATTTCTAAGCCCCCCTCCCCTTCCCTCCCCAGTCTTGATGAAGGATCCCAGCCCAAAACATCATCGACTTCCCTGCTCCTCCAATGCAGTCTGACCTACTGTGCTTCTCCAGCTCCACATTGTTGACTTATATTTGTTTAACTCCAGCAGATCATTTAACTTTGGAAACTTTGGACCAAACATATCCACCCAACTGAGAAGATTTTACCACATACAATCCATCACATTTCCAAGCTACGTTCATAATTCCATTTGTGAATAGATCAGAAATGATAAATATAATACAAATAAAGCATCACATGGTTTCAAACAAGCTATCATTCTATTTCCCACTGCAGTCAGATATTCCATTGCATTCAGTTCCCCACAACCAATTAAAGTTTATAGCCTGAGTTACTCCTCCTGAGGTCACGGGTATTCTGCTGTTAGGGCTCCACATTTACTCCAATACTGTATTTACAGATACCCACAGAAAAGCAAGAATACTGGCTCAGAAGTTCATATCTGAGCAGTTACCCACACTCTGTACAATTCTACAATGACACATCCTCCCAGCAACATGAGGGTCTAGCCTGAGGTTTGTGATCCCCATTCAGTACAATTCCATGATCAGGAATACCTTCACTCAGAGTGATTCCTGGAGATCTGGATCAACAGTACACAACATTCCAATCAATCTCTGGATAATGCAAAGTGTCTGTGAGCTACAGACAGAGTTTCTTTCCTCAGCTGAGGAATTACACCACAGAGTAAGTTTGGAAATGTTAACTGCAGACATTGATCTCATACAGTGGAAACTTGCATTAACCCAGTGATCTGTCCTCACCAACGTCATGACCCCACACATCCACTGACTGATAAAAACCCACAAGATGGTCAAAGCGATCTCTGCTGACCCTCACCTTTTAATCCATAATAACCTGCTGTATCCATTGATTACCCTGTTTTATCTGGGCTCCCATTTGGAGCAAGCTGCCTGAACAAGATCCACCAACACAATCCCTTTCCATCAAGGAATGGGAAACACCAGGTGTCACTGAGAGGTGGGTTGTTACAAAACCCATCTGACCGATAGCAGGCTGTGAACTACCACAGAGAGAGGGTGGTCTTCCGAAACCCTTTCTAGACCAGCCAGGGCCGGTGCTCAGCCAAACCCCATCAATGTGGCCTCAGTGTAAACCCATTCTGCACAGTATAGGGAAACACACAATGCTGCACATTACTGAGGAGCCTCTGAACTGACAAACTATTCACTTTAAACTCAGTCAGTGAGGACACTATTGTCTGACATCAGAATTTCCATTGCTAAATGGAAATATAGCAATTATCAGTATGCAATTTAAGTAAAAACAAAACCTCCCAGGAACACCAACGACAGCAAGGGTGGTGTAGCGTACTGTAGTGATTCTTAGCCTTAGAAAATACTTTTTGTTCTTTGTGAAACAACCTCCCCGTTCGTGCTGCTGGCAATCTGTCCAAATTGCAGAATCCTCTCAGAATTGGAGATGAGACAGTTCCAGAGACTTTATTTTATATTGTGTTGCATCTCCACTGGGAAACTGTGATTGCACCTTCAGGCTTTTTATAATTTTGAACAATAGCTTTATTTTAATGATGTGATGTCATTGAGATTTAATCTGTAATTGAATATCCCAAAGACTGCATTAATCTGATCCTGGTCTCAACCGTTAATTCCAACTTGTCTTCAAACAACAATACTTAAATTATTCAAGCACTATTAGCCACATCTATATCTCAATATCTTTTGATATATTTTTCAGTGATGACCTTCATTCTGCTGAGGCTATTCAGACATTCAATACCTCATGTTGGAGAGCTCCTTGAGAGCTGTTCTACTGCACGCTGTTATCCCTCAGCTTTCCTTGTTCATTCAAACTCATTTGGGAAATTCTATCTTGCCTAATACTGTCAAAATTTGCCTTCCTTAACTTTGAGATCAGCTTGATCCTTTTCCACCACTAATTTAAAACTAAAAAAAACAAAGACAAAGAAAATTACAGCACAGGAACAGGCCCTTCGGCCCTCCAAGCCTGCGCCGATCCAGGTCCTCTGTCTAAACCTGTTGCCTATTTTCTAAGGATCTGTATCCCTCTGCTGCCCGCCCATTCATGTATCTGTCTAGATACTCTTAAATGATGCTACTGTGCCCACCTCTACACCTTCGCTGGCAACTCTTTCCAGGCATCAACCATCCTCTGCAAAAATAACTTTCCACGCATATCTCCCTTAAACATTTCCCCTCTCACCTTTAACTCGTTATCCCGAGTAATTGAGACCCCCACTCTGGGAAAAAGCTTCTTGCTATCCACCCTATCGATATCTCATGATTTTGTAGACCTCAATATGATCCCCCCCTTCAACCTGCATCTTTCTAATGAAAATAATCCTAATCTACACAACCTTCCTTCATCACAAGTACCCTCCATACCAGCAGCATCCTGGTGAACTTCCTTTGCATACTCTCCAAACCATCCACATGCTTTTGGTAATGTGGCAACCAGAATGGTATGCCGCATTCCAAATGTGGCTGAACCAAAGTCTTACATAACTGTAACATGACTTGCCAACTCTTGTCCTCAATACCTCATCCAATGTAGGAAAGCATGCCATATGCCTTCTTGACCACTGTATAGACCTGCATTGCCACCTTCAGGATACAATGTGGGTGGCACGGTGGTTAGCACTGCTGCCTCACAGTGCCGGAGACTCGGGTTCAATTCCCGCCTCAGGCAACTGTCTGTGTGGAGTTTGCACATTCTCCCTGTGTCTGCGTGGGTTTCCTCTGGGTGCTCTGGTTTCCTTCCACAATTCAAAAATGTGAAGGTTCGGTGAATTGACCATTCTAAATTGCCGTAGTGTTAGGTGAATGAGTAAATGTAGGGGAATGGGTCTGGGTGGGTTGCTCTTCAGAGGGTCGCTGTGGACTTATTGGGCCAGAGGGCCTGTTTCCACACAATAAGTAATCTAATGAAAACCCTGATCTCTCTGCACATCAATTTTCCCCAGGGCTTTTCCATTCACTGTATAGCTCGCTCTGTAATTGGATTTTCTAAAATGCATCACCTCGCATTTTCCCGGAATGAACTCTATCTGCCATTTCTCTGCCCAACTCTCCAATCTATCCATATTCTGCTGCATTCTCTGACAGTCCCCTTCACTACCTGCTACTCCATCAATCTTAGTGTCATCTGCAAACTTGCTAATCAGACAATCTGTACCTTTCTCCAGATCATTTCTGTGGAACACACTGACCACGGTTCTCAATTTTGAGAAACTTTCTTCCTCTATCTCCTGCTGCCCAGCCAATTCTCGATCCATCTAGCTTATACACCCTGGACCACATGCGACCTACCATTGGGAACCTTACCAAATGTCTGACTGAAGTCCATGTATATGACATCTACAGCCGTTTCTTCATCAATCAACTTTGTGACTTCCTCAAGGAATGCTATTAAGTTGGTAAGGCATGACTTCCCCTGCAAAAAGACATGTTGCCTATCACTGATAAGCTCATTTTCTTCCAAATGGGTATATATCTTTTCCCTCAGTATGGCAGGCTCTTTGGTCTATAATTGTGTGGTTAATCCCTGCTACCTTTCTTAAACAACGGGACAGTATTTGCAATTCTCCAGTTCTCTGGGACCTCACCAATGTTCAAGGATGCTGCAAAGATATTTGTTAAGGCCCCAGTTATTTCCTCTCTCACGTCCCTCAGTAACCTGGGTTAGATCCCATCCAGACCTGGGGACTTGTCCACCTTAACTCCTTTTAGAATACCCAACACGTGCTCCCTCCTTTTGCCAACTTGACCTAGAGTAATCAAGCATCTATTCCTAACCTCAACATCTGTCATGTCCCTCTACTTGGTGAATACTGACGCAAAGTACTCATTAAGAATCTCACCCATTTTCACTGACACCATGTATAACTTCCCTCCTTTGTCCTTGAGTGGGCCAACCCTTTCTCTAGTTACCCTCTTGCTCCTTATATATGAATAAAAGCCTTCAGGATTTTCCTTAAACTTGTTTGCTAAAGATATTTCATGAGCCCGTTTAGCCCTCTTAATTCCTCATTTCAGATTGGTCCTACCCTCCAGATATTCTTCCAAAGCTTATGTACCTTCCTTATGTACGCTTATGTCGATCTTATGTATGCTTCCTTTTTCCTCTTTGTTAGTCCCACAATTTCACCTGTCATCCATGATTGCCTCATCTTGCCATTTCTATCCTTCATTTTCACATAGACATATCTGTCCGGCTGTCTAATCAACCTCTCTTTAAAAGCCTCCCACACAGCAAAGAGAATTATAATCAATGGCCCCAAAGTGCTGTCCCATTGAGTCCTCAGTCACTCCCCTGCTTTAGTTCCCAAGGTCAAAAAGGCTACCTGGTGAAGGAGCAGCACTCCGATAACATGTACTTCCAAGACTATAATCTGGACTTTTAACTTTGTCCACTCCAGTCCAACACTGGCACCTCCATATCATTATTTCCCAAGAGTAGACCAAGTTTTGTTCCTCCTCTAGTTGCTACTTCCACAGACTGATTATGAGAATTCTCTTGCACAGAATCTTCACCCAAGCCCTTGATACTATTAAAAGTAATATTAGCAAATTTTCTGGGTGGCAGGGTGAAATGTTAGGAGAATACAGGGTGACCTGGACAGGTTGGTGAGTGGACGGATGCATGGCAAATGCAGTTTAATGTGGACAAATGTGTGGTTATCCACTTTGGTGGCAAGAACAAGAAGGCAGATTACTACCTAAATGGAGTCAAGTTAGGTAAAGGGGCAGGACAACGAGATCTAGGTGTTCTTGTATATCAGTCAATGTACAGCAGGTACAGCAGGTAGTGAAGAAGGCTAATAGCATGCTGGCCTTCAAAACAAGATGAATTGAGTATAGAAGCAAAGAGGTCCTTCTGCAGCTGTACAGGACCCTGATGAGACCGCACCTGGAATATTGTGTGCAGTTTTGTTCTCCAAATTTGAGGAAAGACATTCTGGCTATTGAGGGAGTACCGCATAGGTTCATGAGGTCAATTCCCGGAATGGCGGGACTATCTTACGCTGAAAGATTGGAGCGACTGGGCTTGTATACGCTTGAGTTTAGAAGGATGAGAGGGGATCTGATTGAGAAGTATAAGATTATTAAAGAATTGGACACTCTGGAGGCAGGAAGCATGTTTCCGCTGATGGGTGAGTCCCGTACCAGAGGACACAGTTTAAAAATATAGGTAGGCCATTTAAAACAGAGTTAAGGAGAAACTACTTCACCCAGAGAGTGGTGGGTGTGTAGAATGTTCTGCCCCAGAAGGCTGTGGAGGCCAAGTCTCTGGATACTTTCAAGAAAGAGTTGATAGAGCTCTTAAGGATAGTGAAATCAAGGGTTATGGGGTTAAGGCAGGAACAGGATACTGATTGAGGATGATCAGCCATGATTGTAATGAATGATGGTGCTGGCTTGAAGGGCAGAATGGTCTACTTCTGCACCTATTGTCTATGGCAGTCATAGTCTACTTTTGAAAGTTAAAATCCTCTACTCTTACCACCCCATTATTGTTACAGATAACTGTAATCTCCTTACAAATATGCTTTTCAATTTTATGCTGAAATATTTAGGAGTGAAACTACTGTCAGACGCTTTGTTGAATTTGCATTGTAAAACACAAAATTTGATCTAAGGACAAAAATCTGTGAGATTGTGTTTTATCAGTCGATACCTGTACTGTATATGATTATTGCAATCAAGAATTGTTATTAGTAGACACTTTACAATATCAGTATCCGTATTACTCATAAACACTGCACATTATTAATATTATCAGTGAAAATAAACATTGGGGGTTGACTTTGATTCTATTCATATTTCTTTCTATTCTATCCAGGTTGTACAATGTTGATCTCACAGATTTTTGGTCGAAAGATTTCTCCATTGCTGTTATTGTGTACAGTTCAGTCACCACAATACCAGAAGGATGTCGATGCTTTGGAGAGGGTACAGAAAAGATTTACCAGAATGTTGGCTGGCCGGGGGATTTTAACGATGAAGAAAGGTTAGATAGACTGAGTTTGTTTTCAGTGGAATGCAGGAAGTGACTTGATAGAAGTTTATAAGATTGTGAATGGCATGGGTAGAATGGAAAGTATGAGCCTTTTTTTCCAGGGTGGAGGTGCCAATTATTCAGAGAGACAGGTTCCAGGTGTCAGTGGGGGTGTGTTTAAAAGAGATGTGTGAGGCACGTTTTTCACGTGAAGTGGAGTGAGTGACAGGAACACGCTGCCAGAGGTGGTAGTGGAGGCAGACACAATTGCAGAATTTTAGAAGCACCTGTATCAACACATGAATAGGAAGAGAATAGAGGGATATTTGATCCTGTAAGAGAAGATAGTTTTAGGACAGAAGGGTAAAATGTATCATCACAGGCATTGAGGACTGAGTGGCCTGCTCCTGTGCAGTATTGCTCTTTGATCTTTGCTGGTATAAACCAGTCACTGAAAGTTCTGGATTTGAGATCAAATTCATTCACAGACAAATTTGTCCCCACACTCTCCTACCCCATACATAAGACCATAAGACATAGCAGTGGAAGTAAGGCCATTCGGCCCATCGAGTCCACTCCGCCATTCAATCATGGCTAATGGGTATTTCAATTCCACTTACCCGCATTCTCCCCGTAGCCCTTAATTCCTTGTGACATCAAGAATTTATCAATCTCTGCCTTGAAGACGTTTAGCGTCCCGGCCCCCACTGCACTCTGCGGCAATGAATTCCACAGGCCCACTACTCTCTGGCTGAAGAAATGTCTCCGCATTTCTGTTCTGAATATACCCCCTCGAATTCTAAGGTTGTGTCCATGGGTCCTAGTCTCCTCGCCTAACGGAAACAATTTCCTAGCGTCCACCCTCTCCAAGCCATGTATTATCTTCTAAGTTTCTATTAGATCTCCCCTTAATCTTCTAAACTCCAATGAATACAATACCAGGATCCTCAGCCGTTCCTCGTATGTTAGACCTACTATTCCAGGGATCATCCGTGTGAATCGCCGCTGGACATGCTCCAGTGCCAAAATGACCGTCCTGAGGTGTGGGGACCAAAGCTGGACACAGTACTCCAAATGGGGCCTAACCAGAGCTTTATAAAGTCTCAGTAGCACATCGCTGCTTTTGTATTCCAACCCTCTTGAGATGAATGACAACATTGCATCGCTTTCTTCATCACCGACTCAACCTGCATGTTTACCTTAAGAGAATCCTCGACTAGCACTCGCAGATCCCTTTGTACTTTGGCTTTACGAATTTTCTCACCATTTAGAAAGTAGTCGATGCTGTGTTCTTTTTTCCAAAGTGCAAGACCTCGCATTTGCTCACGTTGACTTCCATCAACCATTTCCTGGACCACTCTCCCAAACTGTCTAGGTCCTTCTGCAGACTCC
Source organism: Chiloscyllium punctatum (assembly GCF_047496795.1). NCBI lineage: Eukaryota > Metazoa > Chordata > Chondrichthyes > Orectolobiformes > Hemiscylliidae > Chiloscyllium > Chiloscyllium punctatum. The sequence continues at coordinate 37,183,238 of NC_092767.1, forward strand.
TCACTTCCTCAGTACTACCTGCCTGTCCACCTAACTCTGTATCATTGACAAACTTCGCTAGAATGCTCCCAGTCCCTTCAACCATATCATTAATATATAACGTGAACAGCTGTGGCCCCAACACTAAACCCTGTTGGACACCACTTGTCACCAGCTGCCATTCCGAAAAAGAACCTTTTACCCCAACTCTCTGCCTTCTGTCAGACAGTCAATCCTCAATCCATCCCAGTAGCTCACCTCGAACACCATGGGCCCTCACCTTGCTCAGTAGCCTCCCGTGTGGCACCTTATCAAAGGCCTTTTGGAAGTCTAGATAGACCACATCCACTAAGTTTCCGTGGTCTAACCTACTTGTCACCTCTTCAAAGAATTCCAACAGGTTTGTCAGGCATGACCTCCCCTTACTAAATCCATGTTGACTTGTTCTAATCCGACCCTACACTTCCAAGAATTTAGAAACCTCATCCTTAATGATGGATTCTAGAATTTTACCAACAACCGAGGTTAGGCTAATTGGCCTATAATTTTCCATCTTTTGTCTTGATCCTTTCTTGAACAAGGGGGTTACAACAGCGGTCTTCCAATCATCCGGGACTTTCCCTGACTCCAGTGACTTTTGAAAGATCTCAACCAACGCCTCCGCTATTTCTTCAGCCACCTCCCTCAGAACTCCAGGATGTAGCCCATCGGGGCCATGAGATTTATCAATGCCATACATGTCTGCAGGGTTGGAAAAGATTGGGTTCGTGTCTGTCTTTTTGCTAATATAAAATATAATGTGATCCAGTCTCTTTTATCGGTAACATATATCAAGGATTATTAAAATATTACCTCAGTTTTATTTATGGTTGTGTTCAATCTGTTTATTTCCTGTTTTCTCTTCAATCTGTTTCAGGCTGTTTGGGAATCAGTTCAGGCCAAAGGTTCAGAGACAATTGGAGTCAGCACAGGAACCTACAGCTGCACTGACTGTATCCGTGGGTGAATGTTTCAGACTCTTCAGGGCTAGAACAAAAAAGAGAAGTACAACTTTCACGTTGTTGGGGTGGCACTGATATAAGGGGTTAGAATAGAAAGAGTGCAGGATTAAAACTACACGAGACATGGCTATAGGTCAACAGGAACAAGGAGGAAAAGTCACAATGAAAACCCATGTGTGTCTCCCCCATTGAGAAACAGCTGAGGCTTGTTTTCTGTTGAAAATGAATCGATATTTGATGTAAAGGTAGGAGACTGCAAGGTTTAAGTTGGTGTCTCGGAGAGAACAGATAGACAAAGGTCACAATACACCGTGGTATTTATGACTCCTAATGGATAACATAATATGGAGGTGCCGGTGATGGACTGGGGTGGACACAGTTAAAAATCCTACCCCACAAGCTACCTGATGAAGGAGCAGCTCTCTGATAGCTAGTACTTTTAAATGAACCTGTTAGACTATAACCTGATGTTGTGTGATTTTTAATTCAATGGATAACGTGGGAGAGCTTGGACATAGGTTCGAACAAATAACTTGAAACCCATTTAAATCAGCTGGCAGATCCTCAGAAGACTTTAATCCTCGGTTCAAAGTCCTGATGTCAGGGCATGGGTTTACACCATCTGACCAATTAGAACATCACATGTCACCTATTAACAGTTAATTAGAAATTAGTTAATTATGCAGTTAGCAGTACAATATAATTTGATTCAGTTAAATATGTTAACCTTTTATTATCTTCAGGGAGCACTTATTCAACTCGGATGGTTTATCCTGCTTAACTGTAATAAAGTTGTGTTTTCCTCAAGGATGTCTGAACTCCAGCAGTCAGTGCTGAAAATGTGTTGCTGGAAAAGCACAGCAGGTCAGGCAGCATCCAAGGAACAAGAGAATCGACTTTTCGGGCATAAGCCCTTATGTCCAAAACATCGATTCTCCTGTTCCTTGGATGCTGCCTGACCTGCTGTGCTTTTCCAGCAACACATTTTCAGCTCTGATCTCAAGCATCTGCAGTCATCACTTTCTCCTTAGCAGTCAGTCCCAAACACGAAATTAGAACAAGGCTATTGATTGGTATGTTTTCTGCTCAAAATCATGCATGTAACTATATTTTGTCTATAGAAGTCACAACTATATCTATATCACCTGTCTCTTATGGAAAACATGTACAGTCACCAGTAGAGGGGGAATCATGTGTTTGTCTGTGTGAGAGGGCTGGATATTCAGAATCTAGCAGAGGGAGATTGCTGTTGGTGGTGTATGTTCTGTAATTGACACTGTCCTTGAGTGTCAACATCTTTAACACAATTTGTGTCAAGCAACTATTTCCCAACATTGACTGTAGATGAACTATTGATGAAAAATGGAACAGCCTTGTAACATTGAGTTACAAATTCCTAGGAATGAAATACTTTTGTTTAATGCATGTATGTTCAATTCATCATACATTTCTGTTAATTTTTAAAAACATTTTGTCCATTTGTATAATTGCTTTATGTTAAATTGTAGAATGTATTTCGCATAATTTGTATAATCTCAAACTCATTAAACATGCTGATTAAAGTTACCTTTCCTCCTTTGGTTATTTCATGACAACTGCATAGCTTATACAAGTATAATTAGTCCATTCAGTCGATTTGCATTCTTAGTCAGTCAAGTGCCTCCTCTGGCGAGTCATCATCCAGAGGAGCAGCATCTGAAAGATACTAGATTTCAGCATGGAAGTTTGGGCATGGAGGTACTGGGGTAGGCAAGGATCGATTAACCAGATTCCTCTTTGGCTTAGGCAAAAAACAATATAAGGTCCGCTTCATGCATAGGTGGATGACAATGTATATTCCTAAGATGAGACATAGGACTATCAATACGTCCCATATGATCCACCCATATCGCGATCATAGCCAGCAACTGACACTCCATCCACATGAATCGGATAATGGTGGGGCAGGCACCTTCCCTGTGTCTTGACCCGATTTATTGATAATATCTGTGTTGTCCAAATGTTTTTCGAGAAATCATCAAAGTAGATGCCACGTTGTGGGCCAATGACTGAACAAGCACCTCCTTTCACAAGGAGGAAATCTAGCACGAGCTGATTCTGAACCATCATCATCCGGATCTCCTGTAACTCTTTGTTCACCAGCTTCAGAGCATGGGCAGTCGAGTTGGCAAGTTTTTCTATGTCATCTGCCAGGTCACTTATCTGATCTAGGGCCATCTCAACACACCAGCCAGGAATAAGACCTCCCAGCAACCTGGACCACCAGCCTTATTGATGGAAGAAGTTGTGTAAGTTTTGTTTGTCCTTTACTTTTTATTCCGTACTGATTCACATGTTGGTGGGTGTTCCATTCATCACCTATTTCAGACATTTCATGGTGGATTGTAAAATGTGGTAACGTGTGTACTACGGCACAACTTCCGTACCAGTCATTGGGTAAATATGAGTTGGCTTTATTTTCACATAGTTAATTGAGGATAAAAGGAGTTCCAAGGGTGTGCTTCTGTGAGTGAATGAGGAGTCCACTCAGAGCGAGAGCTGAATCTTATAAACAGTGAGTACTACCAAATGTTATGTTCAGTTGTCCAAGGGTATTCACGGATGGAGAACAGGGGTATGATCAGTGTCTTTGATAATATTTTTACATAGTTTTTGTTTCACTTGCCCCATATTGAGGGTACCAGAAGGTCTTTCAGTGTACCATTTTAACAGCAGAACAAGTTTAATATTGAATCCTTTTGGTTTGTACACTTTATACAGTGACGCGCTTCTTCTACCGAATGGGTGTTTCCATCACAAATGAGGGACTGCATAAGTGGATGAGTCCTATTTACACACTGTACATCAGAATGATAGAAGAGTGAGTAGATAACACATGGATCAGGAGGTTTAGCTTAAATAAAGAAACCATTAGTAACAGGAGGAGGATTGGGAGTGCATAGTATTTTAGGTCTTGGTTCATCTTTCCAACTTGTCTTGTCAATTACTGCAGCTACTGAATACAGGAAACGTGTAAAGGTATTGCTGATGGTGGCGTTAGGTTGGATAGGAGAGGATTCCATTAAGAAGGTGTAGATGGTCAGTCTCATTTTGGTACTGTGTGCTCAATATTGCAATCTGTACAGTTCAGTTTGAGAGGCGAATAGACAAACATTTCAAGTAACAGTTTTTGGTTGACAAGAACAGATGAGGTTATGGAATTATGCCATTTCATGATGATTGGCATAGAAGTGTTGTGAGGATGACAATAAGATCGAAAGTGATATTTACTTACACAATGTGAGTAGTTTAAATGAGTTTCAGCTGGCTGGCTGCAGTCATAACTTCCCATGGTTTTAGTACAGGTTTCACTTATACAGTTACACTGGAGTTTAGCCGGTCTGAGATATCACAGATGGGTTGGTTACAGCTGGGCACATGTACTTGGGTTGGGTTTTCATCAGATGCCTGTATCAGTACTAACACTAGGACTGTGAGGAAGATACAAGCTTGCAATGTCCTTTGTCGCCCATGTTGAATGTCCTTCTACCTTTACTGTAGTTTCAGTTGTCAGAAGAATTTCATAAGGATCTTTCCAGCAGAGGCACAATTATTCATGATTTAAGTTTTTCAGTAGGAGGTAGTCACAAGGGTTAATGTCTTTAAACGTTGGGGCTTTTTCTTCTTCCTTCCCTGGTGTCTGATAGGCTTATTTGACCTGTTGATGATAAGACTGCAATGCTTTGGTTAGCTGAATCAGGTACCTGTGCATCTCTTCTGTCATGGCATGCACATCAATAGGGTGTTGGGCAGTTAATGGTGAAGACCAGCAAGTCCTCAAAGGTTTTCCATATATCAGTTCAGCCGCTAAGAATCCCGTGTTTTTCTCTATCATGGTTGGCATATTTAAAAGGGTAATTGGGAGTACTTGCAGCTAATTAAGACTGGTTTAGAGTCATAGAGATGTCAAGAATGGAAACAGACCGTTCGGTCCAACCCATCCATGCCGAACAGATATCCCAACCCAATCTAGTCCCACCTGCCAGCACCCAGCCCATATCCCTTCAAACCCTTCCTATTCATATACCTATCCAAATGCCTCTTAAATGTTGCGATTGCACCAGCCTCCACCACATGCTCTGGCAGCTCATTCCATACACGTACCACCCTCTGCGTGAAAACGTTGCCGCTTAGGTCTCTTTTATATCTATCCCCTCTCACCCTAAACCTATGCTCTCTAGTTCTGGACTCCTCGGCCTCAGAGAAAGGTTTTGTCTATTTATCCTATCCTTGCCCCTCATAATTTTGTAAACCTCTATAAGGTCACCCCTCAGCTTCCGACACTCCAGGGAAAACAGCCCCAGCCTGTTCAGCCTCTCCCTGTAGCTCAGATCCTCCAACCCTGGCAACATCCTTGTCAATCTTTTCTGAACCCTTTCAAGTTTCACAACATCTTTCCGATAGGAAGGAGACCAGAATTGCACGCAATATTCCAACAGTGGCCTATCCAATGTCCTGTACAGCCACAACATGACCTCCCAACCCTGTACTCAATACTCTGACCAATAAAGGAAAGCATACCAAATGCCTTCTTCACTATCCTATCTACCTGCGACTCCACTTTCAAGGAGCTAATGTCCTTGCACTCCAAGGTCTCTTTGTTCAGCAACACTACCTAGGATCTTACCATTAAGTGTATAAGTCCTGCTAAGATTTGCTTTCCCAAAATGCAGCACCTCACATTTATCTGAATTAAACTCCATCTGCCACTTCTCAGCCCATTGGCCCATCTGGTCCAGATCCTGCTGTAATCTGAGGTAACTGTCTTCGCTGTCCACTACTCTTTTGTCCTTACTATATTTGTAAAAACCCTTTGAATTCTCCTTACTTCTATTTGTCAAAGCCATCTCATGTCCCCATTTTGCCCTCCTGATTTGCCTCTTAAGTATACTCCTACTTTCTTTGTACTCTTCTAAGGATTCACTCGATCTATTCTGTCTATATCTGACGTATGCCTCCTTCTTTTTTCTTAACCAAACCCTCAATTTCTTTAGTCATCCAGCATTCCCTATACTTACCAGTTTCCCTTCCACCCTGATGGGAATATACTTTCGCTGGATTCTTGTTATCTCATTTCTGAAGGCTTCCATTTCCAGCCATCCCTTTTCATGCGAACATCTGCCTCCAATCAGCTTTTTTCTACCAATTTTCTTACCTGACCTTTTAAGGTACCATTGGCTCTTTCTACAATTCCCGCTGCTTGGGGGTGGTTGGCACAATGGAACTTTTTATTCATATTCAACCTCTTACACAGTGCCTTGGCTAGCTCCGCACAGAAGTGGGGGCCATTGTTGGAAGAGACTGTTACTGGTATTCCAAATCTGGGTATGATTTCCCTTAGTAGAATTTTACAAGTAGTTGTTGCTGTGCAGTCAGTACAGGGATAAGCTTCAATCCATTTACTAAATACATTGATTATCACTGAGCAATATTTATAACAATGACATCTCGGTAACTCTACAAAATCTAACTGGATAGTATCAAATGTTGCACTTAGCAAGGGAGTTTCATCTGGTGGACACTTTACTCCTCTCCCCGGATTATGCTTTTAACAAATTAGGCAATTTGCAGCTGCTTGCTTTGCTTTTTCTTGCAGGTGGGGATTCCACCAAATTTGGAGAATTCTGTCCACCCTTCCTTCCTTACCTATATGGTCTCCTTTCTAGTGGAAGGATGTAGAAAGGGTTCAGAAAAGATTTACAAGGATGTTGCCAGGACTGGAAAATTTGAGCTGTCGGGAGAGGCTGAATAGGCTGGGGCTATTTTCCCTGGAACGTCGGAGGCTGAGGGGTGACCTTATAGAGGTGTATAAAATTATGAAGGGCATGGATAGGATAAATAGACAAAGGTCTTTCCCTGGGGTCGGGGAGTTCAGAACTCGAGGACATAGGTTTAGGGTGAGAGGGGAAAGATATAAAAGAGACCTAAGGGGCAACCTTTTCATGCAGAGGGTGGTACGTGTGTGGAATGAGCTGCCAGAGGATGTGGTGGAGGCTGGTACAATTGCAACACTTAAAAGCATCTGGATGAGTATATGAATAGGAAGGGTTTAGAGGGATATGGACTGGATGCAACAAGTCAGACTGGATTGGGTTGGGATGTCTGTTTGGCATGGACGAGTTGGACCGAAGGGTCTGTTTCCCTGCTGTACATCTCTATTACTTTATGAGTGAACAAAACATTTGATAATTGCTGAGAGGGAAGTTGAATAGCACTGAGGGGATTAGCAAAACAGACAGCATTGAGAATAGGAGTTCCTGATGAGGCAAGGAAGCTGCACTGCTGCTAGAGTTGACCAAAATCATGGGCACATCCAAAGCGTAGTGGGAATCAGTCTAGATATTAGCTGACTTTCCTTTAGTAAGTGTACAGGCATGGGTGAAAGCAAAGAGTTCCGCTTGTTCGGCGGAAAAGAGTGGGTCGACAGAATAATCTTCGATTGTTCAGGACAAAGTGACGATTGCATATCCTGACATGCGTTTGTCCTTTGGAGAAGTAGAAGAAGAACCATCGACATAAAGTGTAAGGTCAAGGTTAACAAGAGCCTGATCCGTAACGTCAGGACATGGTTTAATAACAAGTTCATTTATGAGAACACAAACATGGGGAGGATCAGGCAGTTTAAGAGGTTCTTCCTGCAGGAATGTACCGGGGTAAATTTTGGAGCAGTCTGTAAAGGAGAGAAGTGGATTCTGAAGTACTGAAATCTCATAGCGACAGAGTCGAGCCACAGTGAGCTGTTGAGTACATTTAGAGGTAAGCAAGGATACCACAGAATGGGATGTACAGACTTCTACATTTTGATGTGAAGTTATATTAGGGGCAGCCGCTACCATAGTATGAATGGCGGGGAGAATTTGGGTGGAATTTTAAAATAATCGTGCAGCAGTCACATGTACGTTCATCTTGAATGAATTAAATGTGGTCCCAGTAGAAGGCCACAGGCTGTCTGTAAATACTAATTCGGAGGCAGAGTTGTAATTGCCAACCTGTACGATGGCCTAATCCTTCGAATCAGAATTTTAAATTGCATTAGTTTGTATCTAATTTGCACTTCTGGTTGTTTTAAAGTCAAACTAAAATACTTTTTTTTTGAAAAACTAGCAAAATTTTGGTTCTTTCAGCAGTACATTGTTTTCTTTCTGGATAAGGATCATGAACTGATTTTAAAAGCAGCAGTTAGATTTGATCAGAATCAGTGTTCTTAAGTTCACTTATCAGTGCAGTTGTAACACTCCTAAAACACACAGGGACAAATGATTCATTGAGGGAAGGGCATGGGCCTTGGCACATTGGTCCTCAGAGTGGGGGTGGGGTGTGGGGTTCAGGCGACTTTTTTTTAAGAAGAGTGTTCACCTTGGCCGTACTGTGGATGAGGTTTGAGGAGGTACCCGGTGGGCAATCAGAGGAGATCAGCTGACTGGACGGGAGGCGTAAAATATTTCCTCCTCTGAATCTGAGTCCCATCACTCATTCGTAGATGGATCAGGATTTTTTTGTAATGGGTCTTTGGGAGAGATGGGGTATAAGGAACAATCTTTGTCATCCGTCTAGTCCTGCATGGCTGCAGCTGCAATCTGTTTCCCTTTTCTTTGGGCCCCTGACATTTCAGCTTCGACTGTGATTCTTTGCTTAACCTTTTTATTATTTTTTTATTTTCTCCCTCGCCAATTCCAATTCTGCTTCTAAATCATGTGCTTCATATTTACATTTTAGTTCTGTCCAATTCAGTTCAATCCTTCCTCAGTTAATGGACTAATTCCCTTTTTAATAAAGTTTGGTCTCCATGATGATTGCATGGATTTTTCCCATTTTTCTTGAGCTACCTTTTTCCACACTGATATGGCTTCTTTCTGCTTAGTTCCCTTTCTTTTTTCCCCAAATCTATTCTGTTGAGCAGTTGTGGTCAATATTCTCCTTAAGTGTTTCTCATAGTTAGGGTACAGACTTATTATTTTTGTTAGGGGACATTTGTCTTCCATCTTATCTAGGGTTGCACCATATTTATCTTATTTACTTTAAACCTTCACAAAATTACTGATCTACAGGGGACTCGAACCCCAATTACTACAGGGGTCTCTAACGTCACAAAACACAGCGGCCTCTAACCCCATAATTTTCTGCTTCTAGATAAACGATCTCATTTAGGGTTCCGTCAGGGTACCGTGAGAGTGAAATGGGGGAAGCAGCACACAAAGAGCAATCAAGATATAATCTTACCTTGTGAGCCCGACCCTTAGGTAAAGCTCCTCTTTTCCAGTTTCACTCAAACGTGTCCCTTGTTGGAACCCTGCTCGCAGCACCAAATTGATAAAGTACAGATTTGAGATGGCCCAGGGAACCCCTTGTGGACTCAACCTGTAAGCCTCTCTTGTTTCGTCCCAGAGATTGTACTTTTTGGAAGTCTGGAATTAAAAAAACCTCTTTCAGGCAGTTTAGTTTAATTTTAGTCATCCCCTTTAATTACCAATAGCATCACTGTTACAACATAACACTGATATCTATAAGCCAGGCTAACTAGGTTCTAATGACTAAGGAGTGTAGGGTATCAGCTCCTCAACAGCCCTAGCAGCAGGTACTGCTGCTGTACTGTCATAAACAGGCTTCCTTTATTCAAATCAAGTTTACAAAAACACTGCATGTTCTTAACTAGAAAGATAACAGTGAAGGACAATATTTAAGGAGAGAAGTTAATTGATACAGAGTTTCATTTCGAGGTCAGAAACAAACACTGTTCCTAATTTCACAACGGAACAGCCATGAATGTTATCACTCTGTGTCCTGTTTACACAGATTCACTGATGCCAAGATAAATATTTTTAATTGCCTTACCTTCCCTGCCTGTATATTTTCTAGTGTGCCGCAAACGTGTTCTTTAATTCAACATTACATTTTAGTCGAAATGGTTACGGACAAGTTGTAAGGCTACAGACTTTCTCAATAGGAGAGGGTAGATTCTGTAACATGGTTCCCTGAGCAGACTGTCAAAAGTAACTTGGCAAAATGCCTCATCACCAGAACTTTCCAATAAACACCAAGGCATTGCTTGGCTGGCGGTGGGAAGGGCACTACCTGCGAGACCCTCTTGTCTTCCTAGACTGTGTGTGCCACCACACTCTGCCCTTGAAGCTGCTGCAGACTGAGTAGAGACTGTGTCACATCCTCTTCTGGAATGTACCTTCGCAAAGGAAGTCTGCAGGAAGATGCAGTGGTTTTTGTTGAGGTTCATCCCAAGCAGCTCCGTGAAGCAGAACTCTACATTCTAGGATTCTGTGATACACAATGAGACAAACATTGGCTGTAGCTGGAGAACCATCAGCATGGCTAAAGATGCTCTTTGTTCTGCCCAAAACTTGTTGGTCTTCCAAATCAAGGAGGTGACCCCCATCGAGTGTTGCAGACTGGCACGTTCCAAGGTCCAGGACTACGTGCTGAGGGATGCACTAAAGCTTGGGGCAGCTGCTATCAAGACACATTGGGGAAGGACCACTGTTTGAGGTCTTTCTGCTGAAGGCAAGTGGAGATCCATTAAGTTATCGGACCCTTTGGGTACCTCAAAAATATATATAATCTTATACAAGTAAGAGATGCCTTTGGTTTGTTTATTGGATAGAGTCCAACTTCAATGTTTGTCTTGTTTTCTTTACTTGCTATTGTAAAGAATCAAACTTCTTCAGTAACTCTGGATATCTGTATATTTTTCATGAATAAAGTGTATTTTTGAAATAAAAAGAATCCTTCCTTAGATACGGGACCCAAAACTGCTCACAATATTCCAAATACCTTATACAGCCTGAGCAACACATCCCTATTCTAACCTTCTCAAACAAGCCCTAACATTGCATTTACTTTCCTAACTGCCAACTGAAGCTGCATTTTAACATGAAGAGAATCCTGACCACGGACTAACAAGTCCCTTTGTGCTTCAGGTCTGTCAGTATCTGCCCAGAGAGAGATAAAGCTGAGACAATGTTTGGGGTCCGGGGGCGGCCGTTATTCGGAAGATCGCGCTTTGGGACTTGATGCCGCCACACACAATTTCTTCATCACTTTCACCTCCCTGCCTGTGGGAGTATTTTCATTCTGATACATATTATTTTGTTTGGCGACACCGAAGTCCGCCCTTTTGTGTTTCTGTTTTCTCTCCTGAAAGGGTTGTTTCTCTTTAAAGAGTTTATTTTCTGAAGCAGCTGCTAACGGTCACTCGGGGCACGAGGCGGCCGTTAACCGCCAGCTCGCGCGCGGCGGGGGGCGGGGCCTGGAGCTAAAATGGTGGCGGTCCCACCCAGAAAGGACAAGGGTCAGAGGGAGAGTGGACTGTGTCAACAAAGTCCCTGTTCTCAAGGTAACGATGGTGGTTATTGGGGGATTGAGGGAGAGTGGACTGTGTCAACAAAGTCCCTGTTCTCAAGGTAACGATGGTGGTTATTGGGGGATGGAGGGAGAGTGGACTGTGTCAGTAAAGTCCTGTTCCTGAAGGTAATGATGGTGGTTATTGGGGGATGGAGGGAGAATGGACTGTGTCAGTAAAGTCCTGGTCCTGAAGGTAACGATGGTGGATATTGGGGGCTGAGGGGGAGAGGATTGAGCCTGGTCCCTTCCCCACAGTGAGACATCTTTCCGGTAAGCGGGGCTGGGTGACCGTTACCAATTTTATTTTATATTCCACCCCCCCTCCCCCTCACTTAGCTCCAATGGTTTTTGTTTACACTGGAGGATATTGTGTGATGGTGGGGAGCTGATGCTGGTGAAGGAAGAGGGATCGCTGACCACCGCGACGGCGAGGACCACACCGTTTTATTTTGCCGCTGGGACACGCTCCAGATGCAGGAGGATGCCCGGGGACTGAGGAAAGAAAGAGAACTTGGAGATGGGGAGAGTTGGTAGGGTTTGGGACTCTGTACCTCAAACTGCAGTCTATACCAATTCAATTGTTACATTTTTATTTGACATAAGCAATTATTTTTATGAATCGGTGTATGGGGTCAAGGCAGACAAATGGAGTGAGGCCACAGATCAACCCCAATCTTATTGAGGGATTGGAACAAGATCTAGGGGCTGAATGGCCTCCTCCTTTTCCTGTGAAACTTGTTTACAAATTTACCAGAGCTCTTCAGTAAAATTGGAAGGTGATAAATTAATAAGGATGGATAATCTCGTGCCCCGGTGCAGCACAGTCGCTCAGTGGTTTGCACTGCTGCCTCATAGCACTAGGGCCCCAGGTTCGATTCCAGCCTCGGGTGACTGTCTGTGTGGAGTTTGCACATTCTCCCTGTATCTGCGTGGGTTTCCTCTGGGTGCTCCAGTTTCCGTCCACTGTCCAAAGATGAGTGGGTCAGGTGGATTGGCCATGCTAAAGTGCTCATAATATTAGGTGCAGAAATGGGGAGAAATGGGTCTGGGTGGGTTACTTTTCGGAGGGTCGGTGTGGACTGGTTGGGCAAAAGGGCCTGTTTCCGCACTGTAGGGGAATCTAATCTACGACAGGGTTCACTCTGCTGAAACTGCTGGGATGGGTCTGTGCATTTCTCATCAAATAGTTACTGTGTCCCTGACCCCACTGTGTCGGTGTCCCTGACCCCACTGTGTCGGTGTCCCTGACCCCAAGGAGAGCAGACTGATACCTTGTCCCTTTAAGGAGGATGTGTTCTGTTTCTCTTGATGAGGGATGTTATCAACCTGGTGCCAAGGTGTATGTTCCATGGAAAGCAGAGTAAATAACTTTGGGTTTTCTTAAATTATGACCAAAGCAGCATGAGGAAGTGGAGTCTGGCTCTTACCGATCCAGGGGCTCAGTGCTGCTTTCAGTTACTGAAGTTGCATTATTTGGTGCTGAAGCTATTCGTCACAGCTGTCACCTCTCTCTGCTGTAGGAAAAAAGCTTGAACTCTCTCCCTGCTGTGAGATTGTTTGTTTTTGTGTTCCTGTCTTTTGGATTGGAGGAGATAGTAAGTGAGGGAAGTCTGTTTTGCTGAATTTGCCTTTACTATGGGTCTGTTTGTAGGACCTGGCTGTATTGGAACAGTTGATTGGTAGAATTAAATAATATATTATTTTGTTCTGTATTCCAACAGGTTCAAGTTGTGTTTTTTTTAATTGTTTGCATTTTAATTGTGGTGTAAGAATGAAGTGTATTTTGTGTAAAGCTCAATATTCTGACCAATTGAATTCCATCCAGAACAGAACTCTCCAGAACTGTCCATGATGCTACCAGCATTGTCTAAGGTTCGACATGACTGTTCTCAAACTCACTTGAAATATTCGCCAACGGAGATCTGCACATTCTAGAAGGGATGTGAGTGCATTGGAGAGGGTGCAGAGGAGATTGACCAGGACGTTCCCTGGGCTTGGAGAGTTTTAGTTCTGAAGAGAGTTTGGACAGACTGGGATTGTTTTCATTAAAGCAGAGGTGATGGAGAGGAGACATGACTGAGATGTATAAAACTATGATGGGCGTAGGGTATACAGGAAGAGAACATTTCCCATGGATGGGGGGATTAAGGACCGGGGCATAGATTTAAGTGAAGGAAACTGAACCCTTTAGTTGAAGAGGAGTAGCGTGTCAACAACTAAATGGCTGGAGGATAAGAGAAAGAGCTGGAAAGTGGTACCTTTAATGAGTGGTAGAGGTGTGAACCCTGAAGACAATTCGGAATTATATGGATGATATTTTGAAATGCCACAGTGGACAAGGCTGCAGACTGATGTAGAAAGTGAAGCAAGAGGATATGACAGACAGGGAGTGAAACCCACACCTCTCTGTATAGTGGGCCCAGACCCATACCCTCCCTGGCCTCACCCCTCCATCCCCCTTCAAACTGCTCCGTCATCAGTCAGCTGTTTTGGGTTTCTACACTGAGCATGCCCAGTACACTGCAGGGAACAAAGAATATGATTCACCCCCATTTGCTGCCGTACAGATCGTTTGTGTCTCCGAGTCAGCTCTGAAACATCTCCAGGGCAGTCTCAATCTGTATCTGTGTGTCTCTGACTCCGTTTCATTGAGCATCACCCGTACACCCTAATGTCTATGTCGAGAACTGCTTTGTATATTCTGGAATATGAACACATTGTAACCTGAGAAAGGTGAGCGTTTCGGTCCTCCCCGGCTTACTCCCTGTTTGATCACAGTGAGGCCACTTGAACTGGACAGGTGGAAGTGTGACCTCACAGAATAAGTGTGACCTCACTGTGTACATCACAGAGAGAGTTCAGACATCACAACTGGTTTGTAAACTGGCTTCAACTGAGACAGGAGGCTGTGTCAGGAAACACAGGGAAGGCTAGGTCACTGCACTGACCGTGTCTTGGGCTGATCTGTCTGGGAGTGAATGTGATCAGAGAGATCATCAAAACAGCTGGACTTTACAAAGAGAAAACTAAGCTTTGAAAACACCATCAGCAATCGGATCAGGCAGAAGATGGGGAAGTTTGAAAGGTTAGTGTAAAATTCTTCCTCTTGCACTGACTGAGGATTTGGGGGTAATTATAGAGTCATAGAGTTATAGAGATGTACAGCATGGAAACAGACCCTTCGGTCCAACCTGTCCACACCGACCAGATATCCCAACCCAATCTAGTTCCCCCATGGCAGCACCCAGCCCATATCCCTCCAAACCCTTCCTATTCATTTACCCATCCGAAAGCCTCTTAAATGTTGCATTTGTACCAGCCACCACCACATCCTCTGGCAGCTCATTCCAAACACGTACTACCCTCTGCGTGAAAATGTTGCCCCTTAAGTCTCTTTTATATCTTTCCCCTCTCATCCTAAACCTATGCCCTCTAGTTCTGGACTCCCCGATCCCAGGGAAAAGACTGTCTATTTATCCTATCCATGCCCCTCATAATTTTGTAAACCTCTATAAGGTCACCCTTCAGCCTCCGACGCTCCAGGGAAAACAGCCCCAGCCTGTTCAGCCTCTCCCTATAGCTCAGATCCTCCAACCCTGGCAACATTCTTGTAAATCTTTTCTGAACCCTTTCAAGTTTCACAACATCTTTCTGATAGAAAGGAGATCAGAATTGCTCACAATATTCCAATCGTGGCCTAACCAATGTCCTGTACAGCCGCAACATGATCTTCCAACTCCTGTACTCAATACTCTGACCAATAAAGGAAAGCATACCAAATGCCTTCTTCACTTTCCTATCTGCCTGCAACTCCACTTTCAAGGAGCTATGAACCTGCACTCCAAGGTCTCTTTGTTCAGCAACACTCCATAGGACCTTACCATTAAGTGTATAAGTCCTGCTAGGATTTAATTTCCAAAAATGCAGCACCTCCCATATATCTAAATTAAACTCCATCTGCCTCTTCTCAGCCCATTGGCCCATCTGGTCCAGATCCTGTTGTAATCTGAGGTAACCCTCTTCGCTGTCCACTACACCTCCAATTTTTGGTGTCATCTGCAAATGTACTAACTGTACCTTTTACGCTCGCATCCAAATCATTTATGTAAATGACAAAAAGTAGAGGGCCCAGCACCGATCCTTGTGGCGCTCCACGGGTCGCATGCCTCCAGTCTGAAAAACAACCCTCCACCATCACCCTCTGTCTTCTACCTTTGAGCCAGTTCTGTATCCAAATGGCTAGTTCTCCCTTTATTCCATGAGATCTAACCTTGCTATCAGTGTCCCATGGGGAACCTTGTCAAACGCCATATGGATCACATCTACTGCTCTGACCTCATCAATCTTCTTTGTTACTTTTCAAAAATCTCAATCAAGTTTGTGAGACATGATTTCCCATGCACAAAGCCGTGTTGACTATCCCTAATCAGTCCTTGCCTTTCCAAATACATGTACATCCTGTCCCTCCAGATTCCCTCCAACAACTTGCCCACCACTGTGGTCAGGTCCACTGGTCAAAGTTCCCTGGCTTGTCTTTACTGCCCTTCTTTCCTGCACCTCACCTGTGACTATCGATGATACAAATATCTCAGCAAGAGCCCAGCAATTACTTCTCAAGCTTCCCACAATGTTCTCGGGTACACCTAATCAGACCCTGGGGATTTATCCACCTTTAACCAATTCAAGACATCCAGCACTTCCTCCTCTGTAATCTGGACATTTTGCAAGGTGTCATCATCTATTTCCCTATAGTCTTTAAATTCCATATCCTTTTCCACAGTACAGTCTTAATTTAGTATCTCCCCCATTTCCTGTGGTTCCACACAAAGGCCGCCTTGCAGTTATTTCAGGGGCCCTATTCACTCCCTAGTAACCTTTTTGTCCTTAATGTATTTGTAAAAACCCTATTGGGAAATAATGCTCTTGAGATTTATTCTGAGAAAGATTGGGGCTCATTGAAACTGGTGAGATACACAGAACTGGTTCTTAATGAGGGACAGAAACTGTCTCAAATGTCACTCTTTTCCTTGGACCTAGGCCAATACCTATGTTCGTTCTTTTGAAAAGGGTGGTGAAAATCGTTCAGTAGAGAATTGGTCTGCCAACAATTTGAGGAGAACCCAGAGACAATGCATGTCACTTGGAGGAAGACGTGTCAGAAATTGAGTTGGAGAGGGATTGATTGAAGTGGAGCTCCCTGTGAGAGATTAGGGCGGGAGAGGAATCTGATGGTGAAGATTAGAGGGGAGGGTATTGTGGAGAGATAATGCCCTGCTTCACATCATCATTGCCCTCAATTCCACCAACATTACCAAGGGTGCCAATCTCAAGAACTTGTGGAGATGCTAACCATTCTCAGCATGGGGCCATAGTACTCAACATTCCTCATTAGCTTTTTAAAAAAAATATCTTTCCTCTCAATCTTGAGATTTGTTATTTACTTGGATGGAGTTGACCGTGGATTTGAAAATCCGCATGCTCTCTTGAAACTCATCCTGCCTACATGACTTGGAGGTGCCTGTGGTGGACTGGAGTGGACAAAATTAAAAACCACACAACACCAGTTTATATCCAACAGGTTTATTTGGAAGCACTGCTCCTTCATCAGGTGGTTGTGATAAAGGGGCAGCATTTCGAAAGCTGGTGCTTCCAAATCAATCTGTTGGACTATAACCTGGTGTTGTGATTTTTATCTTCTTCCTGCAGACACAGTTCACAGTCATGAAAGGGAGATTACACCAGCATTTTCATGGAGAATGATGTCTTTCCAGTTTCAGGAAAACTCCTCCCCCTTTATTCAGTGTAGATTTGTTAACACGAAGTGTTGAATGTGGTAATATCCAGGATGAATGAGAATGTGTGTTTGTGGGATTGATTCAGACACTTTTTTTAAAAATTTCATGATGTTCACTCTCTGCTGGAATGAACACCCAGCCCGATGTCATTCCTGTGACATTCTGTGAGGCCCTGACCTTTCAGTGGTCACCATAAAGACTGACATTTGACGACTTCATTCATTTTCATCAGTCAAATGCTTACACCGTGCACTCGATGTATCCTGCTCTGATTGCCATCCAGTCAGACCCAGGATAAACCATGGAATGTTTTTACCTTCCTTCTTTCTGTAAAATAAGAAACATTGAAGCTCACCTGTGTCTTCCTCTTCCCTACAATGTTATGATCTGTTTCACCATCCAAGTTCATTGATTCGCCTCATGAGGTGGATCATCTCAAGCTTCAACTGATTCAGCTTTGATGCTCTGAACCCAGAGCATCGATGCACAAATTACTGTGTGTTCCGAATCTTCTCCCAGACCCAAACTCCAGTTCATATTTAATCTTTAATTAAGTGTGAAGCAGGCCATTCAGACCATCAAGTCCACATGTATCCTCCGAAGAGCATCCCAAGCAGACCCACTCCATCACCGTATTGTTCTCATGGTCAATCTATCTAGCCTGCACATCTTTGTGGGAGGAAATAGAGCGCTTGGAGGCATGGAGAGAATGTATAAACTCCAGTCGGACAGTTACCCGAGGGTGGAATCAAATTCAAGTTCCTAGCGCCATGAAGCAGTAGTGCTAACCACTTCACCACTGTGCTGCCCTGATCTATAATAGGCCCCCACATTGTGATTTCTCCCTGTCTCCTCGAGTCTATCACCAGTCCTAATCTGCTTGGTGTTTTGGGTAACAGACCAAATCCTCTCTCTCCGTCTTTCTGTCTGTCTTTCTCTCTTTTTCTCCCACTGCTTGCTCCTGGATCCATCCTAACAGGGTTCAGGCTTAACTCTGGATATGAACTTTTAGTCTCAGTTTTAATTTGGCTCTGAGATTTTTGCTGCTTCAGGCTCCAAACCAAAGCACCGTGGATGTAACCTTCCAAAAATAAAAAGACCACTGTCACTGAAAAGGGCAAATTCCACAGACATTGAGGAACCCATCAATAGACTATATCGCACCAGTTTGAATTTAAACTATACTGCATTCCATTAATGTAATTTGATCAAAACGTCCCAGAAATTCCTCCTTAGTAATCCCATGGTTTCTGTCCATCCTTCAGTCCACATTCCTTCAGAAAGAAGGATTTTTTTCAGTTTAGTACATCCCAAAGGGATTTACAAAGATAAAGTTTATTAAGCCAGCTGAAGTGGCAGTCCCTATTGTAACGTAGGGAAACAGCAGTTACTTTACACACAACAAACTTCCACAAACAGTAATATCATTGGAACCAGATCATCTTTTGTTTCTTGAGTGCTCTGTTGTAAGAAAGAATTATTGGCCAGAAGAAACATGGGCTATTTCTGGTATCTTCAAAGTTTGGGAGAAGATTTGTAGCTCGGGTGCTCGTTGTTGTGGTTCTGTTCGCAACGCAAACTCCCAGCTCAGCGAACAGAACCAAAACATTTCTGGTATCTTTTGCAATAGTGAGAATGGTCTGAGAGAAGAGATGGAACACTTCATTTAAATGACTGAGGCAATGCAACATTTCCTTTGTAGTGATCCTCCAATAGTGTAAAAACTCCTCATTAATGAGCATGCAACTTTTTTCACTATCTTTGAACAAATTATCTGGAATGCGTTCTGACACACTCTCAGTACCACTTGCTGAATTGCAGCTTTGATTGTACAATGTCTTGGATCATAAAAGTAGAAGTCCTGCACAGATTCACAATGATCAAACCCAGCTATATCTCGCAATTATTATCAGATCACGTTATGTCAAAATATCTCCAGTTTTGTCAAGAATTGAGAATCAAAAAGTCATTACTTTGAGGTTTTATAATCATAAAAGTTATTTATAAATGTTGGAAGTGACCAATCGATCTGGACTGAGTGTTCACAAACAATTTGGAATGGTGTGGACAGTGAAAGGTGAGAGTTTCCTTTAATGCTTATTGTAACAGGCTTGAGCAGGACAGCATACTATACAACTGACCAATGTGTCCAGCGATGGCCAGGTAACTGAACAACACAGACAGGTAAAATTTGAATAGCAATACATGCAACAGCATAACAATTTTCTTGAAAACTATGTTTAGTATTCTTCAGGGCGCAAAAATTATACATTGTTAACAAATTATTGACTGTGATCCAGGACACATTGTTGGTTACCATTATTCATTGGAACCTGACGCTTTCGTCCCCCTCCATTGATGTAGATAGGGGTCTGCCCTCCATCTTGCTTCCTGAAGTCAATGATCAGTTCTTCTGTTTTGCAGACATTGAGACAAAAATTGTTATCATTGCACTACGAAACCAAGCACGCTATCGACTTCCTATATTCTGACTCATCATTATTTGATATGCAGCCTACAACCATGATGTCATCAGCAAACTTGTAGATGTTCATATGAAATGTGGCCAATCAGTCATGTGTATAGGGAGTGTTTGGGGGCTGAGGATGCATCCTTACGGGGCCGCAGTGTTGAGAATTATTGTAGAAGAGGTGTAGTTAGCTACCTTCACTGATTGCGGTCTGTGCATCAGGAAACTGAGGATACAGTTGCAGAAGATAGTTTTCATGCAGAAGATGTGTTGCATGTATTGCTATTCAAATGCCCTAGGTCTCGGAGTTTTGAGATTAGTTCAATTGGGATTATAATGTTGAAGGCGGAGCTGCAGTTGATTAGTAGGAGCCTGATGTAGGTATCCTTATTATCTCGATGTTCCAGGGACAAATGTAGGGCGAGGGAATTGTGTCCATTGTGGACCTGTTCTGCTGACCGGTAAATTGCAAGGGAATGAAGTAGTGTTATCATGTTGCTCCACCTCTTTCTCCTTTCATTCCATTCCTCATGTGGACTCCTCGTTCCATTATCTGCTGCATCTAATGTTGGCTCTCAGTTACTTGGATTTATTCCTCAATTGAATTATTTTTATAACTGGATATTTCACTGCATACATTAACTGGTCTCTGAACGCTCTCTGCGTCACCACATAAATAAAAGCATTTGTGCAGCAACTCAGGTTCCGCAGCAAGAATGCAATTCTTTCAAATGTCCGAAAAGCAGTGTAATTCAAAGAATTAGCAGCACTAAACATATATAAAATGTACCCCAACCAGAGAAGGATGAAGCTTGCACATATGGCAAAGAGTAAAATGGCAGATTTCTTTCTGCTCTCCAGCTCTGGGTCATTCTCTATTTTTCTCTGACCTTTCAGTTCCACACGCACCTTAATTGCCTCGAAGATGCGTCTGACAGTCAAGACATTGATAAATAGAATAAAAGTGAATGGGAACATTGGTGTTAAAAATTGTTCAAAATATTTGAAACTTGCCCACCGACGGCCATTATAATAACCGCGTGTGGTAAAACAGTACCATGGAACGTTGTTGATGATCCTTCCAGGTTTAAATCGGAAGTAGTTAGGAATGTTCTTTAAGGAAAAGAAAATATAAATTGTTGCTAGAACCCTCACTGCAGTTTTCTCTGTGCAATACTTAGTTTTCATCTGGTGAAAACAGATGGCAACAAATCGATCAAAAGAAAAAGCAGCAGTGAACCAGACAGAACAATCAATGGCTGAGCAGGTCAGGACATAGATAACTCTGCAAACAGGAGTGATGTTCAGGAAACAGCGTGGATAATAATAAGACACAAATCTATCAAGTACGATATCAAAAATGATGAACAGTAGATCAGATGTTGCCATGGCCACCAGATAGCGAATGGTGCATGTAGAAAGACCACACTTGCCCCGAGCCAAGAGTGCAATCACCACTAGACTCACTGTAAGAGAGAGAAAGGAGAAAAAGAGACTTGAAGTTACTCTGTGTGCCTGAGCTCAGATTGTAAGTGATGGCAAGAAGGTCTTTGTTGTTCCAAACCACATTAAGTCTCGAGAATATGAACCTTAATAGCAAACTCTCTCTAAATGAATCATTTGCACTTTTAAAAGACAGGGGTAAGAACATGAGCGACAGTTTATTCGTAGCAACATGGTCACATATTCAATGTTTTGTTCGGGTTGGCAGTGGTTGATTTGAGCTGCTTTATAGGTTAGTCTGACTGGTTGGATTTTCCTGTCGGACCGCAACATTTACACAAAGGCACCCAACATGAGTAAATCAATAATGTTGTATATTTAGCACAAACATTGATTGGAAAATTCTTGCAATCAGTTTTGGAGTTTCCACAGCTCAGATTGTGTCTAGAATTTTAGGTCCACACTGTATGAACTATAATATGGGATATTAAATCACTTCACAGTGACCGGGAGTGGATGCACTCCACAATATGAAATTTTTAAAAATGTTAACATTTTGAGTCCATCCCACGTGTACAGGATTGAACATACCAACAATTTTATCCATGGAAGTATTCAGAAGTGAATCCAAGCACCATACCCCAGCTTAGGTGCCTACCACAATCATAAGAATTTCAATATTTGGCACGGAATCCTTGACCTGTCTGAGACTGTACTCCACTGCTCCCACCCAAATCCACGCAGCATTGGTTATTGCAACTTTCTAGTTTAGAATTCACACTTTTTATCTGGGATGAAGCAAAGCTTCCTGCCTGATGTCCAGACTCTCTCACACAAGCTCCTCTCCTTGTGAACAGAGATCCTCCTCCCAGATTCAGAGCACATGCTGGGGCTAAGAATGTCCATAGGTAACCCAACACACGCCTTGGAAATCACTAGAATTGGACTAAAGCTTGTTGTGGTAGACCCAAACATTGTTTCCTTGCATGGCTTCAGAGGCTCTCTCCGAATTCAGGCCAATATTAAAGGTTAGGGGAGATGATGTGCTCATGATCAAATACTAGACTTACAACAATCTGGTGACTCTAAGATGATTGCTCCCTTTTTAAAACCACATCTTATGATAGGATATCCTTATGGGATGTTCATTTTCACGAGCGTGCAACTCCCAAAATCGACCCAGTTTTGAAGATAAGAGATCCTTAATTTGATTCAGTGTAATTTTCTAAAGTAAGGAACACCAATGCATAAACCCATAGACCACAGGGAAAAGGATCTGTCTTCTGGCTTATAGACCAGTAGTAGTTGGGAATTTCGTTGGACAAGACAAAATAAGCTTTGACATGGACCATCCACTGGAATAGCTGACATCCTGAATCCAGCAACATATCAGCACCAAGCTTCCCTCCTTTCCCCTTGGTTATTTCTCCTGCTGTCTCCCATGTAGGACAATCTTTTGGACAATAACCACAGCTCAGGTTCAGAGCTATCTTCTTACAGATGTGGGAATATTGGTTAATTTTAAATGTACTCACAAAATGTGAGTTTTGGTGTCTGGACCAATAATTCTTGCCCAATTCTAATTGCCTTTGAGATAGTACTGGAGAGCAGCATTTTTGAACACCTGCATTATCTGGTGGATAGGAAAACCCTGTATATTTTGGAGCAGAGATCCATAGTTTTTAGACAGTAATAGTAATGGAACAATGATGTATTTTCAAGTCAGAATGAAATCTATCCTGAAAGGGAAGTGGCATGTGATGGTGTTTCTATGCAACTCCTGCTCTTGTTCTTCTAGCTATTAGAGGTCATGGTTCTGTAAGGTGCTGTCAAAAAACACTTGGAGTGCAATGTTTTGCATCTGTGGGTGGTATTCATTGTGGGTCTTTCATGCCATTAGTGAAGAGAGTGAGTACGGAATGTGGTAATTGGCATGGTGATCAATCAGCTGTTTGTACTGCACAATGTGGTGCTTTGTAAATGTTGTTGGAGATGCTTTCAGTGAGACACATGGAAAGCAATCCATCCCACCCAAGCTATACTTTCTGGATGGTAGACATGGATTGGAGAGACAGACAGGGAGCTTATTGCTGCAGTAATTAATATCTGACATACTCTTGTGTCCACAGCACTTGCATGGCTGGACCAGATCATTTTCTTGTCAATGGTTGGACCAGGTTGTTGTTAGCCATGCATTCAGTGACAGTAATGTCACTGTAAGCCAATGGCATCTTGGTAGATTCTCACTTCTTGGGGATGGCTATTCCCTGGTGCTTGTGGGATACAAATGTTACTTGTCAATTACCAGACCAAGCGAGATGTTATCTCACTGTATAACGACACAGATCTTTTCATTATCTAAGGAGATGTAAATGGTGCTGAATATTGTGCAACCATGAACAAACCTCTCTACTTTGGAAATGGCAATGGAGGGAAAGGCATTGATGAGGCAGCTGCAGATTTTAAGGCCAAGGTACAAGTGTGAAGAACTCCTGCAGAGATGTGTGACGGCTGAGATGATTGACCGCCATTGACCGTAACTATCTTCATCTGTGGTCAGGATGAAACGCAAGAGAGTTGTAATCTTGGTGAGTTCAGTTTTTCAAGGAGTCCTTACTGTGAATATGTGTTGACAATAAGAGCTGAGCATTTGTTGTCAGTAATTAAAATTTAACTGTAAAAAGAGAAGCATCTGATTGAGATAAATACAATTAATACCTCTGTAAATCCAAGTCAAGCGATCCTGAGTTTGTCACACTAGAATATAGAAGGTCAAAGGCTGAGGGAAAAAACAGGTCAATGTTTGACACAGTTTGAATGCCCAGGAAAAGTCAGAATGTTTGTCATTATCACACTAAAGGGATTGAAATACTCCCAATTCTGGAAGTGGGAATTGTGAGCTGTCTTAATAACATGTATACCAAGGGCAGGCAGAAATAACTCGTTATGTTGAAGGTAAAATTAATCAGTCATACTTTTCAATATTTCATGTACAGGTTGTTCTGTTACAATGTGTTTCGTTAACACAAAATCGCTACAATGCAATTGACAAATTGAAGACACTGTTTCTAAAGTGCATAATGTTAAGGTGTGTCTTAGTTATAATACTATTCCAGCCCCATTAGTTCAAATGGTGCTCTTATTACTCCATTTTCTTATAACACGGGATTGCACAAGAATGGAATTACCACATTATCGCGGAACTGACTGTAAGGGTCTCCTTCTTCTGCAACTATGTTCCCTCGTTCAAGACTCCTACAGAAGTGGAAACATCATCTCAACATCGACCCTGTCAAACCCCCTCAGAATTATGTATATTTCAATAAGATCAAAATGCTAATGAGGAAAGACCTAATCTGGTTATCATTTTTCCTAAGTCAACCCTTCACCCCAGGAATCAGTCCAGTGAATCTTTTGAACTGCCTCCAACACCAGCATCTCCTTTCATAAATATGGAAACCAGAATCATACACAGTACTAAAGGTGCAGTCTCAACAATCTGTACAGTTGTAATAAGACTTCCCTATATTTACACTTCAAACCCATGGTAACAAAGCCCAAATTCCATTTGTATCCTGAATTACTTGATGAACATGCATGCTAACCTTTTGTTTTGCACACAAATCTCACTTTGCTGACCTTTTTGAAATCTTCCTCCATTTATAATTGTTTGCTTTTTGATTCTGCCAAGCAAAGTGTTTGACCTTACACTTTCCAGCATTAAAGCTCCAGCTTCCAAGTTTTTGCCCATTCACTCCATGTATCTACATCTCCTTGCAGATTCCTTATGTTCTTACCAGAATGTACCCCCCCCCCCCCCCACCACAGCTATTTAAATATCATCAGTAAATTTGAATACATTATACTCTATTTCCTTCTTCAAGTCATGAACGTAGATAGCAAGGAATTGAGATGCTGGGACAGGTTCTGATGGCATTTCACAAATTACATCTTTCCAACAAAATGTCTATTAATCTCAACTCTCCATCTTCTGTGTGTTAATCCAGTCTCAATCCATTCTAATACATTACACTCAACACTGTGAGCTCCTGTCTTGAGCATTAACCTTCCATGCAGCACTTAAAAAAAAACCTTTGAAATCCAAATGCACTACATCTTCACTTTTGACTCCTCAAAGTCTGTCCACCAGCTAGAAGGCACAAGTCAGGAATGCGATGGAATACTCCATACAGTACCACATCCAAAAAGAAGTATGCCTCTGTTTCTTGAAAGACGAGTACAGCTAAAGTTGGGGTACAAAACTTTAAAAAGATTTAGCGATGCAAGATATGGAGATGGGATTTCCATGAATAAGGGTGATGACAACTAGAGTTTGTTTTGTTAGAATATTCATTGAGCATTCGAACACTTCGTAATGGGAAAGGCATGTCAGAGATACTCCTACTTATGCTAGGCCACTGGCTAAGTTGTTCCCCTCCAGTTAGTTACCCACACTCAGTATAATTTTGCTTTGAGAGATGCTCCCAGTGACACCTGAACACTGGGGTAAGTTGTTCCCCTTTAGCTAGGAACCCACACTCAGTAAAATTCTAATTGAAAGATGCTAACTGAATCACAATGTCACTGGAATTAGAAGTTCCCTTCAGGCCATTGACTCACATGCAAAACAGTTCTACAATGAAAGATATTAGTGATTGAGGGCATTTTCCTATTCATGGTACACATTGACTACAGTGCTGCTTTTACAGATACCCACAGGAAGCGCGAACACTGGGTCACAAATTCCTCATGACCAATTCTTTTTGTTTACTGACACATAGAATCGTTGGCTGGCCAGCATTTATTAGTCAACCTCAGTTGCCCTTGAGAGGTGATGTGAGCTGCGTCCTTGAACTGCTGCAGTCCATGTGCTGTAGATTGCCCTACAATGCCATAAGTGAATGGATTCCAGGATTTTGACCTAGTTTGACATTGAAGACATGGTGATATATTTCCAAGTCAAGATGGAGATTGGCTTGGAGAGAAACTTTCAGGTTGTGGTGTTCCCAAGTATCCACTGTCCTTGTTCTTCTAGATGGTACTAATCATAGTTTTGGACAGTGCTGTTTCAAACTTTTAGTGAATTTCTGCACGTATCCTGTAGACTGAACACACTGCTGTCAGTGGTGAAGATAGTGGCTGTTTGTGGATGTAGTGCTAATCAAATGCACTGCTTTGTTTAGGATGTCGTCAAGATCCATCAGTTTTGTTGAAGTTTCACTCATCCAAGCAATTGGGGAGTATTCCGTCATGCCCCTAACTTGTGCCTTGCAGGTGGTGGACAGGTTTTGGGGAGTCAGGAGATGATTTGTTTGCGACAGTATTCTGAGCCTCTGACCTGCTGTCCCAGCCACTGTATTGATGGGGTGAGGCCAGTTGAATTTCTGGCCAATATTGATAATGGGAGATTCACTGATGTAAACACCATTGAATGTCAAGGTGTGGAGGGAAGGTCATCTCTTATCACAGATAGTCGTTGCCTTGCATTTGTATGGTGTGAATCTTATCTGCCATTTTTCAGCCCAAGCCCAGACACCCAGTATATCTGGCAGCACAGTGGTAATCAATGCTGCCTCACGGCACCAGGCGCCCACGTTTAGGTTCTAGCCTTGAAGGACCGTCTGCATGGAGTTTACCTGTATGTGTGGTTTTGTTTTCAATGGTTTCATCTCACAGTCCAAAGCTGTGCAGGCTTGGTAGGTCAATGCAGAATTATGCCAGTAGGATGGTGGTGTGGGATGATCTTCGGAGGGTTGGTGCTGACCCAATGGGCTGAATGGCCTCTGTCTGCAGAGTAGGGATTCTACAATTCCATGATATTGTTGAGATCTTGCTCCCTTCAAACATTGATTTCTTCAGTATCAGATGAGTTGCGAATGGTGCTGAACATTGTACAATTATCGGCAAACATCCCCACTTTTGACTTTCTGACGGAGGGCACGTCATTGATGAAGCAGCCGAAGATGGTTGGGCCTAGAGCACTACTCTGAGGAACTGCTGCAGAAATGACCAGGAGATGAGAAGACTGACTTCTAAGAACCACTCTGTGCCAGTTTTGACTCCATCCATCGGAGTTTGCTTCCTGATACCCCATTCATTCCAGTTTTGCCTGGATTCCTGATGCTGCACTTGACGGGTCTTGATGTCAAAGGTAATCACTGTCACCACATTTCTGGAAATCAGCTCTGCAATTCAGCTCTACAGTGATGGATTCTCCCAACAACAAGACACCATTGCAATCAGAGGGTCCAGCCTGATGTTAGTGATCCCAATACAGTTCAGTTCCATGATCATTAATGCCTTCATTCAGAGTGATTTCTGGAGACTTGACTCAGTATCGCACATCAATCCAGTAAATCAGTGGCAATGAAGAGCGCCTGTGGGCAATAAAACCTTTTTTTTGTTGTTCTCAGTTGACGAATTACACCACAGGGTAAGTTTGAAAATGTAAAATGTGTACATTGATATCATACCTTAGGAATTTGTTCTGCCCAGTTCAGTAGCCAGTAAGTCGAGGGTTAAATGTATTCGTCATGGATCAGCATTCAGAGAGTACCCCACATCTGAGAGGTGGCTCCTCTGGGGAGGTAAAGACTGAACTTGAAGAGAAGAAATAAATACTTGAAGAGAGCCTATCACAGAATGCTTGTACCCCAGAACATTCAGTCTTCTGTATTGTACTAACCTCTGGCATTATAGCAGCAACACATGTTCTCTGAATCTGACATCGTTCCCTTGGCTGTCAAATGAAATTTGTTTAATATCTTGTCATCCAATATTCCATGGGAATGGGTTGAGCTCAGTTGGGTTGTTGGTTTGCAGAGCAGTATGATGCTAACAGCATCAGCTCAATTCTCATCACTGGCTTGAGGTTACCATGAAGGACTCTCCTTCTCAACCTCTTCCTTCATCTGAGGTCTGGTGGCCCTCAAGTTAAATCACCAGCAGCCTCTTCTCTCTAATGAGAGCCCTGTGGTCTGGTCTGACTCTGGTGACACAATATATCGAACACTCTATTTTCCTTCAAGTGAATCATTATGGAATTGAAGAATGGTGTCATTATTGCATGAAAGAGTTTGACCCACTGTATTACTCCCCTGATGTAAAACACACTGTTCCAGACATGCCCCAGGCAGCAGTGTTGATAAAGCAGCCTTGACATTTACAATGTACTGTGGGAACATTCAGCTTGGTGTTACTGTTACTGCACACATTTATAAACTTCCAAGTGCTAGCTGGCATCAGCAAGACCCTTCCATACTATCTCTCATCCACTCCCAATTTAAATTTGATTCCTCGATAGCCACTAAACAGTCTGAGATTACTCAGCACCTACGTGTGATCTCCAATAAACCACCTCATATTGATATAGAGATTCAATCAACATGGAAACTTTTATCCAACCAGAAGGGTCTGAATGCACTGAACTGCCCTGTGTGGGGTCAGTTCCCTGAATGGCCAGGGTTAAGACATGAGTAACTTCCCACAAAGTGAATACAGGTGAGCAGTCATTCCTACTCACCTCAGCTTTCCAACCATTCAGAATGGGAAGAAAATATGACAACATTTCTAAGAGCAGATTGGCTCAAATTGATCAGCAAGATCTTGAATAGCATTGATGTAACATCTCACCATATAACTGTAGGAACTGATAAGTCTATGCAAATCTGTCTCGATGGTATAAACCACAATTACTGTTTGGACAGACATCCTATGTGCCAATCGGTGCAATGATGTCCCACACCATGAGACAAAGAGCATCATGTAAATCAGGGTCGACAGATGATTCACATGAGAACACAGAACATCGAACTGTACAGCACAGGAACAGTCTTTATAAAGCTGAAACATGACATCTTGACTCTTGCCTTTATTGGCTGATAAATTGAGTGCAAGCTGACCATACATCTTCTTTGCTACCCTATTTACTTGCATGGTCACTTGCAGGGGGCTATGGACTTGAGCACCAAGATAACTGTACATCAATGCTGTTCAGGATTCTGCCATTAACTATATATCTTTTCCCTAACTTTCAATCTCCTAAAGTGCAGCGCCTCATACTTACCCAGATTAAACTCCATCTGCCACCTTTCCACCCCTATTGGCAACTGATCTCCACTGTATCTTTGACAACCTTATCCACAACTTCGCTGATCGTTCTATCATCTGCAAATAAACAACGGGCAGAGGTCCCATTCTGGAACCTTGAGGAACACCACGGGTCACGAACCTCCAGCCAGAAAAACACCTTTCCTCACTGTCCTCTGCTTTCTATGGGAATCGAAGCTGCCACTTCACCATGGATCCCATGTCGTGTAATCTTCAGGATGAGCCCACCATGAGGGACCATATCGGGCACCTTTACTGAAATCCATGCAGACAACATCCACTGCTCTACCCTCATCGATTACCTTTGTCACTTCTTCAAAAGATTTAATCAAGTTCGTAAGACATGACCTGCCTTGCATAATGCCATGCTGACTGTCCCTAATTAGGCCCTGCATTTCCAAATGCATGTAAACCCTATCCCTAAGAATCATCTCCAATAGTTTATTTTCATATCCGTTCAGCAGTGTGCTGTTGATGGACTATGATTCAATTGGTGATCCTGATACAGTATCTAACGCAGCAAGTCCCTCAATACTGAACATCAGGTCAGTTGGGTGCCACAGTAGCAGGGCTGACTTTCATTCCATATGGCCGGATGTTCTTGATCCTGATTGGAGCCTCGGAGCAGCACAACTATATCAAATATCCGAAATTGCACTCAGTCACCCCAAACCAAAATGTCTTTCATCCACAAAAAATTATGTTGTACCACCCAATCTCCACCGTTCTGAGCCAGGTACAATGACCGAGGTTTCACAAAGTTGATGGAGTACTGCAGTACATGGTGTAACACTCTAGACTCAAGGTGAATCCATCTAAAAATATATCCAGGGGTTTTAGTCTCTAAAACATCAGTCCTGACAAAATAGTCACAATAATAATGTTATAACAATAATGTGAATAATAATGATAGCAATTACATGTTTAAACTGACAGCTAAAGTCTAAATAATAATCCCAAATCAACGCAAATTGGAGGACCTTCACATTATCATTTGAGGAACATCAAAGGATAAAGCAAGAAAAGGCAAGATAGAAAACATCCTGTTGGGCAATTTGATTCTCTGAGGCATCTGAAACTCCAGCCCTCAGCTCTGCACCACAGCACTGTGTATCATTTTACAAATGGCACACCTCACATGGCATTCACATAATTTCAACAATATACATTGTAGATGGAGCCTTGTGTTCAATAACCTTCCCAATGATCTGTCCTCACAAATATCATAACCCCAGGCATCCACTGACTGACAAAAACTCAAGGTGGTCAAAGCCATCTAGGCTGATCCACCCTTATCATGATTAGATTTTCTCCAGGGTGGAAACATTTGGCCCCAAAGGTCCACATTGACACTAATTAATGGACCTAACACTGTACGCAATTGAACATGGGCAATTCACTTGACCAACACCATGTTTAGGTTGTGGGAGGAAACCCACACAGACACAGGGAGAACATGCAAACTCCATGCAGACAATCACCAGAGGCAGGAATTGAACCCAGGTCACTGGTGCTGTGAGGCAGCAATGCTAACCACTGAGCCACCATGTCACAGGGAACCTAATCTAATCCAGCTGACTGAGAGCAGGCTTTAAGTGACCACGGAGAGAGAATGGTCTTGCTAAACCCTTTCTAGACAAGCTGGGGCCGGTGCTCAGCCAAACTTCATCACTGAAGCCTCAGTTTAAGCCCATTCTGTACAGTATAGAGAAACAGACACTGCTACATGTTACTGAGAAACTTCCGAATCAACAACCAATTCACTTTAAACTCTGTAAGTGAGAGCACTTTCATCTGGCATTGGGATTTGCCTTGCTCAATGGAAATTACATCATCAGTAAATGCAGATCGGAAATATCGACTTATGTAACTTAAGTTGTTCCAAGACTTACCAGGTACACCAACAATGACAAGGATGGTGTCGTATATTTTTGAGATCATTATGTTTGGAAAATACATTTTGTTGTTTGTGAAACAACCTCTCCCTTCCTGCTGCTGGCATCTGTCCGAATTGTCTCAAAATTAGAGATGAGACATATCCAGAGACATCGTTTTATATTTTGTGATTCATTTTATATTTTGTTGTGTCCCTCCTGGGAAAATATGATTACACATTCACCTTTTATTATCATTTTAAACAAAGAGATTACGACAACAGGTTTATTTTGATGATGTAATGTCATTGAAATTTAAGTCTACATTTGAATACTCCAAAGACTGGATGAATCTAATCTTATTTGGTCACAACTGCTCCTTGCAACTTGTCATCAAACAAGATTGCTTGCAGTGTTTCATACACTAATGGTCACATCAACATCTGAATATCTTTTGATATACTTTCCTGTGATGACTTTTATTTTACTGAGGATATTCAATTATTCAATACCTCATGTTGTACCTTGACAGCTGTTCTACTGCACACTGTTATACCACTGTTTTCCTTGTTAATTCAGTTCCATGACTCATTTGGGAAAGTCTGTCTGATTCAGCACTTGAATACCGAAGCTGAAACTAATACTGACCACCACAATAACTGGAACGTACACTTGGTAATAATTTCTCAAAACAAAGACAAAAAGAAATCAGAACCTTAACTTCAAAATTATAGAATGATAGCACCCTACAGGACAGAAGTGACCCAGCGATCCACAAAGATTGTCCCTCCAAAAATTACATGAAAAGCTGCACAAGTCCCATTCCCCAGCACTTAGTCCACAGTCTTGAATGTTATGACATTTCAAGTGCTCATTCAAGTACCTTTTAATGGTTTTGAGGATTTCCTCCTCAGTTACCCTCCTGGGCAATGCACTGTGGGCCCCTGCCATACTCCGGATGTTATGTTCCCTCTAAACCTCCTGCCTTTCAGCTACACCTCAGTACTGGCCCTTCACTTACTAGGATGCTACCTGGACTGGAAGTTTTGAGCTATAAGACCAGGTTAAATAGATTGGGACTTTTTTTCCCCGGTAACGTAGGAGACTGAGAGGCAACCTTATTGAGGTCTATTAAATCTTGTGAGATACATATAAGATAGATAGCTAACAGATTTTCACCAGTATAGGAGAGTCAAAAATTAGAGGGCATAGGTTAAGGTGAGAGTGGAGACATACAAAAGGATTCAGAGGGACACTTTGTTCAGACAGACGGTGGTGAGTGCTTGTAACAGGCTGTTAGAGGTATTGACAGACACAAGTACAATTTTGTGATTTGATTAGATGAGGTTCCCTACAGTGTGGAAACAGGCCCTTCAGCCCAACAAGTCCACACTTGTTGCCCACCCAGACCCATTCCCCTACACCCTATGGACAATTTAGCATGGCCAATTCACCTAACCTGCGCATCTTTGGACTGTGGGAGGAAACCAGAGCACCCAGAGGAAACCCACACAGACACAGGGAGAATGTGCAAACTCCAAACAGACAGTTGCCCGAGATGGGAATTGAAACCGGGTCCCTGGCGCTCTGAGGCAGCAGTGCTAACCACCGAACCACCGTGCCGTCCTAAGAAACATTTAAATAGGTACATGAATGGGATAGGTATGGAGGGATATGGACCAAACCCAGGCAAATGGGACTAGTTTAATTGTGAAAACTGGGTGGCAGAGCAATTTGGGCCATGCTGAGAATCTCTATGACTTTATCTATGCCTGGACTGGTAAAGACACGTATCTTGTATGCCTAAACTATCCTATTACCCTGTGTTGTTGCCTTTGGGGATCTGTTAACAAGCACCTCAAGGTCCTTCTGTTTCTCTGAGCTTCCTGGTGTCCCACCACTCATTGCGTTATGTTGTGACTTCTACTAAAGTGCATCATCTCACATTTGTCAGAGTTAAATTGCATCTGCCACTGATCTGCCCATCTGACTGGTCTATATTATTTATGAAGATGACAAACAATAAGGGATTCAGCACTGATGTCTGTGATGCACACTGTACATAAGCCTCTAATTACACAAACAGCCTTCTGACAATATTTGCTGCCCCCTCTGACTGAGCCAATTTCCCAACCAACTTGCCAAGTTACTCCAGCTGCCATATGCATTTACCTTCATTCTCAATCCCCCATGTTGGACCTTGTCAAAGACTTTGGTAAAACCCATGTAAACTACTTCAATTGTCCTAGCCACATCCACAGACATGGTCACCTCCTCAAAAACTCCACCAGATTTGTTAGGCATGACCTCCATCTGACAAAGCCATGCTGACTGTCCATGATCAAACCTTGTTTCTTCAATTGGAGATTAATCCTTTCTTTTGGAGTTTTCTCCAATAATTTCTCTAACATTGATGGACACTCACTAGTTTGTTATTCCTGGTCTACCTCCACCACATTTCTCAAAAAGTGAAAACACATCAGCTGTCCTCCAGTTCTATGACACTTCCCCTGTGGCCGGAGAGGAATAAAACATTTGGGTCAGAGTCCCTGTAATTTCTTCCCTTTTCTCCTTGGTTACAATTCTTCCAGACCTCAGGATTTGTGTACTTTGAAGCTCCCCAGTCTTCAATAACTGTTCTCATCATATATAAATCTGCTGAAGAGAGACTGAGAGTGAGATTGTTGTTTTGCATTTTGCATGTTTCCTTCCCAATGCTGTTCCCATCCTTGCTGACGTGGGGGCAACATGTGTTCTTAGGACCCTGGGTTTCAAATTCCAAAGTCCTTTAAGACTAAGGGGAAGAAAGAGTTCTTATTCATGCAGAAGAATTTCTTAGGTATTTCACACAGAGACACAGAAAGACACATACACATGTGTGCACATGCACACACACACACACACACACACACACCACATTTACCTCACACACGGCTAAATTATTCTTTTACCTTTCTACACAATACCTCCCTCTGTATGGTAAAATAATTCCCTCTAATCATCCATTGTTCCATTATAACTCCCACTGAGCAAATACACAAACCTATCTTGCCCTGATATAAACTGTATATTCTCACAATTGGTCATAGTCAAGACAAATTCATGTAGTTGACCACTATCACTTATTCTGTCGTATTTCCACTTTTCGGGATCAAATAGAAACAAATTAACTTATCACTAAATGGTAAAAAAAAGTCTTAAAACTTTATTGGGTAATTGGAACAGTGGTTAGCACTGCTGCCTCACAGCGCCAGAGACTCGGGTTCAATTCCCGCGTCAGGCGACTGTCTCTGTGGAGTTTGCACATTCTCCCTGTGTCTGCGTGGGTTTCCTCTGGGTGCTCCGGTTTCCTCCCACAGTCCAAAAATGTGCAGGTTAGGTGAATTGGCCATGCTAAATTGCCCATAGTGTAAGGTCAAGGGGTAAGTGTTGGGGAATGGGTCTGGGTGTGTTGCGCTTCAGCGGGTCGGTGTGGACTTGTTGGGCCGAAGAGCCTGTTTCCACACTGTAAGTAATCCAATCTAAAAAAAAATCAAGTTGAGTTCCAACTCAGCCAGGAAGCCAGCCATTGAATTAGCTCATATTCAGATACTTCAAAGCTACGATCATGGAATTAGGTCAAATCCCAGCATGACAAAACTTCAATTTCATAAGTATGTGGATTATAACTCTAATGTCAACCATGAAACTAATGTCAGTTGTCAAAGAAAATGCACCTGGTTCATTAATATCCTTTAAGGAAAGATAACTATTGTCTTTACCTGGTCTGGACTATATGTGACTCCAGACCGACAGAAATTGGTGTGGTTGATGGAGGTCAGCCATCTAAGCTCCAAGACCTCACTGCAGGAGGTCCTCAACATTGTGTCCTAGCCCTAACTATCTTTAGTGACTGTATAACTGACCTTCTCTCAATCAGAATGCCATAAATCAGAGGGTTCGCTAATACTTGCACAATGTTCAAATCATTCATACATCCTCATATACTGAAGCACTCCATGTCACTCTATCACAAGACCCCTGAAAATTCCAGCCTGGGCTGACAATTGGCAATTAACATTCACGCGAGACAAATGGGAAGCAATTACCACCTTCAATAAGAGATCACCTAAATAATGCTTCTGGACCCTTAAGTCTTTGCTGTTGCTGAATCCCCTACAATCAACAGTATCGGAGTTACCATGGAGCTGAAAATGAACTGGACTCATGAGATAAGTCCTGCTCACGTGGATAGAAGGGCAGGTCAGAGATCAAAAATACTGCCGTGAGTGATGCAGTTCATGACACCAAACGCCTCTCTGCTATCTACAAGGCACACATCAGGAATATGATAGAATACACCCCATTTGACTGGATGAAATGTATCTCCAACAACAGTCAAGAAATTGGACACCACCATGATAAAAACATAATGCTGTAGACACTTGAAGCCTGAAATAAAACTGGAAAGTGCTGGAGAAAGTCAACAAGCCTGGCAGCATTGGTGGAGAGAAATACAGAATTAACCTTTTGATTCCAATATAACTCCTCTTCAGAACAGGACTGAGGAGGAGTCATGTAGGACTAGAAACATTAATTCTCTTTCTCTCTTAACATATACTACCAGACCTGCTGAATTTCTCCAGCTCTTGCTTTTTTAGGAAAAAGTAGCCAGTTTGATTGGCACCGTATCTACAAACATGCAGTGAATCCAACACCAATCTTCTGTCGCAGCCTTATGTATCATCAACTAGATATGCTCCAGAAATTCACCAATGCTCCTTAGACAGCATCTTCCAAATGTACGACCATACCTTCCTAAAGACAAAGGCAGTAGATGCATGAGAACACCACTACCTACATGTTCCCTTCCAAACCACTCAGTATCGTGCCTTGGAGATATATTCCTTCCATGCCCCCATAGTCATAGTGAACCACAGGCTGTTCTCTCATTCGCGAGACATGACTGATCGTGAGTTTAACCTGAGTGTCACCATGTCCCAGGGGAGGGGTGAGGTTGAGAAGATGGGACCTTCATGGTGATCTCAGCTGGTGTGTGGGGATTGAACCTGTGCTGTCGGTGTCACTCTAAATCATTAACCAGTTGTCCAGCCACCATTGCCACAGGGAGTCAGTAAGCACAGTTGGCTGGACGGCTGGTGTGAGATGTAAAGAGGAGAAGTGATCCTTAGGTTAAGCTCACCATCAGTTGACTCTCTCTCTCTTTCTCTCTCTCTCTCTCTCTCTATGAGAGAGCAGCCATATGGAAATAGAACTAGGGCGATTTCTATGGTAACCCTGGTTATGACACGGGGAAAACCCTCCTGCTTAATTTAAAACCAGCAACACAGAAAAGATTGATCCTGTGCAGTAATCTGGAAAAATTCGAATGGCCAAGGAATATTTAAAATAAAATTAATGGCTTTATTTCTTAAAGTATAACAGAGAATAATTAACTACTATTTACAATTTCTTTCTCTAACCTACATTCTACCTTCCCTTCTATAATACTAGTCCAATAAAACTCCCAGTTAAGATTTACTAAACAACACTTCTTATCTCAGAACCAGGCAGCTGTAGGTTCTTGTCTTCGGATCTTCCTGTATCTGGAGTACTGAGAGACAGAAGTACTCTCACTCCCAGTACTTCTACTTAACAGAAATCTTAGTTTTCGCTTAAGAGTAAACAATTGATCAGATATCGATGTCTGTTTGTGGAAGGAAACTTCCATCACCTGCATCGACCTTCTAATTTATAAATGGTGGATAGAATTTGACAGTCACTCAGTATCAAGTCTCTGCCACATTCTCAAATCCACATTTGTAATAATCAGGCGGTTGAATATTTTCTTGTTGGAAATGGTGATTTCTTCATTAGTAAGTACTACCTGCCACACTATGTTGTACAGGTCGTGCTGTAGGAGCCTTGTGAGCTGCATTATTCTGGAAGGAATTGGGAATGGAGCTGAATGATGTAAAATTGCTCATGAACATCGCTGTGACTTTATATGTTAAATGGAAGATTGTTGAAGGAACAGCTGAAAATGGGCAAGATGGGGATGCCACCTGGAAAAACTCCTGATCATAGAATCCCTACAATGTGGAGAAAGACCATTTGGCCCATTGAGTGTGTGCTGACCCTCCCAAGAGCTTTCTCCTCAGACCCCGCTCCCTACCCTACACTGTAATCACACATTTGCTATGTTTAATCCACCTAACGGGACATTTTTGGACTGTGTGAGGACACTGGAACACAAGACGGAAACCCATGCTGAACATTGGGAGACAGTACAAACTCCACACAGACTGTCACCCAAGGCTGGAATTGAACCTGGATCCCTGGCACTGTGAGGCAGCAGTGCAAACCGCTGAGCCTGATGTCCTGAGAGAAAGGCAAAATGTTGCCAATGCTGGAAATCTGAAATGAAAAACACAAAATGCCAGGAAAGCACATGTGATCAGACAGTATCTGTGGAGGGAAACAGTTTGGTACAGGTCAGGACCTTTCCACATGAGATACAACCTTCTTGAGACATCCGAGATTCCCAGAGGACTTGTCAGGGTCGATGCAGAAAGACTGGTTCCTCTTGCAGGAGCAGAGGGCATAATCTCTGAATAATCTCTCAGCTATCTAAGACAGATGAGGTAGAATTTCTTCTCTGAGCGTAATGAATCTATGGAATTATTTATCACAGAGGACTGTATAGGCTGTATAAGGACATTCAATACTGAGCAATTTTTAAGGGAATCAGTAAGCATTATATCAAAACAGTCATGATTTCATTGAATGGCAAAGCGGAGTTAAGGGACGGCATGACCACCTTCTGCTGTCTTATTGCAAGGATTAACAGATGGAATGGTCAAACTGTAAAACCAATTGATATTAATCAGGGTTCACTGCTAAAACTATACTAATTTCAAAAAGGCAGGGATCAGAGACAAGGGTTTCTCATCTGTGAATGGAAACTGACCAAGGATTAAATGAATAAAAGACCCGAATAGTCAAAGCCAATTAGTATCAACATGTACAAAACCAACTAATTTGAGAAACAACCTGTTTAGGAACAAGAAAGGAACCAAGGATAAAAAGCTAATGAGACTTGAACAGGATGCTAAGAAATTCTCCTGGAAGAATTCAAGAAGCAGAATATGGTTGTCAAAGAAAAGCATGGGTTCAGTGAAATTTAGGGGATCAGTCCATGCACTGCTGCAAGAATGAAGACTTTAAGAAGTGTGGCCAGATAATATGAAAGTTTGTGGAACTGTCAGTCAAATGGTAACAGGGTTACAGTCAGTGGAGAAACTCAGCAAGAAGCTGCAGCAGAGAAGAGTGTGCTTTTGGGCCAAAGATATCAAATGTGGTGAATTAGAATGTGAACCATCAGGCACAGCATGGATTAGAGTTGGATAGCACATTGCTTTCACATGATTCTCTGCCAGTTTTAACTGTATGGTGCTGCACCTTTATGTGTGTAAGATGTTAACATAGTTCAAAGCAACAACTGGTTAGTGCTGCAGCCTCACAGTGCCAGGGACTTGGGTTTGATTCCAGCCTCGGGTGACTGTCTGTGTGGAGTTTGCACATCTTCCCTGTGTCTGCGTGGGTTCCCTCTGGGTGCTCTGGTTTTGTCCCCAATCCAAAGATGTGCAGGGTAGGTGAATTGGCCATGTTAAATTGCCCATAGTGTTCAGGGATGTGTGGCTTAAGTGTATTAGTCAATGGTAAATGTAGGGTAATGGGATATGGGTTTGGAGGATCAGTGTAGACTTGTTGGGCCGAAGGGCCTTTTCCCACACTGTAAGGATTCTAAGATTCTGAGTGAACGGTTCATGTTCAAGGAGTTACAGAGATACAAAACATGAACCTGTTGTGATAATCAATTCAGTTCACGCCAACTGACAGCAAGTTGTGGCTGGGAGCATTGATGAATCGAAGACTACAGGTTCTGATAATATCTTGGCTGCAATGTTCAAGACCGATCCATTGCATTGCCTCCTTCTTATTCAATGTATTCTAGTGTTTCTATACCCCTGGCATCCACCCAGCATTGTAGGGACAAAGTAAATTAAGTTCTACCTCGATAAAAAAAGATTATCTTTAACCTAATCCTTTTATTCTCCTGCAAAACATCATAACACGGCAGTATTGGTCAAGTAGTACATATCAACCAGCCATTTGGATACAGAACTGGCTCGAAGGCAGAAGACACAGGGTAGTGATGGAGGGTTGCTTTTGCAGACTGGAGGCCTGGACCAGTGGTGTGCCACAAATATCGGAGCTGAGTCCACTGCTTTTCATCATTTACATAATTGATTTGGATGTGAACTCAGGAGGTATAATTAGCACGTTTTCAGATGACACCAAAATTTGAGGTAAATTTCTTTACTATACACTGCACCTTCAGAGTACAATGGGATCCTGATCAGATAGACCAATAGGCCAAGGAGTGGCAGATGGAATGTAATTTAGATAAATGTGAGGTGCTGCATTTTGGAAAAGTAAGTCAGGGCAGGACTTATACACTTAATGGTAAGGTCCTGATGAGTGTTGCTTGGAGTGCAGAAAGGGTTCAGAAAAGATTACAAGGATGTTTGCCAGGGTTGGAGGGTTTCAACTGGAGAACTGAATCATAGCCTTACTCAGAAAACTTAAGAAATTAGGAGAATTAAACAAAACAGACTTCCAAAAAATGAAACCAGACAGATCCAGCACAGCATGCTTCTATGGACTACCCAAAGTTCACAAACCAGGAGTCCCCCTCAGACCCACAGTCTCACTACCAGGAACACCAACATACAGACTAGCCAAGGAACTCCACAAGAGTCTAAAGCACTTAGTAGAGTACTCCTACCACTGCACCTAAGAACTCCTGAACCTCATTAAAGACACCAAGAAATAGATGGATGAAATAATGGTCTCCTTTGACGTAACAGCCCTGTTCCCATCCATCAACATCAACCTGGCCAAAGAAACACTGACTACGCTATTAGAAAAACCAAAGACACATACACCAAACACCACCAAATTCATCAACAAGGACAACATCATCAAGCTGGTGGAACTATGCCTCACCACCCACTTCACTTTCAATAGCAGGACCCTTAAGCAAATCAATGGAATATCCATGGGATCACCAATATCAGGATTCCTCGCAGAAGCAGTAATGCAGAGACTCAAACAAACAACTCTCCCAACCATCCAAGCCACACTTTGAGTCCGCTGCGTGGATGGCACCTTTGTGATCACTGAACAAAACAATTTAGAGGAAACCTTCAAGATCATCAATAGTATCCTTACTGGCATAAAATTCATAAAGGAGGAGGAAAACAACAATAACCTGCCATTTCTAGATGTCACAGTAGAGCGGACAGCCAATAGAGACCTTCAAATGAGCATCCACAGGAAAACAACACATACGGACCAAATACTGAACTACAGAAGCAATCATCCCAAGACCCACAAACAAATTTGTCTTGCAAATGTTTCGTCCCCTGTCAAGGTGACATCCTCAGTGCTTGGGAGCCTCCCGTGAAGCGCTTCTGTGCTGTTTCCTCCGGCATTTCCAGTTGTCAGTTCAAGCTGTCCGCTGTAGTGGCTGGTATATTGGGTCCAGGTCGATGTGTTTGTTGATAGAGTCTGTGGATGAGTGCCATGCCTCTATGAATGCCCTGGCTGTTCTCTGTTTGGCTTGCCCTATAATGCCCTACCATTATAGGGCAAGCCAAACAGAGAACAGCCAGGGCATTCCTAGAGTCCTGGCACTCATCCACAGACTCTATCAACAAACACATCGACCTGGACCCAATATACCGGCCACTACAGCGGACAGCTGGAACTGACAGCCGGAAGCGGCAGAGACAGGCCACTATAAATGCCGGAGGAAACAGCACAGATGCGCTT
This sequence comes from Chiloscyllium punctatum, assembly GCF_047496795.1. Taxonomy (NCBI): domain Eukaryota; kingdom Metazoa; phylum Chordata; class Chondrichthyes; order Orectolobiformes; family Hemiscylliidae; genus Chiloscyllium; species Chiloscyllium punctatum. The sequence continues at coordinate 37,224,180 of NC_092767.1, forward strand.
CACAGGAGGCTCCCAAGCACTGAGGATGTCGACTAGACAGGGGACGAAACGTTTGCAAGATAAATTCCCAGCTCGGAGAACAGAACCACAACAACGAGCACCCGAGCTACAAATCTTCTCCCAAACCTTGAACCCACAAACAAAGCTGCATTAGGACAGCATTTCAATGAGCTACCAAACACTGCAGCATTGTCGAGCTTCAAAGAGCAGAAGAAAACCACCTATATAGTGTATTCAAGAAGAACAGGTACCCAATAAACACATTCCGCCGATTTCTCAGCAACAAACCCAAACAAACAGACAAAACAGGCCCAGAAGCCTTAGGCACTTTACCCTGCATCAAAGACATATCTGAAATGACTGCCAGCCTACTCAGACCTGTTGGCAGCATGATAGCCCACAAACCCAACAACACACTTAAACAGTAGCTAATGAACCACACAGCATGCAAAACAAACGTCATCAACAAAATCGAGAATCGACGTTTCAGGCATAAGCCCTTCTTCAGGCTTATGCCCGAAACGTCGATTCTCCTGCTCCTTGGATGTTGCCTGACCTGCTGCGCTTTTCCAGCAATACATTTTCAGTTCTTTGCCCCTTAGCACAGGACATAATTGTGTTGATTATCCCATGGGATGTCTGACCAAACAGTGATTGTGGTTTATTGGAGGTTTATTGGATATTGAAAGGGACCTAAGGGGCAAGCTTTTCATGCTGAGGGTGGTGTGTGAATGGAATGAGTTGCCAGAAGAAGTGGTGGCGGTTGGTACAATTACAATATTTAAAAGGCATCTGGATGAGTATATGAATAAGAAGGGTTTAGAGGGATATGGTCCAAGTGCTGGCAAGTGGGACTAGATGAATTTAGGATATTTTATTGGCATGGACAGGTTGGACTGAAGGGTTTGTTGTCATGCTGTATGTTCTATGTCTCTGTCTCGAGTACCATCTGGCAGCTTCTACTCTCCAATGACCAGGTTAGTAAATCTTTGTTTACCTTCTGTTGGAATTATTGAACTCCCAGTTTCATCATAACCTCAATGGGCTGAGGGAAAATTGAGAAACTAACGCTAGAGGAAATGTGAGAATAATTGTTCTCAACACCAAGACTATTGAGTCAAGTATAGTGTCAAAGGAACCGAACAAAACAAACTAATGGATTGTTTAACATGGCCTTAGGATGCCAGGGATCAAAACAGAAAATTCTGGAAACATTTAGCATATCAGGAGGCATCAGTGGACAGAGAAACAGAGTTCACATTTCAGATTGGAACCTTGCATTGATTCTGATAAAAGCTGCCAGTTAATGAAATCATGGCTGATCTGATAACCCTCAACTCTACTTGCCTGCCTTTTCCCATAATGCCTGATTCCCTTATTGATTAAAGTCGATCTGTCTCGGCATTGAATTTTCTTAAAGCCCTCTGTGGTGTTGTATAGAAAGCACATCCGTCTATCACCCTGAAAGGTATTCCTTGAATTTTCACGCTTCTCTCTTATTTCTGGGCTGTTCTCCCCTGACCTTTTCCCAGCGAAATAATCTCTCTTTACCTATCTTTACCTTAAATATTGATCAATCTGATACAAATGTATATTATATAATCTGGCCTCGTTGAAGCTTTTTTAATCTCAGAATCATTCTGCTGATTCTGTATTGCACCTCCCCCATGCTGCAGTGCCGAATTGGGTACAGTGTCCCATATCATGTTTGTGTGTGTGTGTGTGTATATATACATATATAAAATATATATATTTCTATACCTCGATCCCATAAAAACAGTTATTCGGGTAGGAATGACAGCATTGAGAAGACAAAGATCATTGAAAAATGCCTTGTTAAAAAGGCTATATTGCTTTGTGAAATTAGAGTTTTGTGCTTATTAAAGTCTCTGGGTAAATGGTCTGGTGATAATACCGCGAGACCATTGCCTCCCCCTAAATGAAAGACAATGCATTCATATCAAAACAATGAGTATTTTGGCAGATATTTAAAACTTGTTTTTAAACTTTTGGACACCTTAAGTTCAAGGGGAGCTCATTGAGCTAACTGATTTCGTATAAATTTGATAATTAATTAATTGAGGAAAGTATTTGGTTTTATTGCTTCATCTTCAGCTACCGGATCACAATCATAGTAATAATGCAACATGGGTCTGCAGACCAGCTAGTTTAAAGTTGGTTGTAGGAAAAATATTGCATTTTTTACTCAAAGCCATAATGATAAAATATCCAGAACTGAGAATATAATAAAGAACAGTCAGCATTGGTGTCTAACCTTATTGAATTGTTTGATGACAGAACAGTATATGTAAAGGTATTGGGGAGGGTGTGTTTATGTCTGGATTTTTAAAAGATATGTTAATAGTAAACGAGAGTTACAACATGGATGCAGGGAAGAAGTAGCAGAATGGATAACAATGGGGTTAGAAACAGAAACTAAAGCTAAAAGTTAGTTGTTCAGACTGACAGAATGTGTTGTTCCACAGGGTAATTTTGCCTGGAGATCAGGGATATAACAATTATGTGGATGACAGGGAATTGGTGATTATGGCTAATACTGAGGAAGGTTGTGGTAAAATAGCAGAGTCCAGAAAGGTGAGCAGAATGGGCGAGACAGTGGAAAATAATTTTAAGAGGTGGTGTATTCACATAGGAAGGAGAAGGAGGAAGCTACTTCGATGCATGTTTCAAATTGAGGAGATTTGATGATTTGTTTGTAAAAACGTGGTGTCTGCACATGAGGAATAAAAATCAGATGACATCAATATAAGATGGTCACAATTAAGACCAATAAAGAATTTGGGAGAAATGTCTTCTCCAAAGAGCTTTCAGAATGTGGTGTTCAATGCCACATGGAGTTGAGAGGAATATTGTAAGTGCCATTTAAGGGGATGTTCATCAAGTCCATGAGAAGAAAATGAAAACCTGAAGGATGTCTAGAGGGTGAGGTGGAACGGAGTGAATGAGCCCCTTCTGAAGTTTAAAGACTGAACAGAGCAGCTGAGCCTAATAAACTTCAAAGTCAATCATTCATATATTCTTTTCAATATAAAAAAGAAAGTTTGTGTAATTTGTATTATTATCTGTTTCAACCCCAACCCACCCCGAACATTAAGCATGTCTACAGAAGAGACAGCTGATGCTGGGCTTCAGTACCTGAGGACCGGATGATGGAGTAATGATGGAGTCATAGTCACCAACAACACAGGGAAGTGGGCAGCCAGGTTCACCACTAATACAATGCCATGGGTTACCGTGATTGGTGACACCATCTATTATGGCATGGCTTTGGGAGAGGTCCACACTTCTGCCATTGAAGATATTTCCCTGTGAAGTCAGTACAGAGGATGAAGTGACATCCCAGGGTATTTGTTCCTAGTTTCTATTGGATCATCTGTGAGTGTACGCTTCTACCTAATATCACTGGAGTTATTAATAACATTCATGCTCACTTCTTTCAGTCCATTCTTTCAGTCTTACAGAGCAGGAAGATCGATGGTTTCATCCTTGATTGATGCTGAGAAATCTGATTATTGACAATGATCAACTTCAGTGATGTTTAATGAGTGACTATTGGAAATCCGTTGGGCTTCCCTCTTCCAATCACAAGGCAATGACCTCCCTGTGGCCTTGGGGTTTATGAATTTCAGTGAAGAAAGGACTTTGCTTTATTTCCTTCCATTATTGAATACTGCTCAATAACAGTGAGGTACCGGAAGGCAACTGTGATCCGTGGATAACTAGACTAATTATGTTTCTGGTCAAGAAAAAGAAGGAAGCAGATGTCAGGTATTAACAGCAGGGATTGAGTAAATCCCGAGAAAAATATAAGGAACAATCCGCTCCTTCCGAGTATTAGCCTAGTAAACCTGTTCTTCTTCCAACACAATAACGTAAGTACGGTGACCGGTACTGTACACAGCACTCCACATGAGGCCTTACCCACATCCTGGGTAAGTGAAGCAGAGCCTTCACACTCTTGCTTTCAATTCCTCTCACAATAAAATGTGACACGATTAGCCTTCCTGATTACTTGCTATACCTATAGATTACCTTTCTGTGATTTGTGTCCGAAGACACCCAGATTCCTCTCCATCCCTGAGCTCTTCAGCCATAGTATTGCAGTAATATGTTGCCTTATTATTCTTTCTGCCAAAATGCACCATTTCACACTTTGCCACATTGTACTCCATTTGCCAGATGGTTTGTCTTTTCAACTCATTTTCCTACCCACCTTTATGTCATCAGCAAATTGACTCTTAACTGCCCTTTGCACAATTAAGGATGGACAATGATGGACATCAGAATGAACTGGCAATAGAGATAGATCGTGAGGGAGCATACTAAACTGGGAATGGGGAGAGACAGCATCAAGACATTGACCCGGGAATGGAGAGAGACAGTGACAAGACATTGACCTGGGAATGGGGAGAGACAGTGACAAGACATTGCCCCGGGAATGGGGAGAGACAGTGACAAGACATTGACCTGGGAATGGGGAGAGACAGCATCAAGACATTGACCTGGGAATGGGGAGAGACAGTGACAAGACATTGACCTGGGAATGGGGAGAGACAGTGACAAGACATTGACCTGGGAATGGAGAGAGACAGTGACAAGACATTGACCTGGGAATGGGGAGAGACAGTGACAAGACATTGCCCCGGGAATGGGGAGAGACAGTGACAAGACATTGACCTGGGAATGGGGAGAGACAGCATCAAGACATTGACCTGGGAATGGGGAGAGACAGTGACAAGACATTGACCTGGGAATGGGGAGAGACAGTGACAAGACATTGACCTGGGAATGGGGAGAGACAGCATCAAGACATTGACCTGGGAATGGGGAGAGACAGTGACAAGACATTGCCCCGGGAATGGGGAGAGACAGTGACAAGACATTGACCTGGGAATGGGGAGAGACAGCATCAAGACATTGACCTGGGAATGGGGAGAGACAGTGACAAGACATTGACCTGGGAATGGGGAGAGACAGTGACAAGACATTGACCTGGGAATGGGGAGAGACAGCATCAAGACATTGACCTGGGAATGGGGAGAGACCGCATCAAGACATTGCCCTGGGAATGGGGAGAGACAGTGACAAGACACTGACCTGGGAATGGGGAGAGACAGTGACAAGACATTGCCCTGGGAATGGGGAGAGACAGCATCAAGACATTGACCTGGGAATGGGGAGAGACAGTGACAAGACATTGACCTGGGAATGGAGAGAGACAGTGACAAGACAGTGACCTGGGAATGGAGAGAGACAGTGACAAGAGATTGCCCTGGGAATGGGGAGAGACAGTGACAAGGCAGTGAACTTGGATTAGAGACAGAGAGAGACAACACACTGAATTGGAAATAGAGACATAATGATTAGATTACATTACTAACAGTGTGAAAACAGGCCCTTCAGTACAGCAAGTCCATACCGACCCCCTGAGGAGCAACCCACCCAAACCCATTCCCCTACATTTACCCCTTCACCTAACACTACGGGCAATTTAGCATGGCCAATTCATCTATTGTGGGAGGAAACCGGGGCACCTGGAGGAAACCCACGCAGACACAGGGACAGTTGCCTGAGGCGGGAATTGAACCCGGTTCTCTGGCACTATGAGGCAGCAGTGCTATCCACTGAGCTACCGTGCCGCCCAAAAAACAATTAAACGCACCCATTCCCTGGCTGGGAATCGAACCCAGGCCACGACGGTGAAAGCACCGAATCCTAAGCACTAGACCACTAGGTAATGAGAGACAGTGATTTGGGATTAGAGAGAGACAGAGTGGCAACACAATGAACTAGAAAATGAGAGACAGAGAGACAACTCACTAAGTTGGGAATGCAGAGAGAGATGGAGGAACAACACAGAACTGGCAATAGCAACAGAGATACAACACTCTGATCTGGGAAAAGAGGGAAACAGTGTACAAGACACTGAAGTGGGAATAGTGAGAGATAGACAGACAACATAGACAAAAGATGATAACACACTGAACTGGGAATAGAAGGAGATAAACTAACATCACAATGAACTGGGAACGGAGAGAGAGAAACAGAGAATGCATTGAACTGGGAGAGGTGAGAGACAAACTGAGAACACACAACTTGGAATCGAGAGAGACAACACACTGAACTGGAACAGGGAGTGACAGAACTGGCAATAGAGAGAGATAGAGAACACCCTGAACTGGGAATAGAGATTGAGAGACACCCACAGTGAACTGGAAATGGAGAGAGACAAAGAGACAACACATTGAACTGAGAATAGAGGAAGATAAACTGACAAAACACTGAACTGGGAATGGAGAAAGAGAGAAACAGAGAGTATACAACTGAAAATAGAGAGAAACAGAAAGATAAAACACTGAACTGAGAATAGAGAGGACAGAGAGTGTGATAATACACTGAACTGGCAATAGAGAAAGACAGAGAGACGACACACTGAATTGGGAACAGAGAGAGAGAAAAACAGAGACCACACAACTGGAAAAAGTGAGAGACAAGCGGAGAACACACAATTGGGAAGAAAGAAAGGTGGAGAGATAACACACTGACCGGTGAACACAGGGAGACAGTGTGACAATACACTGAACTGGGAACAGAGAGTGACATAATGAGAGACAAGACCTTGGAGCGAATGTCCACAAGTCCTTGAAGGTGAGTGGGAGGATTATACAGTGGTCACAAAATCATACATTTTCTTATTAGCTGAAGCATTGGAGGTTTTATTGACAGGTTAGGCTACAGCTGGAGTACAGAACATAGTTATGGTCAATGCACAACAGGAAAGATTAATATTGCTGTTCAGTCCTGTAGCCAATGATTTCATCCAAACTAATACCGACTGTCCTACTTTGTGAACTTCAACATTGTCAGGAGCCTTTTATGTGGCATTTTTGTCAAATGTTTTCCAAAACAGCATCCAACATATTCCCTTCATCAAACTTCACTGTTACTTCATCAAAAAATTCCATAAAATTAGTGAATCAAAATCCGCCTTTTACAATGTGTCTTGGCTCTGTGATTAACTAGAAATATCCCAAAGTTTATCAATTTTTGCCCAGATTATTACTTATAAAACCTGCCTCATCACTGACATTAAACTGACTGGCCTACCATTACTAGGACTGAGCTCACATCTTTTTGAGCAAGGATTTGAAATGTCTGATTCTGTCGCTTCCTCCCTGAATCAAGTGAAGACTGGAAATTCACAATGAGCCATCTCCTATGTTCACATCCTGATCCTTTTGCAGCCTGGGATGAAGAGTGGGGATGTTATGCCCAGAGTTTTGTTCAATATTTACTCCCAGGTATTAATGCAGAAACCGGTGATTTGGTCATTACCACATTGTGTTCGTGAACACTCAATGTCACATTTCCTACTGAAACTATACTTTGGAAGGATTCATTGACCGTAAAGCAGTTTGAAAAGACCTATCATTGTGACACCTATCATTCTATCAATGCAAATCATTCTTTTTCAAGTTAAACAGCCAGGATGGGTCTTGTGAATGAGAGTGAAGTGAGCTTGAGAGGGTATGGAGGAGAAACTACATGGTACAACAGAACACAGTGAGTTAAAACAATGGAACATGTTTAGATATTGTGATTGGTTGTTACGAAATTCCCAATCTCAGTTTTGTTATTGTGTTGAAACACGTGATCAATGTTCACATCCAAACAATGAGGAAAACAGAATCACAGAATTGGCATAATGCAGCAGGAGGCCATTCGGTGCATTGGGCTGCACATGTGTATTCTGACCATCACCTCGTGATCATCAGCTGATGATGACTCTGAACCAACAACCAACCAAGGGACAGTATGAACACTCAAACAGGCTGTCACCAACTCACACCTGATCAAAACTGTTTGATCACAGGATTATAACCATCTACACAATCTTCACTACCTTTAAATTTCACTTAAGACACTTGCACCTCTAAAAATGTTAGCAGTTCTCAAGATCATGGCATAATCTTCATATGTTATCAAGTCTGCCCTAAGGTATTAAAGTGAAGCTGTTCCAATTCATCTACAATATTGACCCTGACACTAACAGTGACCATATAGTATGTCCTTCCCAGTTGGACCAAATCTGCCTCAGTGACTAACCACCACGTTAACTAACTTAGCAACAGAAAATTAAACCTATGATCCATCAAACCAGGTTTGATTCTGGTCCAGTATTACCATCAGTTGGGGATCAGAACAAGTTTCATTGTCTATATGGAAGAGTAGATGTCTACGTGTTGTCTGAATTCAATGGAATTCAAATCAAATGGGTTCTTTCATAAGTGGAAAATTGCAGCTGGGTGTTGAATGTGAAAACTAATGTCTTAGAATAATATACATTTGATAAATTGAACAGTATGGGCTTGGATGGAAAGGAAGTTCTTAAGTGTGTACAAGAAAATCTTCTGATTCAGTGTGTGGATATACCGACTAGAGAAGGTGTAAAACCTGATGTCTTTTTGGGAAATAAGGCAGTCTGCGATGACTGTGGTGTCAGTGGGAGAGCACTTTGGGGCAAATGAGCATAATTGTATTAGTTTTAAAACAGTCGTGGAAAAGCACTGACCTAAATTTAAAGATTAAAGGTTTAAATTGGAGGAAGGCCAAAATTGATGGTATTAGGCAAGAACTTTCAAAAGTTGTTTGGGGTCGGGCAGATGTTTGCAGGTAAAGGGATGGCTGGAAAATAGGATCCCTTCAAAAATGAAATAATGGAACTCCAGCGAAGGTATGTTCCTGTGAGGGTGTAGGGCAAGGTGGTAGGTGGAGGAAATGCTGGATGACTCGAGAAATGGAGGTTTTATTTAGTCAAGAAAAAGAAGGAAGCAAATGTCAGACATAGACAGCAGAAATTGGGTGAGTCCTTCGAAGAGCATAAAGGCTATAGAATTATATTTAAGAGGAAAATCAGGAGGACAAAAAGGGAACATGAGATGGCTTTGGCAAATAGGATTAAGGAAAATCCAAAGGGGCTTTACAAATACATTAAGGACAAGAGGGTAACCAGGGAGACAATAGGGCTCCTCAAAGATCAACAAGACAGCCTATGTGTGGAAACACAAGAGAATGGGGGACATAATAAATTAGTGTTTAGCATCAGTGTTTACTGTGGAAAGGAACATGGAAGATATAGAACATGGGAAAATAACTAGTGATATCTTGAAACATGTCCATATTATCGAGGAGGAGGTGCTGAATGGCTTAAAATCCATAAAAGTGGACAACTCTCCAAGACCTGGTCAATGTACCCTAGACGTCTGTGAGAATCTAGCAAAGTGATTGCTGGGCCCCTTTGCTGAGATAAATGTATCATCAATAGCTACAGGTGAGGTGCTGGAAGACTGGCTAATGTGGTGTCAGGATTTAAGAAAGGTGGTAAGGAAAAGCTGGGAAACTATAGACCAATAAGCCTGACGGTGGAGGTGAGTGAGTTGCTGGAGAGAATCCTGAAGGACAGGATTTACATGTGTTTGGAAAGGCAAGGACTGATTAGGGACAGTTAATATGGCTTTGTGTGTGGAAACTCATGTCTCATCTACTTGATTGAGTTATTTAAGAAGTAACGAAGAGGATTGATCAGTACAGAGCAGTGGACATGTTCTATGTGAACTTCAGTAAGGTGTTTGACAAGGTTCCTCATAGTAGCCTGGTTAGCACAGTTAGTTCACATGGAATACAGGAAGAAGCCATTTGGATACAGAACTGTCTTGAAGGTGGAAGACAGAGGTAGTGGTGGAGGGTTGTTTTTCAGACTGGAGGCCTGTGACGAGCAGTGTGCCTCAGGGATTGGTGTTGGGTCCACTACCTTTTGTCATTTATATAAATGATTTGGATGTGAATATAGGAGGTGTGATTAGTCAGTTTACAATAACAACAAATTTGTAGGTGCAGTGGATAGTGAACAAGGTCACCTCAGAGTAAAGTGGGACCTTGATCAGATGGGCCAATAGGCTGAGGGGTGGCAGATGGAGTTGAGATAAATGTGAGGTGCTGCGTTTTGGAAAGGCAAATCAGAGCAGGACTTATACACTTAATGGTAAAGTGCTGGAGTGTGTCCCTGAACAAATAGACCTTGGAGTTGCAGGTTCATAGTTCCTTGAAAGTGGAGTTGCAGGTTGACAGGATAGTAAAGAAAACATTTGGTCTGCTTTCCTTTATTGGTCAGTGCAATGAGTAGGAGTTGGGAGGTCATGGTGTGGCTGTACAGGACATTGGTTAGATCATTTTTGGATACCACATTCAATTCTGGTCTCTCTGCTATAGGAAGAATGTTGTGAAACTTGAAAGGGTTCAGAAAAGATTTAGAAGGACCATCAGAGGCTGAGGAGTGACCTTATCGAGGTTTATAAAATCCTGAGGGGCATGGATAGGGTAAATAGACAAGGTATTTCCCCTGGAGTGGGGGAGTCCAGAACTGGAGTGTATAGATTTATGGTTTGAGGGGAAACATTTAAAAGGGACCTAAGGGGCAACATTTTCATGCAGAGGTTGATGTGTGTATGGAATGAGCTGCCAGAGGAGGTGGTGGAGGCTGGTACAATTACGACATTTAAATGCCATCTGAATGTGTATATGATTAGGAAGGGTTGAGAGGGATTTGGTGCTATGACTCGATGTCACCTTCCTCCAGCGTGTATCTAATATGAGCTTCTCCCTCCCTCGTGCTGGAAGTGATTACTGTCTCTCTTTAGACTGACAGGAAGATCATTAATAGAGAACACAGCTAAGATAATTAGCAAAAGAATGATTCATACTTCCTTGCAAATAGGCTATTTGGCCTGGAGCTTGGAGACGGGGGGGGGGGGGGGGGAGGTGACCTTATCGAGGTTTATAAAATCATGAGAGGCATGGATATGGTGAATAGCCAAGATCCTTTCCCCAGGGTAGGGGAATCGAAAACTGGAAGGCATAGTCGAGAGGGAAAAGTTTTAAAAGGGACTTAAAGAGCAACTTTTTTGCACAGGTTGTTGCGTGTATGGAATGAGTTGCCAGAGAAAGTCGGGTGGGGGGTGGAGCGGTGCTCGTGTAAATACACGTGAAAGGTATCTGGATGGGTCCATGAACAGGAAGAGTTCAGAGGGATATGAGACAAATGCTAGCAAATGGGACTAGATGTCTTCAGGATATCTGGTCAACATGGACAATTGGAATTAAGGGTCTGTTTCCATACTGGACATCTCTATAAATATACATTCCTTTATCCTCAACTCTCCTCCTCCATTCTGGTTAACAGGGCCTTCATTGATATACTCAATGAATTTACAAAAGACACGATAAGGATTCAGCTGAGATCGTTTTAAAAAGGTGGAAGCCACACTGCTAATAATTTACAGGTGATGACCAAATCCTCTGAGGAAAACAGAAGAGTAGTATGTCAGACATTTTTGAATATTTTGAAGTGTTAGAGTATTTGGGGATTTCATCTCTCAAATATCTCTCAATATGAACAGTGTGAAAGACACTGAGAGCAAAAAAGATTATTGTATCATATTTAACTGACCCCTTTAGCACATAAGAGCTCAGTGAGAGGAAAAGCAATTCTGAAATGAAGCTGGTCTTCTGGATAAACTAAGAGAGAGGGACTATTTTTGAGCTGCTGACATTAATACATTTACATTGATCATAAATATGGAACAAGACAAAGACAACAAGATTAAAACGATGACGTCAGGGGGAACAAATCTCATGAGTCTGCCACGAGGGGTCATAGTTTTAAGGTGTTAGGAGGAAGGTATAGAGGAGATATCAGAATTAGGTTCTTTACGCAGAGAGTTGTGAGCACATGGAATGCATTGCCAGCGGTGGTAGTGGAAGCAGATTCATTACGGACATTGAAGTGACTGCTGGACTTGTACATGGACAACAGTGAATTGAGGGGTGTGTAGATTAGTTTTTTTATTTGAAATTAGGATTAATCCTCTGCACAACATCTTGGGCCAAAGGGCCTGTTCTGTGCTGTACATTTCTATGTTCAATGTTCTTAATCTGAGAGATAATCTGACGAAGTTGGACTGGATGCAGGTATTTGAAGATAAAATAATGACAAATCAGTGGGAGGATCTCAAAAGTGAGATTCTAAAGAAACAAAGTAAACATGATCCAACAACAGATATCATTATATTTCCACATCTCGTGCTCCATAGGTGTCCCCAAGCATACAGGGTGACATGAAACAGTAAAAGAAAGATACTGATCCTGACAAAACAATTAAAAAACAGTGGAAGCTCAGTCTAGAACCTAAATGGGTGAACTGAAAACTAAAAAAAACTTAGAAAGGCCAAGGAAGCACAGGGAAATTGTTAATGGGTAAAATCGACAGGAAAAGAAATGGTTTATCAGTTGATTAAGACCAAAAAGATAACTATGAAAATGATAGGGGTGTCAAAGAAGTGCAAGATAATTAATGTTGCCTATGCACATTCGCACACTAATACACATACACAAACCATGATAATCCAATGTATTGCTTCTTGTATTATTACTTTAATCACAGTGAATCATGTCACTGTGTTTGTGATTTATTCCATATTCATGAATATAAATCTGATGTGGTGAAGACCAATGTGAAAGATTTGTCTCAGGCATCATCCAGATACCTTTTAAATGCTGTAATTGTACCAGCCCCCATCACTTCCTCTGGCAGCTCATTCCATACACACACCACCCTCCGTGGTATTGAAGTACAAATTTTCCTTCGATCAAAGAACTGCATTGAGAGAAGATAGATCAGAACTTAAACACTGTATTGGAGAACTGTGTCCCATTGTTACTATGACCATTAAGATAAGGTATTTGGAAATAACAGCCCAGACAGCTGCAAATATATCTTCAACCACAACCTGGGAGCGAGGAGGAGGGAGATAGCATCTGGGGATGGCTTCAAACAGGACAGTGATGTCATTAAAACCAAAAAAAGGCTCATACGAGGAATTTCCTAACATGACAGTCATAGTAGAAGAAAGAGCATGAAGATCTAACTTGGAATATAATCCCTGAAAGTTGCCACCCAGGTTGATGGGGTTGTTAGGAAGGCATATGGTGTGTGAGCTTTTATTGGTAGAGGGATTGAGTTTCGGAGCCATGAGGTAATGCTGCAGCTGTACAAAACTCTGGTGCGGCTGCATTGGGGTATTGCATACAGTTCTGGTCACCGTATTACAGGCAGGATGTGGAAGCTTTGGAAAGGGTTCAGAAGATTTACTTGGATGTTGGCTGGTATGGAGGGAAGGTCTTATGAGGAGAGGCTGTTTTCATTAGAGAGAAGGTTGAGAGGTGACTTAATTGAACCATATAACATAATCGGAGGATTAGATAGGGTGGACAGTGAGAGATTTTTTTTACTTGGATGGTGATGGCCAGCATGAGGGGACATAGCTTTAAACTGAGGGGTGATATATATATATATATATATATTATATATATATATATATATATATAGAACATAGAACATTACAGCGCAGTACAGGCCCTTCGGCCCTCGATGTTGCGCCGATCAAAGCACCCCTAACCTACACTAAGCCACTATCCTGCATATACCTATCCAATGCCCGCTTAAATTCCCATAAAGAGGGAGAGTCCACTACTGCTACTGGCAGGGCATTCCATGAACTTACGACTCGCTGAGTGAAGAACCTACCCCTAACATCAGTCCTATATCTACCCCCCCCTTAATTTAAAGCTATGCCCCCTTGTAATAGCTGACTCCATACGTGGAAAAAGGTTCTCACTGTCAACCCGATCTAACCCCCTAATCATCTTGTACACCTCTATCAAATCACCCCTAAACCTTCTTTTCTCCAATGAAAACAACCCCAAGTGCCTCAGCCTTTCCTCATAGGATTTTCCTACCATACCAGGCAACATCCTGGTAAACTTCCTCTGCACCCGTTCCAGTGCCTCCACATCCTTCCTATAGTATGGCGACCAAAACTGCACACAATATTCCAGATGCGGCCGCACCAGAGTCTTATACAACTGCAGCATGACCTCAGGACTCCGGAACTCAATTCCTCTACCAATAAAAGCCAGTACGCCATATGCCTTCTTCACTGCACTATTTACCTGGGTGGCAACTTTCAGAGATCTGTGTACATGGACACCAAGATCCCTCTGCTCTTCCACACTACCAAGTAGTCTACCATTAGCCCAGTAATCCATCTTTTTATTACTCTTACCAAAGTGAATCACTTCACACTTAGCTACATTGAACTCCATTTGCCACCTTTCTGCCCAGCTCTGCAGCTTCTCTATATCCCGCTGTAACCTGCCATATCCTTCCTCACTGTCTACAACTCCTCCGACTTTCGTATCATCCGCAAACTTGCTCACCCAACCTTCTAACCCTTCCTCCAGGTCATTTATAAAAATGACAAACAGCAATGGTCCCAAAACAGATCCTTGCGGAACACTGCTAGTGATGGCACTCCAAGATGAACCTTTGCCATCAACTACTACCCTCTGTCTTCTTCCAGAGAGCCAATTCCTAATCCAAACCTCCAACTCACTTTCAATGCCATATCTCTGTATTTTCTGCAGTAGCCTACCATGGGGGACCTTATCAAACGCCTTACTAAAATCCATATATACCACATCTACCGCTTTCCCCTCATCTACCTCCTTAGTCACCTTCTCAAAGAATTCAATAAGGTTTGTGAGGCACGACCTGCCCTTCACAAAACCATGCTGACTATCCTTGATCACATTACTCTTATCCAGATGTGCATAAATCCTATCCCTTACAATTCTCTCTAAGACTTTGCCCACAACAGAAGTGAGACTCACTGGCCTATAGTTACTAGGATTATCCCTACTCCCCTTCTTGAACAAGGGAACCACGTTTGCTAGCCTCCAGTCCTCTGGCACTACTCCTGTCGACAAAGAGGACACAAAAATCAAGGCCAATGGCTCTGCAATCTCCTCCCTTGCTTCCCAGAGAATCCTAGGATAAATACCATCAGGCCCAGGGGACTTATCTATTTTCACCCTTGCCAGAATTTCCAACACCTCTTCTCTACATATCTCAAAGCCATCCATTCTACTTATTCGTGCCTCAGTATTTATATCGACAACAATGTCCTGTTCCTGAGTGAATACTGACGAAAAGTATTCATTCAGCGCCTCCCCAATCTCTTCAGCCTCCACACGCAACTTCCCATTACTATCCTTGATTGGACCTATTCCTTCCCTAGTCATTCTTTTATTCCTAACATACCTATAGAAAGCCTTAGGGTTTTCCCTAATCCTACCAACTAAGGACCTTTCATGTCCCCTCCTTGCTGCTCTTAGCTCTCTCTTCAGGTCCTTCCGGGCTACCTTATAACTCTCAATTGCCCCTATTGAACCTTCACGCCTCATCTTTACAAAGGCCGCCCTCTTCCGTTTAACAAGGGATTCCAACTCCTTATTAAACCACGGCTCCCTCACACGACCCTTTCCTCCCTGCCTGATAGGTACGAACTTATCAAGGACACTCAATAGTTGCTCCTTGAACAAGTTCCACATATCAATTATGCTCTTGCCTTGGAATCTACTTTTCCAATCCACACATCCTAAGTCATGCCTCAACGCATCATAATTTCCCTGCCCCCAGCTATAACTCTTGCCCTGTAGTACACACTTATCCCTCTCCATCACGAGAGTAAAAATCACCGAATTGTGGTCACTGTCCCCAAAGTGCTCACCTACCTCTAGTTCTAATACCTGGCCTGTATATATATAGGACAGATGTCAGAGATAGTTCCTTTACTCAGAGAATAGGAGGGACCTGGAATGCACTGCCTGCAACAGTAGTAGACTCGCCAACTTTAAGGGCATTTATATGGTCATTGGATAAACATATGGATAAAAATGGAATAGCGTAGGATAAATCGGCTTCAGATTAGTTTCACAGGTCGGCGCAACATCAAGGGCCGAAGGGCCTGTACTGCCCTGCAATGTTCTATGTTCTATGACTTGCTGCTGAAGCTGGGTAAACCGCAGGCACAATTGCGAGAGAAACTTAGCAGGTCTGGCAACATCTATGGAGAGAAAACAGAGTTAATATTTCAAGTCCAGAGACTCTTCATCAGAAGTAGTAAGATCAGATACTCCAAAATCGAGCTCAATGATCTATTCATTAGAAAGATGGAAGGGGAGGCAAGAGAAGAGGGGGAGTGGCTATTTTGATGAGGGAAAACACCATGACAGGACTTGGAGAGGATGTTCCTGAGGGATCGCCCAGTGAAGCAACGTGTGTGGATCTGAGAAAAAAGAAAGGTTTGATCACTTTGATGGGATCGTAACATAGATTCCCCAGTAGTCAGCAGGAAATTGAGGAGCAAATTGATGATTGACTGGTACAGGAAGTCATAGTTTGAAGATATTAGGAGGAAAGTATAAAGGAGACATCAGAGGTTGGTTCTTTACGCAGAGAGTTGTGAATGCATGGAATGCATTGCCATTTGAGGTGGTGGAGGCGAAGGCATTGGGGACATTTAAATGACTGCTGGACATGCAAATGGATAACAGTGAGTTGAGGGGTGCGTAGGTTAAGTTACTATATTTTACATTAGGATTAAATCTGGGCACAACATCGTGGTCTAAGGGCCTGTTCTGTGATGCACTTTTTTTTAGATTAGGTGAGATTACTTACAGCGTGGAAACAGGCCCTTCAGCCCAACAAGTTCATACCGACCCGCCGAAGCACAACCTACTCAGACCCATTCCCCTACCTTTACCCCTTCACCTAACACGACGGGCAATTTAGCATGGCCAATTCACCTACCCTGCACATTTTTGGACTGTGGGAGGAAACTGGAGCTCCCGGAGAAAACACACACAGACATGGGGAGAATGTGCAAACTCCACAGAGACAGTCGCCTGAGGCGGGAATTGAACCCGAGTCTCTGGCGCTGTGAGGGAGCAGTGCTAACCACTGAGATACCGGGCCACCCACCACGTGTCTATGTTCTAAATATGCAGGGAGGTCACTGATAGCTGTAAGGATAATAAAGTTATAAGAGAAAGAGATCTTAACTTTCCAAACATAGACTGGTAATGGATGGGAGGACTGTTAAATTTATTCAAGAAAACCTTCTCAATCGATATGTAGATGGCCCTCTGAGAGAAGGGGCAAAATTTAATGTCCTCTTGGGGAATAAGGCAGGGCAATTCACTGAGATATTAGTGGGGAAACACTTACCACAATTCTATCAGTTTTAAAATAGCTATGGAAAAGGATAAGCCTGATCCAAAAGTTAGAGATTTTCGAATTGACAGTGGGAATAATACAATCTCTGGACATTCCAGCCTGTAAATGTGATGTGTCGAGTTGGTTTCCCAGTCTTTGATATTGTACATGAAGTGAGACCACTCAGCACTCAGATCTCTGTTATTCTTTGTATGTCTGATGGATTCTGTTCATATATTTAATGTTTATCTCCACATTTGTGTTTGTAATTGTATCTTTAATATTGTAAAGTACAAATAGATTTCTGTCGTATATCAATCATAAATAACCTGAACTCTATGGGAATATCTGTTTTAATTAAATAACTTGTGTGCATTCTGAACATGGAGCGAACCTACATGATGTAAAACAGAAAGTGCTGCAAATACTCAGCAGATCAAACAGCATCTGTGGAGAGAGAAACACAATAAATGTTTCTGGTCAATGACCTTTCATCAGAGAAAATGACTGAGTATTTCTAGCAGTCTCTGTTTTTATTTAATGTTCACAGCATCTGGACAATACAGCTTTTCCAATTATAAACCTTCACAAAATACTATTCAGTTGGTTGATGTGGGTAACTATTGAGAGATTAAAGCAGTCCTTTTTGATCTTATAGTCGCTGTGATTTGGAGGCTAGGATTTGTCTAGAGCTTAAAAATATGTTGCTGGAAAAGCGCAGCAGGTCAGGCAGCATCAAAGGAGCAGGAGAATCGATGTTTCGGGCATAAGCCCTTCTTCAGGAATGTTTCCTGAAGAAGGGCTTATGCCCGAAAAGTTGATTCTCCTGCTACTTTGATGCTGCCTGATCTGCTGCGCTTTTCTAGCAACACATTTTTAAGCTCTGATCTCCAGCATCTGCAGTCCTCACTTTCTCCTAGGATTTGTCTACAGACTGGCGTGCAGGGAATTGGAAATGACTTATTTCTCTGTTGATCTGTTTGAATGTTAGAATATAAATATGTCACTGGACTGTGAGATCGGAGTGGGACTGGACACAGTCTCTATTTGAGCCTGTGGTTTGATGATCTCTGTGTATCCCTGTGAGTGATAATGTACCGACTGTGGGAGAGAAGGAACCACCTGCATTATTCCTTGGATCTCAGGAGAAAGGTGGGATGGAAAGCAGAAGGGAAAGTCGGTGATGGGTGGAGGGCAGGAGAGACTTCAATGACGGAATGATCAACACGGTACAAGGACTAGGGTGGGCAGGGGAAATCAATAAATGAAGAAACAAAAGCTGAGGGTGTATATGACAGGATCTTCAAAAGCTGTTGTCCAAAAGCAATCAAAATGAAAGAAAATGGTGACAGAAATAACAATTTGAGATATTCTGTCATGACTTTGTTATTGTTTACAGGGTACACAGTTACCGTCAGATTCTGAATGACTTCTGCCTGGTTTCTCATCACCAACTCGTGTATGGCCAGTTACTGTCAATATTAAAGTATCTTGTTTCAGCAAAGGGAGCTGGAGTCAAGCAGCCAATTCATTGTTGGATAGAAATTCCATTCCAGCCCAGCTTCAGTGGGAAGACACAGGGAAATGTCCTCTCTCTGTTGAAAAATCCATCATTAAGGATGAGGTTTCTCTAGAATCCATCATTAAGGATTAAGGATGATGTTTCTAAATTCTTCGATGAGCAGAGTCGGATTAGAACAAGTCAACATGGATTTAGTAAGGGGAGGTCGTGCCTGACAAACCTGTTGGAATTATTTGAAAAGGTGACAAGTAGGTTAGACCAGGGAAACCCAGTGGATGTGGTCTATCTAGACTTCCAAAAGGCCTTTGATATGGTGCCACATGGAAGGCTGCTGAGCAAGGTGAGGGCCCATGGTGCTTGAGGTGAGCTACTGGCATGGATTGAGGATTGACTGTCTGAGAGAAGGCAGGGAGTTGGGATAAAACGTTCTTTTTTGGAATGGCAGCCGGTGACGAGCGGTGTCCCGCAGGGTTCAGTGTTGGGGCCGCAGCTGTTCACGTTATATATTAATGATCTGGATGAAGGGACTTGGGGGCATTCTAGCGAAGTTTGCCGATGATACAAAGTTAGGTGGACAGGCAGGTAGTACTGAGGAAGTGGGGAGGCTGCAGAAGGATCTAGACAGTTTGGGAGAGTGGTCCAGGAAATGGCTGATGGAATTCAATGTGGGCAAATGCGAGGTCTTGCACTTTGGAAAAAAGAATACAAGCATGGACTACTTTCTAAACGATGAGAAAATTCGTAAAGCCAAAGTACAAAGGGATCTGGGAGTGCTAGTCGAGGATTCTCTAAAGGTAAACATGCAGGTTGAGTCCGTGATTAAGAAAGCGAATGCAATGTTGTCATTTATCTCAAGAGGTTTGGAATATAAAAGCACCATTGCACGACTGAGACTTTATAAAGCTCTGGTTCGGCCCCATTTGGAGTACTGTGTCCAGTTTTGGTCCCCACACCTCAGGAAGGACATACTGGCACTGGAGTGTGTCCAGCGGAGATTCACACGGATGATTCCTGGAATGGTAGGTCTAACGTACGAGGAAAGGCTGAGGATCCTAGGATTGTATTCATTGGAGTTTAGACGATTAAGGGGAGATCTAATAGAAACTTACAAGATAACACATGGCTTGGAGAGGGTGGACGCTAGAAAATTGTTTTCGTTAGGTGAGGAAACTAGGACCCATGGACACAGCCTTAGAATTAGAGGGGGTAAATTCAGAACACAAATGCGGAGACATTTCTTCAGCCAGAGAGTGGTGGGCCTGTGGAATTCATTGCCAGAGTGCAGTGGGGGCCGGGACGCTAAATGTGTTCAAGGCAGAGATTGATAAATTCTTGATGTCACAAAGGAATTAAGGGCTACGGGGAGAATGCGGGTAAGTGGAGTAGAAATGCCCATCAGCTATGATTGAATGGCGGAGTGGACTATCGTGGGACATCTGCATTAAACAAAGGCACACTGTGTCTGTTGATGAGCAAACTTTGTGCATGTGATGAGTCTCCTATTTGTGAACTGAATATTACAGACACAGTTTGCAGTGAAGGGGCTGGAGGAGGATACAGGGATAGGGAATGGGGATAGGATAGAACATAGAACATGGAATATTACAGCGCAGTACAGGCCCTTTGGCCCTTGATGTGCCGAAGTGTAAAATCAATCTGAAACTCATCTCACCTTCACAATTCCATTTTCATCCATGTTTATCCAATGAACATTTAAATACCCTTAAAGTTGGCAAGTCTACTACTGTTGCAGGCAGTGTGTTCCATGCCCCCTACATTCTGAGTAAATAAACTACCCCTAACATCTGTCCTATATCTATCATCCCTCAATTTAAAGCTATGTCCCCTTATGTTAACCATCACCATTCAAGGAAAAAAGAATGCCCACTGTATCTAACCCTCTGATTATCTTACACATCTCAAAGTTTGTGAGAAGATTTATAGCTCGGGTGCTCGTTGTTGTGGTTCTGTTCGCCGAAGTGGGAATTTGTGTTGCAGACGTTTCGTCCCCTGTCTAGGTGACATCCTCAGTGCTTGGGAGCCTCCTGTGAAGCGCTTCTGTGATCTTTCCTCCGGCATTTGTAGTGGTTTGAATCTGCCGCTTCTGGTTGTCAGTTCCAGCTGTCCATTGCAGTGGTCAGTATACTGGGTCCAGGTCGATGTGCTGATTGATTGAATCTGCGGATGAGTGCCATTCCTCTCGGAATTCCTTGGCTGTTCTCTGTTTGGCTTGTCCTAAAATAGTAGTGTTGTCCCAGTTGTCCCAGAAATATACACATATACACATAAACAAGAAAGAAACCATGGTCTCATTCGATGTAATGGCACTGTTCACCTCTATCGACAAAACCCGAGCCAGAGAAACAATAGCCAACCTGCTGGACACACAGAACAGACAACAGGACGTTGAACCTATCAACAAAGATGGCATACTCAAACTACTGGACCTGTGCCTCACAACAAACTTCACATTCAACAACCAAATATATGAACAAATCAACGGCACACCCATGGGCTCACCCATCTCTGGACTCAAAGCAGAAGTGGTAATGCAAGGGTTAGAACAAACAGTCGTACCGCAAATTCAACCCAAACTCTGGGTCAGATATGTGGATGACACCTTTGTAATCATTAAAAACACAGAAATAGAGAACACACACCGGATCATCAATGCCACACCCACAGGAATCCGATTCACTAGAGAGGAAGAAAAGGACAACCAACTCCCATTCCTAGACGTGATGGTACAGAGAACACCTAACGGAGAATTCACCACAAAGATATACAGGAAAGCCACACACACAGACTAACTCCTGAACTACGAAAGCAACCACCCCAACACACACAAAAGAAGTTGCATCAAGACACTGTTCAAAAGGGCCACAACACACTGCAGTACACCAGAACTGCAAAAAGAGCAAGAAGAACACCAATACAGTGTATTCACCAAAAACCGATTCCCCCGCAATTTCATCAACAGATGCCTAAGGGAAAGACAACGGAAAGAGGACATGCCACAACCCAAAGGACTAGCCACACTACCATACATCAAAAGCATTTCTGAACTGACAGCCAGACTACTGCAACCACTAGGACTCATAACAGCACACAAACCAACAGCCACACTCAGACAACAACTCACCAGGACAAAGGACCTGATACCCAGCATGAGAAAAACCAATGTAGTGTATAAAATCCCATGCAAGGACTGCACAAAACACTACATAGGACAAACAGGAAGACAGCTAACGATCCGCATCCATAAACACCAACTAGCTACGAAACGACACGACCAGCTATCCTTAGTATCCACACAAGCAGAGGACAAGCAACATGAATTCAACTGGAACAACACTACTATTATAGGACAAGCCAAACAGAGAACAGCCAGGGAATTCCTAGAGGCTTTGCACTCATCCACAGATTCAATCAATAAGCACATTGACCTGGACACTATATACCGACCACTGCAGCGGACAGCTGGAACTGACAACCGGAAGAGGCAGATTCAAACAACGACAAATGCCGGAGGAAAGATCACAGAAGAGCTTCACAGGAGGCTCCCAAGCACTGAGGATGTCACCGAGACAGGGGACAAAACGTCTGCACCAGATATTCCCAGCTCGACGAACAGAACCACAACAACTCCACCTACCTTTGTGTCATCCGCAAATTTACTAACCCATCCTTCTATGCCCTCATCCAGTTCATTTATAGAAAAGACAAACAGAAATGGCCCCAAAACAGGCCTTGCAGTACCCCACTAGTAACTGAACTCGAGGGTGAACATTTCCCATCAACCACCACCCTCTGTCTTCTTTCAGCTGGCCAATGTCTGATCCAAACTGCTAAATCACTGACAATCCCACGGCTCCGTATTTTATGCAATAGCCGAACGTGGGGAACCTTATCGAACTGAAATCCATATGCACCAGATCAACCACTTTACCCTCATCCAGCTGTTTGGTCACTTTCTTAAAGAACTCTATAAGGTTTGTGTGGCATGACCTACCCTTCACAAAACCATGTTGACTATCCGTAATCAACCTATTCCTTTCGAGATAATTATAAATCCTATCTCTTCTAATCGTTTCCAGCACTTTACCCACAACCGAAGTAAGGCTCACTGGGAGATAATTATCATGGTTGTTTCTACTCCCCTTCTTGTACAAGGGGACAATACTTGCTATCCTCCAGTCTTCTGGCGCTATCCCTATCGACAATGACGACATAAAGTTCAAAGCCAATGGCTCTGCAATCTCCTCCCTGGCTTCCCAGAGAACCCGAGGATAAATACCATCTGCCCTAAGGGACTTATTTATTTTCCCACTTTCCAGAATTGCTAACAACACCTCCTTGTGAACCTCAATCCTGTCTAGTCTAGTCACCTGCATCTCAGTATTCTCCAAGACAACGTAGTCATTTTCCTATGCGAGTACATTGAAAAGAATTCAGTTAGCACTTCTCCTATCTCCTCGGACTCCACGCACAACCTCCCACTACTGTCCTTGTTTGGCCCCACACTCACTCTAGTCATTCTTTTATTCTTGATATACCTGTAGAAACCTTTAGGTTTTTCCTTGATCCTACCTGCCAATGACTTTTCACATTCCCTCCTGGCTCTTCTTAGCTCTTTCTTTCGGTCTTTCCTGGCAAACCGATAACTCTCAAACACCCTAACTGAGCCTTCACATCTCATCCTAACATGAACCTTCTTCTTCCTCTTGACAAGAGATTCAACTTCTTTTGTAGACCCCGACTTCCTTACTCAACCACTTCCTCCCTGCCTGACAGGTCTATACTTATCAAGGACACGCAGTAGCTGTTCCACATTTCAATTGTGCCCTATCCCCTAAGTTTCCTTTCCCATCCTATGCATCCTAAATCTTTCCTAATTGCAACAGTTATACCACTGCTATAACTCTTGCCTCATGGTATATACCTAACCCTTTCCATTGCTAAAGTAAACACAACCAAATGTGGGCACTATCACCAAATGCTCACTAACCTCTGAATCTAATACATGCCTAGGTTGCTTACCCAGTACCAAATCCAATATGGTCTAGTCCCTTGTTGGCCTGTCTACATACTGTGTCAAGAAAACCTTCTGCACATATTGGACAAAAACTGACCCATCTAAGGTACTCAAACTATAGTATGTCCAGTCAATATTTGGAAAGTTAAAGCTCCCATAACAACTACCCTGTTACTCTCTCTCCTATCCAGAATCTGCTGTCCTTTCCTCCAAATCTCTGGAACTATTTGGAGGCCAGTAGAAAAGTCCCAAAAAGGTGACATCTCCTTTCCTGTTTCTAACCTCAGCCCATACTACCTTAGTAGACGAGTCCTCAAATGTAACTTCTGCCACCGTAGTACTGTCCTTGACTAACAATGCCACATCTCCCACTCTTTTCCCATCTTCTT
Organism: Chiloscyllium punctatum; assembly: GCF_047496795.1. Taxonomy (NCBI): domain Eukaryota; kingdom Metazoa; phylum Chordata; class Chondrichthyes; order Orectolobiformes; family Hemiscylliidae; genus Chiloscyllium; species Chiloscyllium punctatum. The sequence continues at coordinate 37,248,320 of NC_092767.1, forward strand.
TGTTCTTACTGAACCATCTAAATCCCGGAACATGCACAAACCATTCCTGTCCCTGCTCTATCCATGTCTCCGAAATGGTCATAACATTGAAGTCCCAGGTACCAACCCATGCTGCACGTTCACCCACCTTATTCAGGATGCTCCTGGCACTGAAGTAGACACACTTCAAACCACTTCTTGCATTCCGATGCACGCTTGCAACCTTAAAACCATATTTCTGACCTCACCATTCTCAACCTCTTGGACAGTGGAACTACAGTTCAGGGTCCCATCCCCCTGCTGAATTAGTTTAAACCCTCCCCACGAGCATTAGCAAATTTCCACACACCGCCCTCCTCCCCCGCCCAGGATATTGGTACCCCTCTGGTTCAGGTGGAGACCATCCTGTTTTCTCCAAATGATGTTGTTAGTGCTTATGTGGACCACCTTGGGGGCTGCTACCCCTCCCCCTCAAGAATCCCAAAAACATGATCCGAGACATCCCAAACCTTGGCACCTGCGAGGCATCACACCAACTGTGAGTGTCTCTCCATTGGAACCTCCAATCTGTCCTCCTAGCTATGGAGTCCCCAGTGACTAATGCTCTGCTCATCTCCCCGCTTCCCTTGTGAGCAACAGGAACAGACTCTGTGCCAGGGATCAGTACCCCATGGCTTACCCTTGGTAAGTCGTTCCCCCCCCCCCCCAACAGTATCCAAAGTTTTATACTTGTTATTGAGGGGAATGGCCACAGGAGTTCCGTGCACTGTCTGCCTGGTCCCTTTTCATCCCCTGAGAGTAATCCATCTGCTTCCTTCTTGTACCTGAGGTGCAGCTACCTCCCTGTAACTCCTCTCAATAAGTCCCACTGCCTCCTGAATGATCCGAAGTTCATCTAGTTCCAGCCTCAGTTCCCTGACGTGGTTTCCGAGATGCTGGAGTTGGGTGCACTTCCCGCAGATGTAGTCAGCAGGGACACTCGTGGGGACACTTACCTCCCACATTCTGCAGGAGGTACATTCAACTGCCTGAACCTCCATTCTCACTATTCTAAATTCCCAGAGAGACGATTGAAAAAGAAACAATAAAAGAAACGAGTGATCTGGACTGGTTGCATTGATAAGGTGGTGTTTTGGGGTTATACAGATACATGGAAGTGTACAGGTCCCGGTGAAGATTATATGGATTGGGAAGTGTGTTATTATTACTTGTTTTCAGGGGTGGATGGTGGAGCAGAGCTGTAAGTATATTAGTAACTGACCGTGGGGATTCACGGCCTTGTTTTCAGGGTCAAAGGGTGGAGCAGAGTTGTAAGTATATAAGTAACTGACCGCGGGGATTCACGGCCTTGTTTTCAGGGTCATAGGGTGGAGCAGAGCTGTAAGTATATAACTAACTGACCGCGGGGATTCACGGCCTTGTTTTCAGGGGCAGTAGGTGGTGCAGAGCTGTAAATATATAACTAACTGACCGTGGGGATTCATGGCATTGTTTTCAGGGTCAGAGGGTGGAGCAGAGCTGTAAGTATATAACTAACTGACTGTGTGGATTCACGGCCTTGTTTTCAGGGGTGGAGGGTGGAGCAGAGCTGTAAGTATATAACTAACTGACCGTGGGGATTCACGGCCTTGTTTTCAGGGGCAGTAGGTGGTGCAGAGCTGTAAGTATATAACTAACTGACCGCGGGGATTCACGGCCTTGTTTTCAGGGTCAGAGGGTGGAGCAGAGCTGTAAGTATATAACTAACTGACCGTGGGGATTCACGGCCTTGTTTTCAGGGTCAGAGGGTGGAGCAGAGCTGTAAGTATATAACTAACTGACCGCGGGGATTCACGGCCTTGTTTTCAGGGTCAGAGGGTGGAGCAGAGCTGTAAGTATATAACTAACTGACCGTGGGGATTCACGGCCTTGTTTTCAGGGGTGGAGGGTGGAGCAGAGCTGTAAGTATATAACTAACTGACTGTGGGGATTCACGGCCTTGTTTTCAGGGTCAGAGGGTGGAGCAGAGCTGTAAGTATATAACTAACTGACTGTGGGGATTCACGGCCTTGTTTTCTGGGGTGGAGGGTGGAGCAGAGCTGTAAGTATATAGCTAACTGACCGTGGGGATTCACTGCCTTGTTTTCAGGGTCATAGGGTGGAGCAGAGCTGTAAGTATATAACTAACTGACTGTGGGGATTCACTGCCTTGTTTTCAGGGTCAGAGGATGGAGCAGAGCTGTAATTATATAACTAACTGACCATGGGGATTCACGGTCTTGTTTTCAGGGTCAGAGGGTGGAGCAGAGCTGTAAGTATATAACTAACTGACTGTGGGGATTCACTGCCTTGTTTTCAGGGTCAGAGGATGGAACAGAGCTGTAATTATATAACTAACTGACCATGGGGATTCACGGTCTTGTTTTCAGGGGTGGAGGGTAACGTTCAGCTAAAAGTAAATAACTAACTAACTGCGGGGATCACAGCGAGTAACTGAAAGCAAACTGAAAAGTTAGCGTCACAGGATAACTGTGATCTGATTGGCTGATAGAAAATCCATCTGAAATATGAAATAAAAGACTCTCCAAAATGAACTAGATTAACTAACCAGGGTTAAACTAACTAATACGTTAATTAACTCAGTAGCGATGGCAGGGCAGGTGATGTACTGTAGCTGTGTGCTGCGGGAGCTGGCTGATCCCAATGCGAGCTGCAGTCACCACATTTGCAGCAAGTGTTGTTTGCTGGAAGTACTCCGGCTCAGAGTTAGATTAGATTAGATTAGATTACTTACAGTGTGGAAACAGGCCCTTCGGCCCAACAGGTCCACACCGCCCCGCCGAAGCACAACCCACCCATACCCCTAACCAAACACTACGGGCATTTTAGCATGGCCAATTCACCTGACCTGCACATATTTGGACTGTGGGAGGAAACTGCAGCACCTGGAGGAAACCCATGCAGACACGGGGAGGACGTGCAAACTCCACACAGTTAGTCGACTGAGGCGGGAATTGAACCCGGGTCTCTGGCGTTGTGAGGCAGCAGTGCTAACCACTGTGCCACCGTTGATGAGCTGGAATCTGAGCTTCAAACACTGTGGCCTATCCAGTGGGAGGAGAGGTCCATGGATGAGCCCTCTGGCGTCGGAGTGCTTGGCCTTCCCCGCACCCTGCACATTCCGTTCGTCAGGCTCGATACCATTCCCTGGCCGGGGAGCGTGGCCTGGCATCCATCTGTGTTGTGGCTGTCAGTGAAACCTGGTCATCAGGCGTGAGGCACTGTCATTGCTGTTATATGTGGCACAGGTCTGGTCTATTTCCAGAACTTGTGCCACTGCAGTCACCCAATCTTCCAATTTATATGGAGATCAAAGATGGACCGGGTCCGAAGGGACTCGATGTATAAAGATCTGGGCCATGGGGGAAAAAACACACCCAATGCCACCCTCACCCTGATGGCCACCTTCGTGCGTGGCTGCATCAAGGTGTACGTGGATCCCTGGTATGCAAACACCAAGTGTCACTATGTACTGAGGTTCTACTTGTCTCCAGTCTTGTGAAGGATGGGCCTGGTGAAGTTTATGAAGAAAAACACCTTTGACCACAAGTCCATCAGGAAGTGGTCAGCATGTGGTCTCCTTGAGACACTTTGGGAAAAGAAGAGGGAGGATCCTATCGAACAGTTCCCTGAGCAGACTGTCAAAGTCATTTGGCAGAATGCCTCATTGCCAGAACTTTCCAACAAGCACCAAGACATGGCTTGGCTGGTGGTGAGAAGGGCTCTGCCTGTGAGATCCTTTATGCATGCCCGGACTCTCAGCCGCACCGCACGCTGCCCTCGAAGTGGCTGCAGGGGGGGGACAAGACTGTCACACACTTCCTTCTGGAATGTGTCTACGCAGAAGAAGTCTGGAGAGGAATGAAGTGATGTTTGTCGAGGTTCGTCCCAAGCAGTGCCGTGACGTGGGACTCCATGCTGTACGGTTTGTTCCCTGGGATGCACCAAGATGAACATCAACTGTGCCTGGAAGATCATCAACTCTTTGGTCTGTCTGAAAACTCTTGATCTTCCAGCTGAAGGAGTTGACCCTCAGTGTTGCAGACTGGCACATTCCAAGGCCCAGGACTACGTGTTGACGGACACGCTGAAGCTTGGGGCAGCTGCCCGCCAAGGCGTGGTGGGGAAAGACCACTGTGTAACATCTGCCTGCCTTATTAAAAGAACAGGGGGCCCACCCAGTCATTTAGGCTCCTCTGGCGCCTCAGCAGAAGAGCTGGATAGTAAATGTACAGACTTGTATCTTTGAAAAATAAATTTCTATGTCTGTATGTAAAGCAATGTAATGTGTGCATAAGAATGGCATGACCAATTGTATAGAGATCCAAATAATTTCATGAATATAGTATATTTTTTAAATAAAAAAAAAGAAGTCCCTGGATGCTGTGTTTCACCAGGCAGTCACACCTGGTAGATTAAGGAGTATAAATTCTGTCAGAGACCAGGGACAGCATAGTGTGTTTGAAAGTGAGGCTGGTAGAGGGATCCAGGTAGAGGAGCCTCAGCTTTTGTCCTTGTCCAACAGGTACAAGGTACTTGCTTCCTGTGTGGATGAGGAACAGAGCTGCAGAGAGGATAAGCCAGCTGACCACGGCATAGTGATACATAATGCCATTCCAGAAGGGGGGAGCAAGAAGGCAAGTGGTAATTAGGAGAAAGTTTTCTGTCTCTCTGTCTGTCTTTCTCTCTGTCCCTCTTTCTCTCTGTCCTGCCTTTGTCCTCCCTCTGTCTCTCTGTCCTTCTCTCTCTCTCTGTCCCTTTTACCCCATCCCCACTCTCTCTATCTCTCTCTTTTTCTCTCACCCTCCCTTTCTCCCTCTTTTTCTCTCTTTCAGACCTGAAAATGTCCAAACCACTTTGCATTTCCCAGAAACATTTTGCCCCCATTTTCATTCCCCTCCCAATGTATGTCCTACCCCAATTATTCACTTTACACAATATGAGCCCCTGCAAATGTTTTGCTGCCCCCAATATTGTGCTGAACCCCCCTCCCTGGGACAGAGGTAAATGAGCCTGGGTGGTCTGATTGGCCTGTGGCTGACTGTTTTAATGCACAGCAAGATCCCAGCGCTGGAATTACAGAAGGTTTACGTCACAGAGGGATGTGAATGTAATGGAAACAGTTCTGAGAAGTTTTACTCGACTAATCCCTGGAATGAGGGGATTGTCTGAAGAGGGAAGGGTCCCCACCTGATCAAAGTCCTGGAGATATTAACAGGATGTTAATCAGAGCAGATGAAGAGAAGCTATTTCCAATGGTTGGGGGTTTGAGAACGAGGGAGCAGAGTCTAAAAATTAGGGTCAGAGCGTTCAGGAGAGATGTTAGAAAGCACTTTGACACACAAAGCGTGGGAGAGGTTTGGAATTCTCTTCCACAAACCACAGTGAGTGTTGGATCAGTTCAGTTTAAATCCGAGAAAGGGATTATTTTAATAAGTTTTGTTGCGGATCAGGCATGAATTGGGACGCTGTCTGCTCTCACTGTCTGCAATGTTTGATTTAACTTCATTTTCTTTCCCTTGAATTGATCAGTGTTCCCTCTGTCTATAGCGAATGTGACCAGCAGCAGCTTCCCCACAGCCACTGGAGCACCCAGTTCTGAACTGACACATGCAGCCAGTTCCCATGTCCACGCTCAGTCAGGGGGTACCCCAGCCGACCTTTCCCTCTGCACCAATAGACCCCTTACCTTCCCTTGCTCCAGTACGACTCATCTCAGCCCCAATGGACCCACCCCCACACACCGAACCTTCAGCTCCATCCACAGGAACAGCTTCTTCCATCAGTCACCAAGAGTGGGGGAGAGAGCCCTTTGTGGGCAATGCCATGTTCCCATTGGTGAGGCACTGCCCACTGTTCCCGGGGTCAGAGCAGAGACAGTGAACAGTGAGACTGGAGAATTCAGGGCCAGTGAGACTGGGCCCAACACCCACCATCAATGTGCCCGATACGTCAGTGTGTACTGGGGGCAGTGAGAATGTGCCCATCGTGGAGATGGGGTAGTAAACTGGCACCAATGGTGGGTGAGGAGGCTTAGTGCAAATTGACCAATCAAACGTTCCGGAACACAGACAGTGAAGCGTGTCCATGGTAACCATTGTGACTGGGAGTGTGACGAGGGTGAGACTGTCCCTATCCTGACCACTCCATCAGAGGGTGTGGCCAATGGGGGGAGGGGAGACTGTGGTTGGAGAGCAGAGAGTCTGGCTCCCCTGGGATTGAGGAAACCACAGCCACCGCAGGGAGGGGAGTGAGGGATATCCAGCCTCATTACCAGCGACAATCTGTCCCTCAACGTGAGCAGCAAGGCGACAGCTAAAGAGATGGTCACCATAGTGTAAGAAATGGGGAAGTGTGTTTTTGCAGGTATAGAAAAGGCAAGCATTAGGGAAATGTATCTTTAATGAATAATTGTGGATAATTAAATACTAACTTCAGTTCAGAAATATTAAAGCAAATAATTCTTTTAAGTAAGAGTCTCAGCAAAATAGGTGAGACAGCTGAAACACATAAACCAAACATGAAAAGATACATTGTTAAAACGTATGTTCAAGAATGGAATGTACCTATATGAACAATGGAAGATGATACAAGCAAAGTAAAAGAACATCAAGATACAAGTTTAGCCTCATATCAGCACTTACAGAGGGAAAGGTTGCCAACTTGGAGAAAAGGGGGCGATAAGGGCGGAGGGCAGCTGGGTAGTGGTAGAATACAAAATGAAAGATTGGGTAATGTAAGAGTCGGGAGAGGTGACCTCACGCAGCTCAAAAGTATAACTGTGTACTAGTTTGAATGTTCGTTGCTCATTTGCTTCTGCAATGGATGCCCTTTCTTATAAGATCGTAGAATAAATTGTCTTGTTTCCAGTGTTGGTGGTCTCGTCTAAATTTTATTGATTTTGTTTCTAACAATAGCAACAGGGGGGCGAGAGAGACAGGGTCCCAGAGCTGGGTGAAGGGGCAGGGGACAGTCACACTGCACATAGAGTGACCAGTGAGACTGTCCCCATGAGGAACAGCTAGACTGAGCCCGTCCTGACCAGGGGGAGGACAACTCTGGAAGTCAGTCCCAATCGACCCATCTCCCAATCATCTCCATCAATCTCAAGCAAGATCTTTGATCAAAAACTGGACAGTCTGCAGACTCAAATCAAAGAGAACGTCTCTGTCAGTGTAATAGATCATTCAGCATCTTCTCAATCACATCCATCAATCTCTGCTCAACTTCAAACCCATTGTCTGTTTGGAGTAAAATTGACCAATGTCCCTCCAATCCTGAAGTGTCCAAACAATCTCTTGTATTTCACAAGGTAAGTGACAACATCAAACTCTGGATATTGATCCCCTTTGTAAATGTGCATGTCCTTGTGATTCCGGGAGGTTTCAGAAGCAGCAATAGGAGAATTGTGAGGATTGTCGAGTGCTGAAAAATGTAACTTAAATTAACTTTATTTCAATGGGAACAATGAAGCCTGGAGATCCTCTGGAATAGACAGGAATATCTCTCAGGGCCATTGCCTTCACATTCCGAATCCCAGTAAGGCTGATGATCTCTCCACAGACTGTACCATCCATTTATCGACCAATACGGGGAGGGGGAAATAGAGAGGTGGGGAACATGAAGTGGGATGAAGATGACTCACAATGTTTTGTGGGGTCAAACTGCTGCCATGTCACCAGTTATACTGGTCCGGACCCTCCCTTCGACTGTCACATGGTCCCAGTCAATCTGGAAAACCTTTACAGAGGTAACAGTGTCCGATGTGGCAGATGGTGATCATGCCACTGCTCTGCCCAACAAAGAGAACTCCACTGTCCGAACCTGAGACTGACCTATTCTACTGACCAGAGAAACTGTGTTGGCTTTAGTTGGGAATGAGACACAAATGGAATAGAATAGAGGAGCTGTGTAAAGTGTGAATGGAGCTGCAGACCTTTCGTGCATTGGTACAAACACACTGAGCTGATTGACTTCTTCCTCTGTTGGAATTTGTCTCCATGTTCCTTTGAGCAGGTGTGTGCTCTTCTCCTTTCGAGACATGCCTTGGAGTTGCCGGTGTTGGACTGGGGTGGACAAAGTTAAAAATCACACAACACCAGGTTAGAGTCCAACAGGTTTATTTGGAAGCACTCGTTTTCAGAGCGCTGCTCCTTCATCAGGTGGTTGTGGAGGATAAGATCATGGTCACAGAATTTATAGCCAAAGGAGTCCAGTGTCATGGAGATGTGATACACTAAACAATTTTATATTAAAGCTTTCAACTTTTAGAACAGGATTTGCCGATTCTTTGATATGTAAACCCCAGAACATCTTTTAAATTACATTGTCCGGATAGCTCAGCGTTTCTAACAATAGGTGTGAAGTCTGTCTGTGTCCCAATGCCATGTCAGACTGACAAACCCTCTGCATAGTTTTACATGGATTCATGCAGGTTTTGAGCAAAATACAATGTAATTCTGCAAAAACATACTCACCCCATAAACTTCTATGTGTGTGCGTGTCGGAGCAACAGAGTGAGTGTGCATGTGGATGTGAGTGCACGTGGAAGAGTGTGTGTGTAGGCTTGGTTAAGTGTCTGTGTGAGTGTGATGGAGTATCCGTCTGTGAGATGGTGTGTGTGGGTGTGAGGGCGGGGGCTTTGTGTGTGCATGTGAGATGAGAGGGAGGGGTGTGTTTGTGCGTGTGTGTGTGTGTGTGTCTGTGTGTGTGTGTCTGTGTCTGTCTGTGTGTCTCTGTGTGTGTGTGTCTGTGTGTCTCTGTGTGTGTGTGTGTGTGTGTCTGTGTGTGTCTCTGTGTGTCTGTGTGTGTGTGTGTCTGTGTCTGTGTAGTGCAGTGGGGTCACCTGTAGTGAGAGATGAACCTAAGGTCCCAGTTGAGGCCATCCCCATGGGGACCGAACTTGGCTATCAGCCTCTGCTCGGCCACTTTGTGTTGCTGCTTGTCCTGAAGTCTGCCTTGGAGGATGGTCATCCGAAGATCCGAGACCACATGTCCCTGCCTGCTGAAGTGTTCCCTGACTGGGAGGGAACACCCCTGTCTGGTGATTGTTGTGCGCTGTAAATCATTCATTGTCATAGCATCATGTCTGTCTCTTGAGGAGGTCACTGGGGTTACTCACTGTGACATGTCAGAACTGGCAGTCGATGAGTTGAGCATCGTACCCTGTTCTCATGACGACATCCTTGAGCACTTTAAAGTTACCGTCACATTCCTCCTTATCTGAGCAGATCCTGTGTATGTGGATGGCTCCTCAGTCTGACATAGCACTGGGACACAGACAGACTTCACAGCTATTGTTAGAAAAGGTGAGCTATCTTGAGAATGTAATTTAAAAGAAGTTCTGGGGTTTACGTATCAAAGAACAGAAGCCAGCAAATCCCATTCTAAAAGTTGAAAGGTTTATTCTAAAATTGTTTAATGTATCACATCGCCATGACACTGGCCTCCTTCAGCTATAAATTCTGCGATCATGATCTTTTCCTCCACAACCACCTGATGAAGGAACAGCGCTCCGAAAGCTCGTGTTTCCAAATAAACCTGTTGGACTACAACCTGGTATTGTGTGATTTTTAACTTTGTCCTTTCTAGACAGACTGAGCCTTAGATCTGTATCTGGGTACCTTCAGTTCACCTTTTTCTGAGCGAAACGATCAGAAGTTATTGTGTTCCTGCTGAACCACAACAAACACTCTCAGAAGGTCACGGTGAGAATGGTATCAGAAGTTGGCATTCCCATCCATCTGGGAAATGGAGGTGAGGCTGGACTACTGCTCAAAGATTAAAGTGGAGATGCTGGTGAACAAGAAGAGGCTGTTGTGGTGTTAGCCCCTGGCAGGTAAAACCGGGAGAACAATTTGACTGGATGGAGGGTAACCACCATCACGACTGTTACCCCCTGAGAAATGAGCAGGTCTCAAACACAGCCGACAGTTTGAAAAATGTATTCCAAGAACGTTTCATTTTCACAAGTGGAATCCTTCTTAGCCGTAATAGAATAGGCCATTCTGAGTGAGACCACAGGTTGGCATTTACTCAGTCTGGGAAGAAAGTTTCAGTTTAATGTTTTTTAACCAAAGTCAATATCAAAATGAAGGGAGATTTCATCACCTTCTTCATCTCTTCCCTGAATTTGGGTTTGGGTAGCTGCATAATTACACGTGTTTGTGCAGAAACTCAAATCCATTAGAATGTCCCCAGTATCAATGGCGGTGGATGTTGGAGCTGTATAAACACCTCGGTAATGTACTGTCGCTGTCCTTTTATTGGTTAAAATGTTAATGATGGCTATAAGCCACAAAACTGCCTGATAGACTGAACAGGAAAACGATGGATTTCCTTCTGAGTTTCATCTCTGTGTCGGTGCTGTTCTCATTGCTGAGATCCCACAATCCCCTGCAGACTCTGCTGTCCCACTAAAATACACCGGATTGTTAAAGTGTTAAACAGTAATCTCAAACAAAAAGGCAGCCATGCAACTGAAATCCTTTTCACCCAGGAGGATGCCTCACCTGCAGTTGATGTGTAAAAGGTCACATTGGAGTGACAGCCCCAGGCAACGTTGGGAATTATTCAGCCAGGGTCATATGGAAACCAGCAGGATGTGTTCTGTAAAGCAATCAGGGCAGGGAATGCTGTCATCATCAGAGCAGCAGTTCGCACTGTGCAATAGTCTGCTTTAAATATCTGACAACAGATAGTTACAAAACAGTCCATTGTAAAGAAGACAGTCAACAAGACTGACATATCCAATGTGGCAGGAATAAAACACAGGATGACTTTACAAACTGCAGCGTAGGACAGAAATGAATCTGGAATGTGATATCTCAAAACGCGATACAACACCGAAAAAGAGGACCAGGAAATCTGCAGTTGCCATGGAGATCATGTACACGGAGATACATTTGGAATGTCCACACTTCCCATTGGAGAGAATGATGATGGTCAGTAGGTTTGCTGTAAGAGGGAGAGAGAAGAGACAGCAAGGGGGACCTTCATATAATAAATCACACCAAATGGTTGGGGTATATTGGGATGTGATATTCCACAGAGCTCGCCACAGATTTGCTTCCATGCTACAGATCAATGTTCCTGACAATTTGAGGAAAAGAAATCTTTGAAAATGACAAGTGTCCTTCCAACAAACTTTACTTCCTATGTATTAGATATAACTTCTCAATAATTGCTGAATATGTGTTGATTCCAGTAAAATGTTCAGTTTCATCACAAACATTACATTAAAGTCTTCAGACTTGATTTTCTTTGCTGATCCCTATCCTGGGGGAGCTGCTCAGTAAATATGCAGCACCAAGTCCATATTCCCCAATTCCTTCGGGTGGATAAGGTACTCTGCAATGAGGACTATTCCTGAAATCTGTTCCATGAACACCATGGTATTCACTATCCATGAAGAAAAAAACATTGCCTTAGCAGGAACACCAAAGGCTGCAATAACAGGGTAGCAAACAGATAATGAGGGAAAGACAGAAATTGGAAACAAATTAATATATTTTTCCTCTAATTCTGGTATGAGCAGGAATAGCAGCAATTGAATCACCAACAGGTTGGAGAAAGAGCTAAATAGGACTCAACTAAGAAATATTCCACCTTCCTCACAAAGACACAGATATACTGCGACCTGTGCAGGGAGCCAAAAGCAGCCCTTTGATTTGGAGAAAGTGAGGTCAGTGAAAGGGAAACGGTTCCAAATGAGCTGTGTCTGGTGGATGGGGATGGTGGGGGATGGGGACTGTTCAGGTCTCTTTCTGAGGCAGAAGCAGAGAACCTTCAGGCCATCCTGATGGGAGATGGATGGACAGAGGGATTATACACTTCTTCCCCACCCACCCCCCGACCCCCCACCCCATGGTGAACAGGAGGCAGCTCGGGCCAAAGGGAAACAAATCCAGCAATTGGCAAACTCACTTCAAGCCCCAACACTATCGGATATGTAAGTGCTGCTTCGAGCCCTAACACTATCGGATATGTAAGTGCTGCTTCGAGCCCCAACACTATCGGATATGTAAGTGCTGCTTCAAGCCCCAACACTATCAGATATGTAAGTGCTGCTCCCCATTGCTTTCCGTTTCAATAAACCACAGTGCTCCCGTGCTCCCATGGAATCATTCCCCGCCCCCCCCCCCCCTCCCATCCCACACACACACTGTGAGCCTTTACCTCCTGCCATGACATTTGCTGGGTCATTTTATGGGACAAAAGCTAAGCTCAGGGCAGTCCCCTTTATCAATGACACATGTTACATCCTCAAAGAAACTCAATGGACACACACAAAAATGTCGACTCTGCCAGATTATCTTTAACTGATCAATGTGACCTGCTGTATCTGGTTGAATAATACCTTCCAGCAGTTTCCCTGTGATATGTTAAGCTCACCGGCCTGTGCTTCCTGCTTTCTGTCTCCCTTTTTTAATGCAGGGCTTCCACCCACTACCTTCCAATACACTGGGGCTGAACCATGAATCACCAGGAACAGCAACAGGTTCAGGATTCAGACAGTAAAGGTCATTCACTGCCTGGATAGCAGTTTCCCCATTCTCCATCAGAGTGGATGATTTCTTTAGGAGCTGACAGATTCTGACTGGTGTATGGCCAAGGTAATGGAAGTGAATCTATCTTGTTGCAGATGGTGGTGGAGAATGGTGTCTGTGGGCACTTTACACTGTCCTCATTTATTCCTATACTTGAGTTCACGTGACAATAAAATCTAATTCTCATTCTAATCTCAAACCCCAGGGAATCAATTTGGTTACATTGCTTATAGTTATTTACCAAATATACTCAGATATGATTTGTATTGTGTACATTCAGATTGAGATGAAGACAATATTTCCACGTGGAAAGTGAGGGGTTGAATTGATGGCAGTGAGCCATTCCCCACAGGACAAGTGATGGGAACTCTTCTCAGACAGATCACCCTGAGCCTGGTCTTGATACTTTACTTCATGATTCACTACGGAGAGGGACCTTGACATTTGTGAGGACAGCGTGAAACAGGCTGGTCAACTCAAATAGTTTATGCTCCAAATTTTTTATCAGAGGATGTGCTGAAAAGTTTGAAAAATGTAAGGATACATAAGTCCCCTGTGCCAGACGGGATATAGCCTGGGATACTACAGGAAGTGAGGGAAGAGATTGCTGAGCCTTTGACGATGGCATTTGCATCCTCACTGTCCACTGGAGTAGTGCCAAATGATTGAAGGGTGGCAAATGGTATTCCCTTGTTCAAGAAAGGAAATAGGGATAACCCTGAGAACTATAAACCAGTCTGTGGTCAGCAATTATTGGAGAGGATTCTGAGAGACAGGATTTCTGATTACTTGGAAAACCATAGCTTGATTAGAGATAGTCACATGGCTTTGTGAAGGGCAGGTCATGCCTCACAAACCTTATGAATTCTTTGCGGATGTGACAAAATTCATTGATGAAGTCAGAGCAATGGGTGTGGTGAACATGGATTTTAGCAAGGTGTTTGAGATGGTTCCCTGTGCTAAGCTCAATCAGAAAGTAAGGAGGCATGGGATACAGGGAATCTTGGCTGTCTGGATACAAAATTAGCTGGCCCATAGAAGATAGAGAGTGGTGGTAGATGGAAAGTATTGGAGAGGTGAAAGTGAGAACTGCCGATGCTGGAGATCTGAGTCTAGATTAGAGTTGTGCTGGAAAAGCACAGCAGGTCAGGCATCATCTGAGAAGCAGGAAAATTGACGTTTCAGGCAAAATCCCTTCATCAGGAAATATTGGATGTGAAGCCTGGAGCTTGGTGACCAGTGATGTTCTGCAAGGATCTGGGACCTCTGCTCTTTGTGATTTTTATTACTGACCTGGAGGAGGAAGTGGAAGGGAGGGGTTAATAGGTTTGCCGATGACATGAAGGTTGGTGGAGTGGTAAGTAGTGTGGAGGACTGTTGCGAGTTACAACGGGACATTGACAGGATACAGAGGTGTCCGATGGAGTTCAACCTGGAGAAGTGTGAAATGATTAATTTTGGAAGGTTGCATTTAATTGGGTTAATACAGGGTTAAAGGCAGGATTCTTGGCAGTGTGGAGGACCAGAAGGATTTGGGGCCCATGTCCATCGATCCCTCAAGGTTGCCACCAAATTTGATTGGGTTGTTCAGAAGGTGTATGGCGTGTTTGCTTTCATTAGCAGGTGGATTGAGTTTAAGAGCTGTGAGGGTATGCTGCAGCTCTTTCGAGCCCTGGTTCGACAACACTTGGAATATTGTATTCAGTTCTGGTCACCTCATTATCGGAAGGATGTGGAAGCTTTAGAGAGCGTGCAGTGGAGATCTAGGAGGATGCTGTCTGGAATGGAGGGCATGTCTTATAAGATAATTTGAGAAAAGTCAGACTTTTCTCATTGGAGTGAAGACAGATGTGAGGTGACTTGATGGAGGTGTCCAAGATGATCAGAGGCATAGATAGAGTGAATAGTCAGAGACGTTTTCCCAGGTTGGAAATGGCTATCACAAGGGGACACAAGTTTTAAGGTGATTGGAGGAAGGTTTGGGGGATGTCAGAGGTAGGTTCTTCACACAGAGAGTGGTGGGTGTGTGGAATGCACTACCAGCAGGGGGAGTAATGTGAGAATCCTGAGGGACATTTAAACGACTATTGGATAAGCACTTGGAAGGTGGAACAATGACGGGTATGGAGGTTCCTTTGATCTTCGATAAATGATCAGCACAACATTGAGGGCTGAAGGGCCTGTCCTGTGCTTTCCTGTTCAATGTTCTACATGAATAGCACAGGTTCAATTCCCACACTGGTTGAAGTTAAAAATCACACAACACCAGGTTATAGTCCAACAGGTTTATTTGGAAGCACTAGCTTATGAAGTGCTGCTTCTTCATCAGTGCTTCAAAAGCTAGTGCTTCCAAATAAACCTGTTGGACTCCAACCTGGTGTTGTGTGATTTTTAACCTTGCCCACCCCCCAGACCAATACCAGCTCCTCCAAACCATGCTGGTTGGGATCACAATACAAGTCCCACTTCTCAACCCCCAGCTTCCCTGAGGCATGGTGATCCAGGTTAAACACACGACCAGTCATGTCTCATAGAGATCAGCCCTATGGTCGGATGGGACTTTACTAAAGGAATATATATCCAAGACAGGAGGGTGAGTGGCTTGGAAGGGAACATGCAGGTCATGGTGTTCTCATGCATCTACTACCTTTGTCTTTAGGAAGGTAATGGTCATGGATGTTGAAGGTGCTGTCTACGTGTTGGATAGACTGAATGTTTGTAGATGTGGTGCCAAGCAAACTGGTTACTTCATCATAAAAGAGAAAATGTTGGAGAAACTCAGCAGGCCTGACTCAGATAGACTCAAAACGTCAGCTCTTTTCTCTCCTTACAGATGCTGCCAGACCTGCTGAGATTTTCCAGCATTTTCTCTTTTGGTTTCAGATTCCAGCATCTGCAGTAACTTCTTTTATCTAATCCACTGATCATCTTGTATGTCTGTATGAAGTCATCTCTCAACCTTCTTCTCTGTAACAAAAACAGCCTCAAGTCCCTCAGCCTTTCCTCATAAGACCATCTCTCCATACCAGGCAACATCCTGGGAAATCTCCGCTGCATCCTTATCAATGCTTCCACACCCTTCCTACAATGCGGTGACCAGAACTGTAGGCAATATTCCAAGTGCGGCCGCACCAGAGTTTTCTACAGCTGCAACATGGCTCCGAAACTCAATCCCTCTCCCAATAAAAGCTAATGCACTGTATATCTTCTTAACAACTTATCAGCCTGGGTGGCAACTTTCAGGGATCTATGTACATGGACACCATGATCTCTCTGCTCATCTAGAATCTGTTCAATGAATCTTCCCATTAATCCAGTACTCTGTATTCCTGTTGCACCTTCCAAAGTCAATCACCTCACACTTTTCTGCATTAAACTCCATTTGCCACCACTTAGCCCAGCTCTGCAGCTTATCTATGTCCATTTGTAACCTGCAGCATCCTTCAACACTGTCCAAAACTCCATCGACTTTAATGTTATCCACAAATTTAATGAACCCATCATATTACACACTCATCCATGTCATTTATTTAAATGACAAATAGCAGTAGCCCCAAAACAGATCCTTGCGGTACACCACTAGTCACTGAACTCCAGGATAAATATTTCCCATCAACCACCACCCTCTGTCTTCTTACAGCTAGTGAATTTCTGATCCAAACCGCTAAATCACCCTCAAACCCATGCCTCTGTATTTAGTGCAATAGCCTACCGTGAAGATCCTTATCAAACGCCTGACTGAAATCCATATATACCGCATCGACCACCTTACCCTCATCCACCTGTTTGGTCACCTTCTCAAAGAACTCAAGTAGGTTAGTGAGGCACAACCTACCCTTCACAAAACCATGTTGACTATCCCTCATCAACTTTGTCCTTTCTGGATGATTATAAATCCTAACTCTTATAATCTTTGCCAACACTTTTCCCACAATTGAATTAAGTCTCACTGGCCTATAATTACCAGGGTTGTCTCTACTCCCCTTCTTGAACAAGGGGACAACATTTACTCCCATCCAGTCTTCTGGCACTATTCCTGAAGAAAATGATGACATAAAGGTCAAAACCAAAGGCACTGCAATCTCCTCCCTGGTTTCCCAGAGAGTCCTCGGATATATCCCATGTGGCCCAGCAGACGTATCTATTTTTGCACTTTCCAGAATTGGGAACACTTCCTCCTTATGAACCTCAATCCTGTCTTGTCTAATAGTCTGTATCTCAGTATTCTCCTCAACAACATTGCCTTTTTCCTGTCTGAATACTGATGAAAAATATTCATTTTTACCTCTCCTATCTCCTCGGACTCCATGCACAAATTCCCATTACTATCCTTGACTGGTCCTAATCTTTCTCGAGTCATTCTTTGATTCCTGACATAACTCTCAAAAGCTTTAGGGTTTCCTTGATCCTACCTGCCAAAGACTTCTCATGTTCCCTCCTGGCTCTTCTTAGCTCTGTCTTTAGCTCCTTACTGGTTGACTTGTAAATCTCAAGGACCCTAATTGAGCCTTCACGTCTCATCTTAAGCCTTCTTCTTCCCTTTGACAAGAGATTCAACTTCTTTAGTAAACCGCAGTTCCCTCGCTCAACCACTCCCTCCCAGCCTGACAGGTACATACTGATCAAGGACATACTGTAGCTGTTCCTCGAACAAGCTCATCCTTCCCATCCTATGCATCTTAACTCTTGCCTAATCGCATCATAATTGCCTTTCCCCCAACTACATCTCTTGCCCGGCAGGATATACTTTTCCATTTCCATCACTGAAGTGAATGTAACTGAATTGTGGTCACTATCACCAAAGTGCTCACCTACCTCTAAATCTAACATCAAGCCTGGTTCACTACCCAGTACCAAATCCAAAGTGGCCTTGCACCTTGTCAGCCTGTCTGCATACTGTGTCAGCAAACGCTCCTGTACACATTGGACAAAAACTGACAAATCTAAACTATGCGTTTCCAGTCAATATTTGGAAAGTTAAAGGCCCCCATAGCCACGAGGAGAAAGTGAGGACTGCAGATGCTGGAGATCAGAGCTGAAAACGTGTTGCTGGAAAAGCGCAGCAGGTCAGGCAGTATCCAAGGAACAGGAGAATCGAAGGAAGGGCTTATGCCCGAAACGTCAATTCTCCTGTTCCTTGGATGCTGCCTGACCTGCTGCGCTTTTCCAGCAACACTTTTCCAACCCCCATAGCCACGACCCTGTTCCTTTCTCTCCTATCCAGAATCATCTTTGCAATCCTTTCCTCTACATCTCTGGAACTTTTCAGAAGGCTGTACAAAACCCCCGACAGGATGATCTCTCCTTTCCTGTTTCTAACCTCAGCCCATTCTCCCTCCAGTAGACGAGTCCTTATCAAACGTCCGTTCTGTCACCATAATACTGTCCTTGTCTAACAATGTCCCACTTCCCCCTCTTTTATCATCTTCTCTGTTCCTACTGAAACACCTAAACCCCAGAACCTGAAACAATCATTTCTGTCCCTGCTCGATCCATGTCTCTGAAATGGCCACAACATTGAAGTCCCAGGTACCAACCCATGCTGCAACTTCACCCACCTTATTCTGGATGCTCCTGGTGTTGAAGTAGACACACTTCACACCACCTTCCTTCCTGCCAAGACACTCCTACAACCTTGAAACCTTATTTCTGACCTCACTACTCTCCACCTCCTGCACACTGGAGCTACAATTCAGGTTCTCATCCCTTGCTGAATTAGCTTAAACATTCATGAAGCACAAAAGCAAATTGCACCCCAAGGATATTGGATCTCCTCTGGTTCAGGTGTAGACCATGCTGTTTTGTAGATGTCCCACCTACCCCAATTATCCAGGTATCTGAAACCTCCGTCCTATAACATCCCTGTAGCCACTGCTCTGTCTCCCTATTCCTCGTCTTGTGAGCATGTGACATGGGTAACAAACCTGACCTAACATCTCTGTTTGTTGTAGCACTTAGCTTCCACCCTAACTCCCTGAATTTCTGCCTTAAATCCCCATCCCATTTCCTACCGATGTCGTTGGTGCCTATGTGGAATACAACTTGGGGCTGCTCACCCTCCCCCTTAAGGATCCCGAAAACACGATCAGAGATATCATGAACAATGGGACCTGGGAGGCAAAACATCAATCGTGAGTCTCTCTCGTTCCCATAGAACCTTCTATCTGTCCCCCTAACTATGGAGTCCCCAATGACTCATGCTCTGCTCATCTTTCCCCTTCCCTTCTGAGCAACAGGGACAGGTTCTCTGCCTGATATCTGTACCCCATGGCTTACCCCTGGTAAATCGTCCCCCACCCCAACAGTATCCATAACAGTATATTTGTTATTGAGGGGAACGGCCACAGGGGGTCCCTGCACTATCTGCCGGTTCCCTTTCTGTCTCCTGACTGTTATCCATCTACCTTTCCCCTGTACCTGATTGCGGTGTGACTACTTCCCTGTAACTCCTCTCAATTACTCTCTCAGCCTCCCGAATGATCCGAAGTTCATCCACCTCCGGCTCCACTTCCCTAACACCGTTTCAGAGGAGCTGAAGTTGCCAGGATCTTGCTGCAGAGCCACATGGAGTGCTTCAGTATCTGAGGAGGGAAGAATGCTGCTGAACATTGTGTGAGTATTAGCGAACCCTCGGACTCATGACATTCTGCCTGAGGGAAGGTCAGTTATACAGTCACTAAAGATAGTTAGGGCTAGGACACAATCTTGAGGACCTCCTGCTGTGAGGGCCTGGAGCTTAGATGGCTGACCTCCACCAACCGCACCAATTGCTGCGGGTATGGAGTCACATGGAGCCCAAACAAGACAAGGACAGCCCTAATCCCTGAAGGGCATTAGAGAACCAGATGGGTGTTAACAACAATTGATAAGGGTTTTGTGGTCACCATTAGAGCCGTAATTCCACATGATTATTAAAGTGAATTTCTGACATCTGTCATTGATAGGATTTGACCCGGTTCCACAATAAGAGTTGGGAAGTATCTGAATATGAGCCAGTTCAATGGCTGGCCTCCTGGCTGATTCAGAATCCAACTTGACATTTTTGTCCCAATTATGAAATAAATGTTTAAGTTTTATTTTGTCTCATTGAGTGTAATATTATTTTGTCTGTATTTGGTCCCTTGAAAATCAGAATTCAGACAGACTGAGTGAGGGCTGTCAACTCCATGAACTTGAATCTTATCTGAACTGTTGTGACATCACCCCATTTGAGATCGGTTTGTGAATTCGCTCAGTCCCAAGTTTGAAGGACCTATCGATGAGCAGAGTGAGTTGTTTTCCCATGGAAAGGAAGTTATTACATAGAAAGGCAGAAACATTATTTACATGTGTGTCATGTATATTGTGTGTGTGTGTGCGTGCGTGCGTGCGTGTATGTGTATGTGTGTGTGTGTGTGCGTGTGCGTATGTGACAGAGAGAGAGAGAGAGAATCAGAAAGATGTCCAACACAGAAGGAGAATTGACGTTTCGGGCATAAGCCCTTCTTCAGAAATTCCTGAAGAAGGGCTTCTGCCCAAAACGTCGATTCTCCTTCTCCTTTGATGCTGCCTGACCTGCTGCGCTTTTCCAGCAATACATTTTTAAGCCTTTTAAATGTTGCAATTGTACCAGCTTCCACCACTTCCTCTGGCAGCTCATTCCATACACGCACCACCCTCTGCATAAAGGTCTCTTTAAAATTTCTCCCCCAACCCCTTGTCTATTTATCCTATCCATGCCCCTCATAATTTTATAAGCCTCTATAAGGTCACCCCTCAACCTCCAAGCTCCAGGGAAAACAACCTCAGCCTATTCAGCCTCTCCCTGTAGCTCAAGTCCTCCAACCCTGGCAACATCCTTGTAAATCTTTTCTGAATCCTTTCAAGTTTCCCAACATCCTTCCGATAGGAGGGAGACTAGATTTGCACACAGTATTCCAAAAGTGGCCTAACCAATGTCATGTACAGCCGTAACACGACCTCCCAACTATGATACTCAATACTATGATACTCAAACGCCTTCTTCACTATCCTATCTACATGTGACTCCACTTTCAAGGAACTGCACTCTAAGGTCTCTTTGTTCAGCAATACTCCCCAAGACCTTACCATGAGTGCATAAGTCGTGCTCTGATTTGTCTTTCCTAAATGTAGCACCTCACATTTATCTAAATTAAACTCCATCTGTCACTCCTTGGCCCATTGACCCATCTGAACAAGATTCTGTGTATTCTGAAGTAACCTCCAATTTTAATGTCATCTGCAGACTTGCAAACTATACGTCCTGTGTTCACATCTAAATCATTTATATAAATGATGAAAAGCAAAGGACACAGCACCAGTGGCACTTCATTGATCACAAGCTTCCAGTCAGAAAAACAACCCTCCACCACCACCCTCTGTCTTCTATCGTTGAGCTAGTACTGTATCCAAATGGCTGGTGTTCCCTGAATTCCATGAGATATAACCTTGCTAACCAGCCCACCGTGAGGAACCTTGTTGAATGCCTTACTGAAGTCCATGTAGATCACAGCCACTGCTCTGCCCTCATCAATCCTCTTCATAGGCATAAAGCCATGCTGACTGTCCCTAAAGAGTCCTTTCTTTCCAAATACATGTACATCCTGTCCCTTAGGATTCCCTCCAACAACCTGCCCACCACTGATCGGGCTCACCAGTCTATAGTTCCCTGGCTTTTCCTTCCCATCTTTCTTAAATAGTGCCACTACATTAGCCAAGCCTCAGTTTTCCAATAACTCACCTGTGACTATCGATGATACAAATATCTCAGCACGGAGCCCAGCAATCACTTCACGAGCTTCCCACAGAGTTCTCGGTTACACCTGATCACATCCTGGGGATTTAACCACCCCTATGCATCTTAAGATGTCCAGCACCTCCTCCTCTGTAATCTGAGCATTTTTCAAGATGTCACCATCTCTTTCCCCACATTCTATATCTTCCATGTCCTTCTCCACAGTAAACAATGATGCAAAATATTTGTTTAGTATCTCCCCAATCTCCTGTGGGCACACATAGGTTGCCTTACTGATCTTTGAGGGGCCCTATTCTCCCCCATTTACTC
This sequence comes from Chiloscyllium punctatum, assembly GCF_047496795.1. NCBI lineage: Eukaryota > Metazoa > Chordata > Chondrichthyes > Orectolobiformes > Hemiscylliidae > Chiloscyllium > Chiloscyllium punctatum. Next base: position 37,269,950 of record NC_092767.1, read on the forward strand.
TGTTGTCCTTCATGTATTTATAGAATCCCTTTGGATTGTCCTTAACCTTATTTGCCAATGCTGTCTCATGGCCCCTTTCGGCCCTCCTGATTTCCATCTTAAGTATATGCCTTAAGTATATGCCTTCTCACGATTCACTTGATCTCTGCTGTCCAAACCTGACATAAACCTCTTTCTTTTTCTTGACCAAAATCTCAATTTCTCCAGTCATCCAGCATTTGCCCACACCTCCCAGCCTTGCCTTTCACCCTAACAGGAACATCCTGTCTCTGGATTCTCGTTATCTCATTGTTGAAGGCTTCTATTTTCCAGCCCTGTGTAGCTTTGAGTGTGGTTTTAGAGATACCAACTCGATTGAGTGAAGAACCATCTCTGTCCTGTATGATGCCATCATTCTCTGATTTTGAATTGAAAGTTCTGATTATTTTTGTGTTTGTTTTGAGACAATGTGACCTATCAGAAGTTCCAGCTGTAGGTGTGGTCAGTATCAGCTTCAGGTTCAGTATTAGAATGCTCACTCACAGAGAGAATTTCCCAACTCAGTCGCATAACTGAATGAACACGGAAAGCAGTGGGCTAACAGTGTGCAGTAGAACAGCTCTCAAGGAGCTCTCCAACATGAGGTATTGAATGAATGAATAACCTCAGCAGAATGAAGGTCATCACTGAAAAGATATCAAAAGATATTGAGATATTGATGGGATTGATAGTGAGTGAAATATTGCAAGTATTGTTACTTGAAGACAAACTGGAACTAACGTTTGAGATCTAATAGGATCAGATTAATGAATTCTTTGGGGTATTCAAATACAGACATAAATCTCAATGCTATCACATCATTAAAATAAACCTGTTGTCGTAACTTGTTTGTTCAAAATGATAATAAAACAGTTGAAGATGTAATCACAGTTTCCCAGTGGAGATACCACACAATGTAAAATAAAGTCTCTGGAACTGTGTCAGCTTCAACTTTGAGAGAATTCTCCAATTCTGACACATAGCTGGCAACAGGTTGTGTCACAAACAACGAAATGCATCTTCTCAGGGAAAAGATTGACAGAGTGTACGAGACCATCATCGCTGTCACTGGTGTTCCTGGTAAGTCTTGGAACAACTTAACTTATATAAACCTCTGCATTGAATCATCCTCATTTCTATAGACAACTGATAACTATTATATTTCCATTTAGCAAGGCAAATCCCACTGTCAGACTATAGTGTCCTCACTGACTGAGTTTAAAGTGAATAGTTTGTCAGTTCAGGGGGCTCCTCAGTAATGTGCAGCATTGTGTGTTTCCCTATACTGTGCAGAATGGGTTTACACTGAGGCCACATTGATGGGGTTTGGCTGAACACCAGCTCTGGCTGGTCTAGAAAGGGTTTCGGAAGACCACCCTCTCTCTGTGGTAGTTCACAGCCTGCTATCGGTCAGATGGGTTTGTAACAACCCACCTCGCAGTGACACCTGGTGTTTCCCATTCCTTGATGGAAAGGGATTGTGTTGGTGGATCTTGTTCAGGCAGCTCGCTCCAAATGGAAGCCCAGATACAACAGGACAATGGGTGGGTCCAGCAGGTCATTAGGAATGAGGAGACTATGGGGACATGCTAATAGAGCGTGGTGCTGGAAAAGGCACAGCAGGTCAGGCAACATCCAAGGACCAAGAGGGTCATGGTTTCAGGCAGGACACTTCTTCAGAGCAGTTGCAATGACCAATGTTGCATAGATTCAGATTTTATTTGTGTCAGGGCAGTGCCATACCATCGTGGGCAGGTGGGGAGAGTCGTGCCCGAAACATCGACTCTCTTGCTCCTGGGATGCTGCCTGACCTGTTGTACTTTTTCTAGCACCACACTCTATTAACTCAGTTTATTCGGAGTGATAACTGATGGTGAGCACGGATGAGTTTGTCCATCTTGTGTGTTTTCATCAGTCAGTGGATGTGTGGAGGCGTGATATTTATGAGGACAGATCACTGGTAGGGGTGTTGAGAACAAGGTTTCAATTATGATGTGTATTGTTGAGTTACTGAATTGTCAAAAAGACGTGTGAGTGTGCCATTTGTAAAATGATGCACAATGCCGTGGTACAGTGTCTAATAGGACAAGCACTAACGTCTGGAGTATTAAGGCAACTGCACTCCCACAGAGATCAAATAACTTCATCCAACAGGATGTTTCCCACGTTGACCTTCATTGCTGTTATCCTTTGATGTTCCACATCAATAATGGTCTGTATGAAGGTGCGTTCATTTGGGATTGTTATTTTGTCTTTGCCTATCAATTTCAATCAATATTTATTAGGCTGCAGTGCCAAGCTGTGGTACAATTCTAGTGATCTCCATGGAGAATGCTGGGTAACCTGTGGAGTTTTCTCACCCCAGTGTATGCTCCCAATCTGGGAGGGGGAATCTCCATTCACAAAGAGAGGGATGAGGAGAGGAGCTTGGGAGAATGAGCCTGGACATCAGGCAGGAAGCTTTGCTTCATCCCAGATAAAGCATCTGCTTTCTAAACCAGAGCGATACCGTGACCAATGTTGTGGGGATTCAGATTTTTTTGCTGAGGACTGTGCTGTGCCGTCCTGTACACATGAGGGAGGTCGGGTCAAATGTTCAAGGCTTTCTGATTGTGGTGAGTATCCAACCTGGGACATGGTGATTGGATTTACTACTGAATATCTTCATGGTTCAGATTGTCAGGATGTTCACGAGGGACGGATTCAATGCCCTATCATTTATTCATCCATATTGTAGAGGCCATTCGTTCTGGGATACTGTGGACTGATTAAATACCCTGTCCTGTAGTTCATACAGTGGGGATATCGAATTCTGGAGGAAAACTAAACTGTGGAGACTCCAAAACCCAATACAGTAATTTTGCGATCAATGTCCACATTAGGTGCCTGCTATTCTGTGTTGTGCTGATCCCAGGTGTCTTTGTGTGGATGCTATGAGCTTATGAGAAATGCCAGCCAGTTCGAGTAACCTGGAAAGCAGGTGAAATCGACTGCTGCTGACCCAAAACCACCTTGAGGATGTGACTGTGTTTCTGTGAGTAATCTGCTGCTCATGTTCTTCCCTATGTCCTTTAAAAATGCAAATGATTCATTTGGAGAGAGTTTGTTTTTGTGGTTCATATGACATGGAACAACAATTATCTTTGTATCATTACTTACAGTCTGAGCTCAGGCACAGACAATCTTTGATTATTAACTTTATGTCCTTTTTTTCCTTTCTCTTACAGTTTGTCTAGTGGTGATTCTAATTTTAGTTCGGGGCAAATGTGGTCTTTCTGTGTGCAGCACTCTCTATCTGGTGGCCATGGCAATATCAGATCTATTGTTCATTGTTTTCTACATCATCCTTCGCCGATTTCGACGTTATTATTATCCACTTTCTTGCCTGCAAATCACTCCTGTTTGTGGTGTTCTCTATGCCCTCAGCCGCTTGACCATTGATTGTTCTGTGTGGTTCACCATTGCTTTTTCCTTTGATCGATTTGTTGCCATTTGTTTCCATGAGATGAAAACTAAGTATTGCACAGGGAAAACTGCAACCAGGGTTCTAGCAACAATCTGCATCTTCTTTTTTTTAAAGAACATTCCAAATGTCTTTGTGTATAGACCTGGAAAAATGATCAACAATGTACCATTTTTCTGTTATATCACGTACAGTTATGAAAATGACCCTCGGTGGATCAGTTTTAAATATTTTGAGACTTTTTTTAACACCACTGTTCCCATTCACTTTTATTCTCTTTATCAACATTCTGACTGTCAGACATATCTTCGAGGCCATTAAGGTGCGGAAGGAACTGAGAGGTCAGAGAAAAACAGAGAATGATCCAGAGGTAGAGAGCAGGAAGAATTCTGTGATTTTACTCTTTGCCATATCTGCCAGCTTCATACTTCTCTGGTTGTTGCATATTTTATGTTTCTTTCAGGCTGGTTATTCCTTGGATTCTGTTTCTTTTGGTCTCTTTGCTCAGATTGGATATATGCTGAGGAACTTAAATTGCTGCACAAATGCCCTTATTTATGTGGTGACACAGAAACATTTCAGAGACCAGTTAAAGTATGCCGTGACATATCCAGTTAGAACAATAATTCAATTGGTGAATAAATCCAAGTAACTCAGAGCCAACGTTGGATGCAGCAGATAACGGAACGAGGAGTCCACGTGAGGAATGGACTGAAAGGAGAAGGAGGAGCAGCAACATGATAACACTCCTTTCCTCATGGGCAAGGACTGACTCCATCTGAGGGGCAAAATGACAGAGACTGGAGGGGGAAAGCCAGTGTAAAGTGCTGTTAGTAATCAGCAACACTTAGTAGCAAGTGGGTCAACGGAAGCAAAACCAAATATACACAAAAGCTACATTTACCCCAAGTAATCCGTTCTCAGTGAGTGAAGAGGTTAGAAAAATAAATGATGTGGAAGAAGGTGTAATTGCACATTTATTTTCAACAGGAATTTACTTTGTTTTCATTCAATTCCTCACTTTGATTCCTGGCAATCACACGTTGACATTTGCACATTGATCAACAGGAAATCCCAAAGAGAAAAGGAATTTGATCAGTTTGTGAATTCATGTGACTTTCATTCCAAGACAGTAAAATGCAGAGTAGGCGGAGACAAAGGCAGGCTGGACTAAACTATTTCTCTGATATCATTCTGTTTCTTTATTTGTTCCTTTCTACGAACCAGCTGATGCATTGCTGGGGGAATCCAAACCCAACCAGAGGGATTTCGGAACTCCCCCCCTGCACCTGCCCAATGAGCCAGCTCCCTCCCCGATTTCAGATGCTCCGACAAATCCACCTTTTCATATTAGTTATTGTCACATGACCTAACATCACCTTTAGTGAATCAACATTACCTCTGTTTAATTTGTCATGATAAAGGTCGTTTTAACTATGTTTGGGGACTGTGTTGTGGTAAAGTGCACGGTGATGGTGCTATCGTGGTTAGTGTAGCTGTCTTCCAAGCAGGTGACCTGGGTTAGATTCTTGGCAATCGCAAATTGGGATTTTTAACATTGATCAATAGGAAACCACAAAGACAAAGGAATTTGATCAGTTTGAAAATATATTTGGCTTTCATTCCAAGATAATAAGATGCAAAGCAGGAGCAGACAAAGGCAGACTGGATGAAACTATTTCCCTGCTGCCTTGTCTCACACCTCCCTCCCTCCCTCCCTGTAATCCCACTGGGATGACTCTGGCTGTGCTCCATCCCTGGGTGAGGTATGCCTGGAGTAGAGAGAGCTGGGAGCTGACTGAATGAGCTGGACTTTGGCAGAGAGGGGACTTTGAATGAGAGACTTGTGGATATTTCAAACAGGTTCTGGCAGCCATTGTCCCTTTCACCGTGTGCACTGAGCAGGGGGTGAGTATCAGTGTGTTTCTGTCTGTCTCTTTGTGTGAAAGTGCACGGAATGTTTGAATCTCAAAAGCAAGCCCCTGGAACAGAGTCTGTCCTAAATGGGAAAGATGGAGTGTGAGAGACCATTGAGAGAGCTTAGACCAATCAGAATTTGGAATATCACCTCTTTAATCTCACCATAGCATTCCTTATCACCTGTTTGCATCTGTCTGATTTTTCCTCTTTTCTCTCTCTCGGTCTCTCTCTTTGCCTCTGTCTCTTGTTCTCTGTCTGTACACTCTACATCTCTCTATTCCTCTCAACTTTTCTCGATCACACTATCTTTCTGCCTCCCTCTCTCTCTCTCTCTCACTGTCTCTGTTACTGACAGCCTCTTCTTTTGTATTTCTTCTCCCCTGCCTCTTCTTCCCACCTTTATCTATAATCTTTTTCACTCTCTTGCTCTTTCTTCTTCTCTCATTTTCTCTATCTTTCTTTCTCTTTCTTTCCTTCCCTATTTCTGTTATTCAGTCCTGAAACTGCACCCCCTTCAATATTGGACAACCTCGCACCCATCGCAAATTTAGCCCCTGTCCCCCTCCATGACCCCTGTCCATTTGCCCTTCCCTGTGCTGCTTCATCTCCCCTGAACTGCCCCTCTGTCGTTTCTCTATTTCACACCCACTGCATATAAAAGCCCCTCAGTATCTCCATCCATCAACAATACCCTTCCCCTTGCTGTGTCCCAGCCTCTGCTCTGGAGGACAAAGTGAGCATGTGCAGAGACTATCTTGTCTTTTGACTGTGTACCGTAATGTCATGGAGTCATCGAGTCATCCAGCACGGAGACAGACCCTTCGGACCAATCAGGCCACACTGACCATGTTCCAAAACTAAACTATTCCCAACTGCCTGCACTTGGCCCATATCCCTCTAAACCTTTCCTATTCAAGAACTTATCCAAAGGTATTTTCAACATTGAAACTGCACCTGCATCCACCACTTCCTCTGGTAGTTCATTCCACACATAAACACCTAAAAACTTTGTCCCGCAAGCCCTTTTGAAATCTTTGCCCTCTCATCTTCAAAATATACCCGCCAGGTTTGAACTCCCCTACCCTAGGGAAAATACCCCTGTCATTCACCTTATTTATGCCCCTCATAGTTTTTCAAAGATCAATAAGGTCACCCCTCACCCTCCAATGCAGCAGCCCATTACTATATCTCAAGCCCTCCATTCCTGACAACATCTTGGTAAGTCCTTACTGAACCCTCTCCAGTTTAATAATATCCTTCCTGTAACAGGGCGATGAGAATTGCACACATTAATCCAGAAGAGGCCTCATCAATGTCCTGTACAAGTTCAATATGATGTCAGAACTCCGATACTCAAAGGACTGAGAAATGAAAGTGTATGTGCGAAATACATTCTTAACTACCCTGTCTAACTGGGTTGCAAATTTCAAAGAAATATGTCCCTGAACCCTGAGGTCTCTCTGCTCTACAATACTACCCAGGGCCCTACCGTGAACTCCTGACCTTGTTTGGATTACCAGAAAAGTGCAGCAGGTCTGGCAGCACCAAAGGAGCAGGAGAATCGACATTTCGGGCATAAGCCCTTCTTCAGGAGCCCTCCTTCAAGAAGGGCATGAGCCCTTCCTCTTCAGGGTCATGCCCAAAATGTCGATTCTCCTGCGCCTTAGATGCTGCCTGACCTGCTGCGCTTTTCCAGCAACACATTTTCAGCTCTGATCTCCAGCATCTGCAGTCCTCACTTTCTCCTTGTTTGTATTACCACAATGCAATACCTCACGTTTATCCAAATTTAACTCCATCTGCCACTCCTCAGCCCTTTGACCCAATTGATCAAGATCTCTTTGTAATCTTGGGTCACATTCTTCATGAGGTAAAAACAATGACTGCAGATGCTGGAAGCCAGATTCTGGATTAGTGGTGCTGGAAGAGCACAGCAGTTCACTGTAATACAGTAATAATCACATTCTTCACTGTTCAATTTACTGTTTTGGTGTCATCACAAACTTACTAAACATACCTCCTATATTCTCATCCAAATCCTTTGTATAAATGACAAACAGAAATGGAGCCAGTACCGATCCCTGTGGAACACCGCTGGTCACAGGCCTCCAGTCTAAAAAACAATGTCTTCTACCATAAAGCCAATTCTGTGTCCAATTGGCAAGCCCACCCTGAATCCTATTTGATCTCACTTTACTAAAGGCCAAGCAGACAACATGCAACACTCTGTCTTCATTCATCATTTTGGTTACTTCCAAAAGCAAACCCAATCAAGTGTGAGACATGATTTCCCTCGCACAAAGCCATACTGAGCATCTCTAATCAATTCTTTCCTCTCCAACATCTGTAAATCCTATCTCTAAAAACTTACCCACCACCAAGGTCAGACTCACAGGTCGATCGTTCCCAGGCTTCTCCTCACATCCCTTCTTAAACAATGGCACCACATTAGCCACACCCCAGTCCTCCAGTTCTTCACCATGTTTATGGATGATACAAATATTTCTGTTAGGGGCACTGCAATTTTTCCCTTACTTCCCACAACGTCCTGGGACACACTTGATCAGGTCCTGGAGGCTTATCTATCTTTATGTTTTTTTCGGTTCTCGAGCACTTCCTCTTCCATTCCTGTGAACTGTTTCCAAACCATCAATATTTATTTCCCTGATCTCTCTCACCTCCATTTCTTTCCCAACAGTAAAAACTGATGCGAAATATTCATTTAGATCTCTCCCATCTCTTGAGGTATGACACAAAGACAACCTCATTGGTCTTTCAGGGGTTCGACTCCCTCTCCAGTTGCTCCCTCTCTCTTAGTGTATTTATAGAATCTCTTTGGATTATCTTTACCTCATCTGCCAAAGCAATTTCCTATCTTCTCTTTGCCTTCCTCATTTCTTTCTGGAAAATGTCCCTACAGTCTTTATACTCTTAAGGACATTCAGTTGATCCTCATTGTCTCTCTAATAGATGAGTAGCTTTTGATTCTTGACTTGAACTTCAAGATCTTTATTCATCCATTGTTCCCTAACCTTACCAGCCTTGCCTTTCACTCTAACAGGAACAGAATATTTCTGAACTCTTGTTCTCACACATTGGAATGCCTCCCACTTGTCAGTCATCCTTTTACCTGTGATCATTTTGCTCCAATCAACTTTTGAAAGATCTTGTTTCATATCCTTTCATACCCATTTGCCTTACTCCAGTTAAGAACTTTAATTGCTATCAATTTATATAACTATTTTAACATTACTAGGATTATGATCATTGGTCCAAAAGTCTTCCCTGACTATCACATTTGTCACTTGCCCTGCCTTATTTCTCAAGAGAAGTTCAAGTTTTGATCTGTTTATCACAGGAAAATTTATATCTTGATTAAGAAAATGTTCTTGCATTTGAACAAATTCTTCACCATCAAAACTTTTAACACCACAGCAGTCTGAGTCAATGCTTGGAAAATTAAAATTCCCTACTCTTGCAACCTTATTATTCTTACATATATTTAATATCTCTACATATTTCCTTCTCAATTGCCCTCTGACTATTAGGGAGCCGACAGTACAATACCATCAAGGTGATCATCCCTTTCTTATCACTAACTTCAACTCATATATTTTCACTAAATGATCCCTCAGAAATACCTTCTCTAATTACAGGAGTAATATTTTCCTTAATCAAAAATGCCAGTCCTTCTCCCACCTTGCCTCTTTCTATCCTTCCTGTACCATCTAAAACCCAGAACACTGAGCTGCCAGTCTTTTCCAAACCTCAGCCATGTTGCTGTAACAGCAATGACATCCCAAACCCATGTTCCCTTACATGCCCTGAGTTCATCAGCCTTATCCATGAGACCTGTTGCATTGAAATAAATGCAGTTGAAGTGTTCAGTGTTCCTTTGTTCTCTGACTTGTTCTTGTCTGTCTTTTCTCAATAACTTGATGTTTTCTGATTCAGAATCAATGTCACCTTTCTTTCTATTTTCATTGTTGTTTAGAAAGCCCCGCCCAACCTCTCCCAGGAGGACCAATTCCACCATTGAATATCCCAGATGCCCTCCTTCTTCAAGGATTGCACTTTCCCCTCCCAGGTGGTCGATGATACCCTCCAATGCATCTCATCCACTTCCTGCACCTCCGCCCTTGAACCCCACCTCTCCAATCGCAACAAGGACAGGACCCCCCTGGTCCTCACCTTCTACTCCACTAACCTCCGGATATAATGCACCATCCTCTTCCATTTCTGCCACCTACAAACAGACCCCACTATCAGGGATATATTTTCCTCCCCACCCTTCTCTGTATTCCGCAGAGACCATTCCCTCCGCGACTCCCTTGTTAGGTTCACACACACCCACCAACCCACCCTCCCCTCCCGGCACCTTCCCTGGCCACTGCAAGAAGTGCAAAACCTGCGCCCACACCTCCCCCCTCACCTCCATCCTCGGCCCCAAAGAATCCTTCCAAATCCAGCAGAAATTTACCTGTACTTCCACACACATCACCCACTGTGTCTATTGCTCTCGTTGTGGTCTCCTCTATATTGGTGAGACAGGGCGCCCACTTACGGAATATTGCAGAGAACATCTCTGGGAGGCACACACTAAACAGCCCCACCACTCTGTGGCTGAACACCTCAACTCCCTTTCCCACTCTGCCAAGAACATTCAAGTCCTGGTCCTCCTCCACTGCCAAACTCTAGCCACCAGATTACTGGAGGAAGAATGCCTCATCTTCCACTTTGGTACTCTCCAACCACACGGGATCAATGCAGATTTCACCAGTTTCTTCATTTCACCATCTTCGACCTTATCCCAGATCCAACCATCCAACTCAGCACTGCCCTCTTGAACTGTCCTACCTTTCCATCTTCCTTCCCACCTGTCTGCTTCACCGTCCTTTCCGACCTGTTATCATCACCCCCACCTCCATCTACCTATTACGTTCCCAGTTAACTTCCCCCCAGCCACACCCCTGCCTTGCCCACCCACCCCCATTCCTGATGAAGAGCGTGTGCTTGGAGCATCGACTCTCCTGCTCCTCGGATGCTGCCTGCCTGGCTGTGCTTTTCCAGCGCTACAATTGTCGACTCTGATCTCCAGCATCTGCAATCCTCACTTTCTCCAAGATCATGACTCTGCCCAGCAGCATGTCCAAATGTATACATCATCACCACCATCGACAAGTGGAAGGGGGAAGGAGAGCACTGTCTCTCTGTCACTGACCCAGGGGAGAGCAGACTGACCCCACTGTGTCTGTGTCACTGACCCAGGGGAGAGCAGACTGACCTCACTGTGTCTCTGTCACTGAGCCAGAGGGGAGCAGACTGACCCTACTGTGTCTCTGTCACTGACCCAGGGGAGAGCAGACTGACCCGACTGTGTCTCTGTCACTGACCCAGGGGAGAGCAGAGTGACCCCACTGTGTCTGTGTCACTGACCCAGGGGAGAGCAGACTGACCCCACTGTGTCTCTGTCACTGACCCAGGGGAGAGCAGAGTGACCCCACTGTGTCTGTGTCGCTGACCCAGGCGAGAGCAGACTGACCGCGCTGTGTCTGTGTCACTGACCCAGGGGAGAGCAGACTGACCCCACTGTGTCTCTGTCACTGACCCAGGGGAGAGCAGACTGACCCCACTGTGTCTCTGTCACTGACCCAGGGGAGAGCAGACTGACCCCACTGTGTCTCTGTCACTCACCCAGGGGAGAGCAGAGTGACACTCCTGTGTCTGTGTCACTGACCCAGGGGAGAGCAGACTGACCCCACTGTGTCTCTGTCACTGACCCAGGGGAGAGCAGACTGACACGACTGTGCCTGTGTCACTGACCCAGGGGAGAGCAGACTGACCCCACTGTGTCTCTGTCACTGACCCAGGGAGAGCAGACTGACCCCACTGTGTCTCTGTCACTGATCCAGGGGAGAGCAGACTGACCCCACTGTGTCTCTGTCACTGACCCAGGAGAGAGCAGACTGACCCCACTGTGTCTCTGTCACTGACCCGGGGGAGAGCAGACTGACCCCACTGTGTCTGTGTCACTGACCCAGGGGAGAGCAGACTGACCCCACTGTGTCTCTGTCACTGACCCAGGGGAGAGGATGGATTGGATCGAAAAGTTAATGTTCTCAATTGGAGTAAGGCAATTTTGATGGTATTAGACAAGACTTTTCAAACCTTCTCTAGGTTTCTGTGACATCACTCTGTCCCAAAACACCACCCTATCATTGTAACCGCTTCCAGACACTACAACCCCTTCCCTATCTCTGTAATCTACTCCACCACCTCCACCCCTCCCTCTCTCTGTATCCTCCAGCCCCTTCACCACAAACTATCTCTGTCATGTCCAGTGCGCATGTAGGAGACACGTCACGTGCACAAAGATTGCTTGTCAGTGACAGACTCGTTGTTTCATGCGAAGTTCTCAGGATCTGAGAGGAAGGGTCCATCACACCAACAGCCAGAGGACATTTCCCTGTGTCTTCCCACTGAAACTAGGCTGGAACAGAATTTCTGTAAATCCAATGAATTGGTCACTTGACTCCAGGCCCGTTTGCTGAAACAGGATCCTTTAAAACTGAGAGTAACTGGCAATGTGAGAGTTAATGATGAGAAAACAGACAGAATTCATTCAGAATCGGAGAGTAAATGTGCATCCTGTAAACAGTGAAGGGGGACATGACAGAGTACCTCACTTTCTTATCTCTGTCACCATTTTCTTTTGTTTAGTTTGTTTTTAGATGACAGTCAGTGAGGATCATTTACACCCCAATCTTTTGTTTCTGCTCTTCTCCCATTCTCCCACCTCACCCCCACATATGGTTCCTTGCACCATTTCGGTCAAAATTGTTACTCTGTCATTTCAGTCTCTCCTGCCCTCCAGCCCATCACAGCCTTTCCCTTCTGCTCTTCTTCCCACCTTCCAGCTGAGACACAAGTAACAATGCAGGTAGTTCCCTCTCACACACACTCACATTATCACTGACAGAGATACAGAGACACAGAAGGGTCATCACTCCCACAGACTCAGACAGAGACACTGTTCAGTCCCACTTTGATCCCACCCTCCAGTGACATTTTTATTCTAACACTCAAACAGAACAAGAGAGAAAGAAATTATTTATATTTCTCTCCAAACTGGTCTGTAGACAAATCCCTGCCTCCAATAATACGTTATGGAGATTTATAATTTGAAAAGCTGTGTAATCCAGATACTGTGAACATTAAATAAAAACAGAGACTGCTGGAAATACTCAGTCACTTTCTCTGATGAAAGGTCATTGGCCAGAAACGTTCATTCTGTTTCTCTCTCTCTACAAATGCTGTCTGACATATAAAGTATTTGCAGCATTTTCTGTTTTACATCATGTTCAGAAGGCACGCAAGTTATTCAATTCAAATGGATACTCCCATTAGAGGTCAGGTTCTTTATAATTGATATATCACATCGAAAATTATTTGTACACTGCAATATTAGAGATACAATTACAAACACTAACAGAGGTAAGCATTAAATATATAAACATTATCCATTAGACTTGTAAAGAATAACAGAGACCTGAATGCAGAGTGAATCTCACTCTCATTTACAAGACTCAGAAAAAAATTCTACACATCACACTTACAGATTGTAATGTCCAAAGACCCCACTGTCAACTCCATACACTTTAACTTGTCGACCAGTCTATCCTTTTCCATAGCTATTTTAAAACTAATCGAATAGCAGTTTGTGCTCCCCCATTAATACCTCCATCACTTGTCCTGCCTTATTTCCTGAGAAAAGGTTGGGTATTGCCCCTTCTCATGGAGGGCCGCCTTCATATTAATTGAGAAAGTTTTCCTGAATATATCTAGTAAATTCTCCAATCCATTCCGAGTCTAGATTTGGAAGGTTGAAATCCCCTTTTCTTGAAACCCTATCATTCTTACAGCCTTTAGCCAGCTACCTTCATATTTTCCCCCCAATTGCCTGTGAGTCTTGGGGGGTTAGAGGGAGTGGAGCGGGGCTAGTGTATAATCCCAACAACATGATCACACCCTTCATTTTTCTCACTTCCATCCATACAACTTCACTGGATGATCCATCAGGAATATCCTCTCTAAGTGCTGCCATGACGTTTTCCCTTATCAAAAACACCACTCCCCTCCTCTCTTGCCTCTCCTTCTCTCCTTCCTGTAAACATTCCTTCAGTGCAGGTTTGCAATTGAACACAGACCTTGTGTTTCAGAGGTAGGGGCACTGCCACTGCACCACAAAAGCCCCGCAAATCAGAATTAAACCACAGAGAACATTCATAACACCTGACATAATAAGAGACACCAATGTTCGAGTGTCTGTATAATGGCGACCACTGGACCAAAACATAACATCTTCGATCACAAGGTGCAGGGAGCAACTCTCACCCAGATTTACAAAGTTTCAATAGTTTAAATCCCTTATCAGGAATACTAACATGGCAAGAATCATTTTGAATAATTTATTGATAATTCCGGATGTTTTCAGCGTTGAGGTAATCTGTGTTTTCATGCTGCAGTCAATCTCTCTCCATCAAACACTGATGTCCCACGTTTCCCAGCCCTTTAACCAATACCATGGAGGATCACCTGGGGATTGTGAGGTGCCACCACTCTTCACATTAGTGTTTCATTCAAATGTGAACAAACAGATCAGGACAACGCACATTAAGGGTTCACATAAATATACATGTATTTGTGAAATTAAGTTTTAAAGACTGGACAATTCTGATCACATTAATTAATGAAATGAGAACTTTCATTCCACAAGCAATATTGTTTTCCAATCAAACACTCCCATCTCTAAATCTCATTGTGTTCCAAAGGTATCCTTCTCTCGAGAATGCCCACTCAATAACTCGTTCCCTCAGTGAGCTGGTAGCTGGTTTACAATGGAGAGGCACACCAACTGCATTGGCCCTATTCCCACATTAGCTGATGTTACCATGAAGGACTCTTCTTCTTACCCCGGCCTGAGCTATGGTGACCCTGAGGTTACACTCAGCACCAGTTGCCCCTCTCCGATGAGGGAGTGGTGTGTGACCATGTCCTTGGAGAAAAAGAGATGATACCAGAGGGCGGCGTGAGTATGACTGGGCTTAATGTTAAAGCTGTGTTTGACTGAGTGTGACATCAAGGAGCCTGAGCAAATCTGGAGCCAATGGAAATTGAGGAAAACGCTCTGCTGGTTGGAGTTGGACCTGACACAAAGGAAGAAGGTTGTGATTGTTGGTGGTCAGTCATCACAGCGAAAGAACATTTCTGTTGGAGTTCCTCAGGAGAATGTCCTCGGCCCAACAGTCTTCAATAGTTTATAAATGTACATCGCTCCATCTTAAGGATGTTAGCCAATGTTTGCATAATGTTCAACAGCATGTGTGACTACTCAGATACTGAAGCAGCCCTTGGCAAGTGCAGTAAAACCTGGATAATATCCAGGACTAGGAAGAAAAGTGACAAAGAACATTCGTGCCACATAAATGCCAGACACTGATTATCTCCAACAACAGAGAATCAAACCATTATCCTTTGATATTCAATGGGGTTACCGTTGCTGAATCCTCTCCTGTCAACACCTTGGGGTTACCATTGACCTGAAACTGAATTGTACCAGTGATATAAATACAGTGACAACAGAGCAGGTCAGAGGCTCGGAATACTGCAGTGAATGACTCACCTCCTGATCCCCCACAGACTGTCCACCAGCTACAATACACCAGTCAGGATTGTGATGGAATACTCCCCACAGGCCTGGATGGGGGCAGCTCCAACAGTATTCCAGAAGCTTGGCACCAGCCGGGATAAAAGACCCCACTTGATTGCCACGACATCCACAAACATCCGTGTTATTATCCCCACTGACCCACAGGAGCAGCAATGTGCACCAGCGACAAGGTGCCCTGCAGAAATTCACAGAAGCTCCTTAGACAGCACTTTCCAAACCCACAACACATTCTCAACAACCACTAGGGATGAGCAATAATTGCCGACCCAACCAGCGATGCCCAGGAATGGATTAGAATTCATTTAAAATGTGACCCAATCACAACCAATGGTGGGCACTGGGTTTTAGGTTTTGTGAGTGTAAGCTGGTTGGGTCCAGGCTGTAACCTGTTTATTATGAAGACCTGAAGAGAAATGCTGTCTGGAACAATCTGTCAGTCTTTCAGAGACATGGCCTACATACATAGCGTCACACAGATTCTGACATTCATATACCAGATTACTCACACGGGAGAGAGGTGGAAGCAATTTAAAATGTATTTGTATCTGGACTGAAGAATATTTGGAAACACAATTAAAAATATTGTCATGAAAACAATTTGGTAAGGAAGTTATTTCCAAATTGGATATTTTCAAAGTGCTTGACCTTTATAATAGTTTGATCTGGGTGCGATAACCAGGCACGTTTGTGCACTTTGTCTTCAACAGATTTGAGTCTGAAAATTAAACCAAACAAATGGGTGGCCCTGTGATTATTGGACAATTAAAGTGGACACGGTTAGTATTGAAGAACAATCATTGGACACAAAACAATTTCTCTTCACAGATGCTGCTGAGCTTTTCCAGCAAGTTTTGCTTTTGTTTCTGATTTAAAGCATCTGCAGTTTTTTTTGAATATGGTCAAAAGATTTATGACCTTGAATAACTAGACTTTGCTGTTGAAGGTCAGGGCAATCTTGAAATCAGTGACATTCTGACTTGAGTCACACACAAAGATGTTGGCTGGGATTATGGCGGACATCAATGTAAATGCACAGTTCTGTTTGGACCCTGAAGTTGTGGAGCTGACATACACTGGATATGGTTGATGAGGGATTCAATGTAAGACCCCATGTGCTGCAGTATTCCATCACCTTTGTAACACCTTCATTAAGGATCTGGGGCAGAATTACAGAGGCTTTATTGGTCAGTACATTGAGTGTAGGAGTGTGGCTGTACATGACATTGGTTAGGCCACTTTGGGAATACTATATTCAATTCTGGTCTCCCTGCTATAGGAAAGATGTTGTTAAACTTGAAATGCTGCGGTTGAAATATATAAAAATGTCACTGGGGCTCCAGGGTTTGAGCTATTGGAGTGCAGGTTCATAGCTCTCTGAAAGTGGAGTCGCAGGTAGATAGGATAGTGAGGAAAACGTTTAGTATGCTTTCATTTATTGGTCAGAATATTGAGTACATGGGTTGGGAGGTCAATTTGCAGCTGTACAGGATATTGGTGAGTGTTGGAATCCTGCGTACAATTCTGGTCTCCTTCCTATCGGAAAGATGTTGTGAAACTTGCAAGTGTTCAGAAAAAATTTACAAGAATGTTGCCTGATTTGAAAGATTGGAGCTATAGGGAAAGGCTGAACAGGCTCGGGCTGTTTTCCCTGGAGCATTGGAGGCTGAGGTGTGACCTTCTAGAGATTTGGAAAATCATGAGAGGCATAGTTAGGATAAATGGACAAAATCTTTTCCCTGGGATGGGGGAGTCCAGAACTAGAGGGGATAAGTTTAGGGTGAGAGGGGAAAGATATAAATGAGATTGAAGGGGCAACTTTTTCACGCAGAGCTGGAGTGAGCTGCCAGGGAAAATGGTGGAGACTAGCACAATTGCAACTTTTAAGAGGCATCTGGATGGGTATATGTATATTAAGGGTTTTGAAGGAAATGGGCTGGGTCCTGGCAGGTGGGACTAGATTGGGTTGGGATATCGGGACGGCATGGACAAGTTGGACCGAAGGGTCTGTTTCTGTGCTGTACATCTTTCTGACTCTCTGACTCGATGACCTCAGAGAGGTTTGCTCAATCATGAACAGCGTGGATAGGGTGAATAGCCAAGGTCTTTTCTATGGGGAAGAGGAGTTCATACTGGTGCACACAGGGTTAAGGTGAGATGGGAACATTTAAGATGGACCGAAGGGGCAACTTTTCTCAAATAGAAGTCAGTGCGTTAATGGAATGAGCTGCAAGAGGAAGTGGTGGAAGCTGGTACAATGACAGCATTTGAAAGGCATCCGGATGGTTATATGAATAGGAAGGGTTCAGAGGGATTGGGGCCATGTGCTGGCAAATGGGACTAGATCTGTTCAGGGTGAATGGGTTTAACGGAGTGGTCTGTGTCCATGCTATGACAATTTAACTCTCAGTCATCAGCATAGAGAAAATCGTGAGACATGGTTGTTGGTAGATCATTTGTCTGAATGTTGAAAAGTGTTTAGATCAACCCTGTGTCCAACCCTTGGACAGTCTGCCCCATGCACTTCCTACCTTTCATAGAGTCATAGTGTCATCGAGATGGACAGCATGGAAACTGACCGTTGGGTCAACCCTTCCATGTTGGCCAGATACCCGACATTATTCTCATCCCATTCGCCAGCACTTGCCCCACATCCCTCTGAACTCTTCCTATTAATATACCCACCCAAATGCCTTTTATATGTTGTAAATGTACCAGTCTCCACCACTTCCTCTGGCAGCTCATTCCATACACACATCACTGCAAGAATAAAACTGCACCTTAAGTCCCTTTTAAGTCTTTCCCCTGTCACCTCATACCCACAACTTCTCGTCTTGGAAAGAGATATTGGCTACTTCCCCTATCAATGCCCCTCATGATTTTATGAATCTCTTCAAGCTCACCCCTCAACCTTCAACGTACCACGGAAAACAGCGCCAGTCTATTCAGCCTCTCCCTACAGCACAAACACTTCAAACCTACAACATTTTTGTAAAGCTTTTCTGAACCCTTTCAAGTTTTATAACCTTGATCCTATAGCAGGAATTGAAAGCAGTATGTCACTAGTGAACTAACCAATCAGCTTGACAGCCACAACATGACCTCCCAACTCCTATACTCAATGCACTAACAATAAAATCAAGCAACCCCAGCATTGCAAACTAAAGAGAGTGGGAATCGGCTGTGTGCGGGAGAGAGAGTGGGAGCGGGCAGTGTGAGGGAGAGAGAGTGGGAGCGGGCAATGTGAGGGAGAGAGAGTGGGAGCGGGCAGTGTGAGGGAGAGAGAGAGTAGAAGCAGGCAGTGTGAGGGACAGAGAGAGTGGGAGCGGGCAGTGTGAGGGAGAGAGAGTGGGCACCGGCAGTGTGAGGGAGAGAGAGAGTGGGAGTGGGCAGTGTGAGGGAGAGAGAGAGTGGGAGCGGACGGTGTGTGAGAGAGAGAGAGAGTGGGAGCTGGCAGTGTGAGGGACAGAGAGAGAGTGGGAGCGGGCAGTGTGAGGGAGAGAGAGAGTGGGATTCGGCAGTGTGAAGGAGAGGGAGATGGGAGAGGGCAGTGTGATGGAGACAGAGATTTGGAGCAGGCGGTGTGAGGGAGAGAGAGTGGGAGACGGCAGTGTGAGGGAGAGAGAGAGTGGGAGCTGGTAGTGTGAGGGAAAGAGAGTGGGAGACGGCAGTGTGAAGGAGAGAGAGAGAGTGGGAGCAGGTAGTGTGAGGGAGAGAGAGTGGGAGACGGCAGTGTGAGGGAGAGAGTGAGAGTGGGAGCGGACAGTGCGTGGGAGAGAGAGAGTGGGAGCCGGCAGTGTGAGGGAGAGAGAGTGGGAGTGGGCAGTGTGAGGGAGAGAGAGAATGGGAGCGCGCAGTACGAGGGAGAGAGAGAGTGCGAGTGTGCAGTGCGAGGGAGAGAGAGATTGCGAGTAGGCAGTGCGAGGGAGAGAGAGAGTGGCAGCGGGCAGTGTGAGGGAGAAGGAGAGTACGAGCTGGCAGTGTGAGGGAGAGAGAGATAGTGGGAGTGTGCAGAATGAGGGAGAGAGATAGTGGGTGCCGGCAGTGTGAAGGAGAGAGGGAATGGGAGCTGACAGTGTAAGGGAGAGAGAGAGTGGGAGTGGGCAGTGCGAGAGAGAGAGAAAGTGGGAACGCGCAGTACGAGGGAGAGAGAGTGCGAGTGGGCAGTGCGAGGGAGAGAGAGATTGCGAGTGGGCAGTGCGAGGGAGAGAAAGAGTGGCAGCGGGCAATGTAAGGGAGAGGGAGAGTACGAGCGGCAGTGTGAAGGAGAGAGAGAGTGGGTGCGGGCAGTGTGAGGGAGAGAGAGAGTGGGAGCGGGCAGTGTGAGGGAGAGAGAGAGTGGGAGCGTGCAGTGTGAGGGAGAGAGAGAGTGGGAGCGGGAAGTGTGAAGGAGAGAGATAGTGGGAGCGAGCAGTGTGAGGGAGAGAGAGTGGGAGCGGGCAGTGTGAAGGAGAGAGAGAGAGTGGGAGCGTGTAGTGCGAGGGGGAGAGAGAGTGGGAGCGGGTAGTGTGAGGAAGAGAGATAGTGGGAGCCGGCAGTGTGAAGGAGAGAGAGAGAGTGCAAGTGGGCAGTGCGAGGGAGAGAGAGAGAGTGGCAGCGGGCAGTGTGGGGGAGAGGGAGAGTGGCAGCGGGCAGTGTGAGGGAGAGGGAGAGTACGAGCGGGCAGTGTGAGGTACAGAGTTGGAGCCGGCAGTGTGAGGGAGAGAGAGTGGGAACGGGCAGTGTGAGGGAGAGAGAGAGTGGGATCGGGCAGTGTGAGGGAGAGAGAATGGGAGTCGGGAGTGTGAGGTAGAGAGAGTGGGAACGGGCAGTGTGAGGGAGAGAGAGAGTGGGATCGGGCAGTGTGAGCGAGAGAGAGTGGGAGTGGGCAGTGTGAGGGAGAGAGAGTGGGAGCCGGCAGTGTGAAGGAGAGACAGAGTGGGAGCAGGCAGTGTGAAGGAGAGAGAGAGTGGGAGTTGGTGTGTGAGGGAGAGAGAGAGTGGGAATTGGCAGTGCGAGGGAGAGAGAGAGTGCGAGTTGGCAATGCGAGGGAGAGAGAGATTGTGAGTGGGCAGTGCGAGGGAGAGAGAGAGTGGCAGTGGGCAATGTAAGGGAGAGGGAGAGTACGAGCGGCAGTGTGAAGGAGAGAGAGAGTGGGAGTGGGCAGTGTGAGGGAGAGAGAGAGTGGGAGCGGGCAGTGTGAGGGAGAGAGATAGTGGGAGCGGGTAGTGTGAAGGAGAGACGGAATGGGAGTGGGCAGTGTGAGGGAGAGAAAGAGTGGGAGTGGGCAGCGTGAGGGAGAGAGAGCGAGTGCGAGTGGGCAGTGCGAGCAAGAGAGAGAGTGGCAGCGGGCAGTGTGGGGGAGAGGGAGAGTGGCAGCGGGCAGTGTGAGGGAGAGGGAGAGTACGAGCGGGCAGTGTGAGGTACAGAGTTGGAGCCGGCAGTGTGAGGTAGAGAGAGTGGGAACGGGCAGTGAGAGGGAGAGAGAGAGTGGGAGCGGGCAGTGTGAGGGAGAGAGAGTGGGAGTGGGCAGTGCGAGGGAGAGAGAGAGTGGGAGCGGGCAGTGTGAGGGAGAGAGAGAGTGGGAGCGGGCAGTGTGAGGGAGAGAGAGAATCGGAGCGGGCAGTGCGAGGGAGAGAGAAAGTGGAAGCGGGCAGTGTGAGGGAGAGAGAGAGTGGGAGCGGGCAGTGCGAGGGAGAGAGAAAGTGGAAGCGGGCACTGTGTGGGAGAGAGAGTGGAAGCGGGCAGTGTGTGGGATAGAGAGTGGAAGCGGGCAGTGCGAGGGAGAGAGAGAGTGGGAGTGGGCAGTGCGAGGGAGAGAGAAAGTGGAAGCGGGCAGTGTGAGGGAGAGAGAGAGTGGGAGTGGGCAGTGTGAGGGAGAGAGAGAGTGGGAGCGGACGGTGTGTGAGAGAGAGAGAGAGTGGGAGCTGGCAGTGTGAGGGACAGAGAGAGAGTGGGAGCGGGCAGTGTGAGGGAGAGAGAGAGTGGGATTCGGCAGTGTGAAGGAGAGGGAGATGGGAGAGGGCAGTGTGATGGAGACAGAGATTTGGAGCAGGCGGTGTGAGGGAGAGAGAGTGGGAGACGGCAGTGTGAGGGAGAGAGAGAGTGGGAGCTGGTAGTGTGAGGGAAAGAGAGTGGGAGACGGCAGTGTGAAGGAGAGAGAGAGTGGGAGCAGGTAGTGTGAGGGAGAGAGAGTGGGAGACGGCAGTGTGAGGGAGAGAGTGAGAGTGGGAGCGGACAGTGCGTGGGAGAGAGAGAGTGGGAGCCGGCAGTGTGAGGGAGAGAGAGTGGGAGTGGGCAGTGTGAGGGAGAGAGAGAATGGGAGCGCGCAGTACGAGGGAGAGAGAGAGTGCGAGTGTGCAGTGCGAGGGAGAGAGAGATTGCGAGTAGGCAGTGCGAGGGAGAGAGAGAGTGGCAGCGGGCAGTGTGAGGGAGAAGGAGAGTACGAGCGGGCAGTGTGAGGGAGAGAGAGATAGTGGGAGTGTGCAGAATGAGGGAGAGAGATAGTGGGTGCCGGCAGTGTGAAGGAGAGAGGGAATGGGAGCTGACAGTGTAAGGGAGAGAGAGAGTGGGAGTGGGCAGTGCGAGAGAGAGAGAAAGTGGGAACGCGCAGTACGAGGGAGAGAGAGTGCGAGTGGGCAGTGCGAGGGAGAGAGAGTGGGAGTGGGCAGTGCGAGGGAGAGAGAGAGTGGGAGCGGGCAGTGTGAGGGAGAGAGAGAGTGGGAGCGGGCAGTGTGAGGGAGAGAGAGAATCGGAGCGGGCAGTGCGAGGGAGAGAGAAAGTGGAAGCAGGCAGTGTGAGGGAGAGAGAGAGTGGGAGCGGGCAGTGCGAGGGAGAGAGAGTGGAAGCGGGCAGTGTGTGGGATAGAGAGTGGAAGCGGGCAGTGCGAGGGAGAGAGAGAGTGGGAGTGGGCAGTGCGAGGGAGAGAGAAAGTGGAAGCGGGCAGTGTGAGGGAGAGAGAGAGTGGGAGTGGGCAGTGCGAGGGAGAGAGAAAGTGGAAGCGGGCAGTGTGTGGGAGAGAGAGTGGAAGCGGGCAGTGTGTGGGATAGAGAGTGGAAGCGGGCAGTGTGAGGGAGAGGGAGAGGGAGCAGACCATTTGAGCGAGAGAGTGTGGGAGCCGGCTGTGTGGGGGAGAGAGAGAGTGGAAGTGGGCAGTGCGAGGGAGGAGAGACAGTGTGAGCGCACAGTACGAGGGAGAGAGAGAGTGCGAGTGGGCAGTGCGAGGGAGAGAGAGAGTGGGAGCGGGCAGTGTGAGGGAGAGAGAGTGGGAGTGGGCAGTGTGAGGGAGAGGGAGTGGGAGTGGGCAGTGTGAGGGAGAGGGAGAGTACGAGCGGGCAGTGTGAGGTACAGAGTTGGAGCCGGCAGTGTGAGGTAGAGAGAGTGGGAACGGGCAGTGTGAGGGAGAGAGAGTGGGAGTGGGCAGTGTGGGGGAGAGGGAGAGTGGCAGCGGGCAGTGTGAGGGAGAGGGAGAGTACGAGTGGGCAGTGTGAGGTACAGAGTTGGAGCCGGCAGTGTGAGGTAGAGAGAGTGGGAACGGGCAGTGTGAGGGAGAGAGAGAGTGGGATCGGGCAGTTTGAGCGAGAGAGAGAGTGGGAGTGGGCAGTGAGAGGGAGAGAGAGAGTGGGAGCGGGCAGTGTGAGGGAGAGAGAGTGGGAGTGGGCAGTGAGAGGGAGAGAGAGAGTGGGAGCGGGCAGTGAGAGGGAGAGAGAGAGTGGGAGCGGGCAGTGTGAGGGAGAGAGAGTGGGAGCGGGCAGTGTGAGGCAGAGAGAGAGTGGGAGCAGGCAGTGTGAGGCAGAGAGAGAGTGGGAGCGGGCAGTTTGAGGGAGAGAGAGTGTGAGCCGGAAGTGTGAAGGAGAGAAAGAGTGGGAGCCAGCAGTGTGAGGGAGAGAGAGTTGGAGCGGGCAGTGTGAGGGAGAGAGAGTGGGAGCGGGCAGTGTGAGGGAGAGAGAGAGGGAGCGGGCAGTGTAAGGGAGAGAGAGAGTGGGAGTGGGCAGTGCGAGGGAGAGAGAGAGTGGGAGTGGGCAGTGCGAGGGAGAGAGAAAGTGGAAGCGGGCAGTGTGAGGGAGAGAGAGAGTGGGAGTGGGCAGTGCGAGGGAGAGAGAAAGTGGAAGCGGGCAGTGTGTGGGAGAGAGAGTGGAAGCGGGCAGTGTGTGGGATAGAGAGTGGAAGCGGGCAGTGTGTGGGAGAGAGAGTGGAAGCGGGCAGTGTGTGGGATAGAGAGTGGAAGCGGGCAGTGTGTGGGATAGAGAGTGGAAGCGGGCAGTGTGTGGGATAGAGAGTGGAAGCGGGCAGTGTGTGGGATAGAGAGTGGAAGCGGGCAGTGTGAGGGAGAGGGAGAGGGAGCAGACCATTTGAGCGAGAGAGTGTGGGAGCCGGCTGTGTGGGGGAGAGAGAGAGTGGGAGTGGGCAGTGCGAGGGAGGAGAGACAGTGTGAGCGCACAGTACAAGGGAGAGAGAGAGTGCGAGCGGGCAGTGCGAGGGAGAGAGAGAGAGTGGCAGCGGGCAGTGTGGGGGAGAGGGAGAGTGGCAGCGGGCAGTGTGAGGGAGAGGGAGAGTACGAGCGGGCAGTGTGAGGTACAGAGTTGGAGCCGGCAGTGTGAGGTAGAGAGAGTGGGAACGGGCAGTGTGAGGGAGAGAGAGAGTGGGATCGGGCAGTGTGAGCGAGAGAGAGTGGGAGTGGGCAGTGTGAGGGAGAGAGAGTGGGAGCCGGCAGTGTGAAGGAGAGACAGAGTGGGAGCAGGCAGTGTGAAGGAGAGAGAGAGTGGGAGTTGGTGTGTGAGGGAGAGAGAGAGTGGGAATTGGCAGTGCGAGGGAGAGAGAGAGTGCGAGTTGGCAATGCGAGGGAGAGAGAGATTGTGAGTGGGCAGTGCGAGGGAGAGAGAGAGTGGCAGTGGGCAATGTAAGGGAGAGGGAGAGTACGAGCGGCAGTGTGAAGGAGAGAGAGAGTGGGAGTGGGCAGTGTGAGGGAGAGAGAGAGTGGGAGCGGGCAGTGTGAGGGAGAGAGATAGTGGGAGCGGGTAGTGTGAAGGAGAGACGGAATGGGAGTGGGCAGTGTGAGGGAGAGAAAGAGTGGGAGTGGGCAGCGTGAGGGAGAGAGAGCGAGTGCGAGTGGGCAGTGCGAGCAAGAGAGAGAGTGGCAGCGGGCAGTGTGGGGGAGAGGGAGAGTGGCAGCGGGCAGTGTGAGGGAGAGGGAGAGTACGAGCGGGCAGTGTGAGGTACAGAGTTGGAGCCGGCAGTGTGAGGTAGAGAGAGTGGGAACGGGCAGTGAGAGGGAGAGAGAGAGTGGGAGCGGGCAGTGTGAGGGAGAGAGAGTGGGAGTGGGCAGTGCGAGGGAGAGAGAGAGTGGGAGCGGGCAGTGTGAGGGAGAGAGAGAGTGGGAGCGGGCAGTGTGAGGGAGAGAGAGAATCGGAGCGGGCAGTGCGAGGGAGAGAGAAAGTGGAAGCGGGCAGTGTGAGGGAGAGAGAGAGTGGGAGCGGGCAGTGCGAGGGAGAGAGAGTGGAAGCGGGCAGTGTGTGGGATAGAGAGTGGAAGCGGGCAGTGCGAGGGAGAGAGAGAGTGGGAGTGGGCAGTGCGAGGGAGAGAGAAAGTGGAAGCGGGCAGTGTGAGGGAGAGAGAGAGTGGGAGTGGGCAGTGCGAGGGAGAGAGAAAGTGGAAGCGGGCAGTGTGTGGGAGAGAGAGTGGAAGCGGGCAGTGTGTGGGATAGAGAGTGGAAGCGGGCAGTGTGAGGGAGAGGGAGAGGGAGCAGACCATTTGAGCGAGAGAGTGTGGGAGCCGGCTGTGTGGGGGAGAGAGAGAGTGGAAGTGGGCAGTGCGAGGGAGGAGAGACAGTGTGAGCGCACAGTACGAGGGAGAGAGAGAGTGCGAGTGGGCAGTGCGAGGGAGAGAGAGAGTGGGAGCTTGCAGTGTGAATGAGAGAGAGTGGGAGTGGGCAGTGTGAGGGAGAGGGAGTGGGAGTGGGCAGTGTGAGGGAGAGAGAGTGGGAGCCGGCAGTGTGAAGGAGAGACAGAGTGGGAGCAGGCAGTGTGAAGGAGAGAGAGAGTGGGAGTTGGTGTGTGAGGGAGAGAGAGAGAGTGGGAATTGGCAGTGCGAGGGAGAGAGAGAGTGCGAGTTGGCAATGCGAGGGAGAGAGAGATTGTGAGTGGGCAGTGCGAGGGAGAGAGAGAGTGGCAGTGGGCAATGTAAGGGAGAGGGAGAGTACGAGCGGCAGTGTGAAGGAGAGAGAGAGTGGGAGTGGGCAGTGTGAGGGAGAGAGAGAGTGGGAGCGGGCAGTGTGAGGGAGAGAGATAGTGGGAGCGGGTAGTGTGAAGGAGAGACGGAATGGGAGTGGGCAGTGTGAGGGAGAGAAAGAGTGGGAGTGGGCAGCGTGAGGGAGAGAGAGCGAGTGCGAGTGGGCAGTGCGAGCAAGAGAGAGAGTGGCAGCGGGCAGTGTGGGGGAGAGGGAGAGTGGCAGCGGGCAGTGTGAGGGAGAGGGAGAGTACGAGCGGGCAGTGTGAGGTACAGAGTTGGAGCCGGCAGTGTGAGGTAGAGAGAGTGGGAACGGGCAGTGTGAGGGAGAGAGAGAGTGGGATCGGGCAGTGTGAGCGAGAGAGAGAGTGGGAGTGGGCAGTGAGAGGGAGAGAGAGAGTGGGAGCGGGCAGTGTGAGGGAGAGAGAGTGGGAGTGGGCAGTGAGAGGGAGAGAGAGAGTGGGAGCGGGCAGTGAGAGGGAGAGAGAGAGTGGGAGCGGGCAGTGTGAGGGAGAGAGAGTGGGAGTGGGCAGTGAGAGGGAGAGAGAGAGTGGGAGCGGGCAGTGAGAGGGAGAGAGAGAGTGGGAGCGGGCAGTGTGAGGGAGAGAGAGTGGGAGCGGGCAGTGTGAGGCAGAGAGAGAGTGGGAGCAGGCAGTGTGAGGCAGAGAGAGAGTGGGAGCGGGCAGTTTGAGGGAGAGAGAGTGTGAGCCGGAAGTGTGAAGGAGAGAAAGAGTGGGAGCCAGCAGTGTGAGGGAGAGAGAGTGGGAGCGGGCAGTGTGAGGGAGAGAGAGTGGGAGCGGGCAGTGTGAGGGAGAGAGAGAGGGAGCGGGCAGTGTAAGGGAGAGAGAGAGTGGGAGTGGGCAGTGCGAGGGAGAGAGAGAGTGGGAGTGGGCAGTGCGAGGGAGAGAGAAAGTGGAAGCGGGCAGTGTGAGGGAGAGAGAGAGTGGGAGTGGGCAGTGCGAGGGAGAGAGAAAGTGGAAGCGGGCAGTGTGTGGGAGAGAGAGTGGAAGCGGGCAGTGTGTGGGATAGAGAGTGGAAGCGGGCAGTGTGTGGGAGAGAGAGTGGAAGCGGGCAGTGTGTGGGATAGAGAGTGGAAGCGGGCAGTGTGTGGGATAGAGAGTGGAAGCGGGCAGTGTGTGGGATAGAGAGTGGAAGCGGGCAGTGTGAGGGAGAGGGAGAGGGAGCAGACCATTTGAGCGAGAGAGTGTGGGAGCCGGCTGTGTGGGGGAGAGAGAGAGTGGGAGTGGGCAGTGCGAGGGAGGAGAGACAGTGTGAGCGCACAGTACAAGGGAGAGAGAGAGTGCGAGTGGGCAGTGCGAGGGAGAGAGAGATTGCGAGTGGGCAGTGCGAGGGAGAGAGAGAGTGGCAGCGGGCAATGTAAGGGAGAGGGAGAGTGCGAGCGGCAGTGTGAAGGAGAGAGAGAGTTGGAGCGGGCAGTGTGAGGGAGAGAGAGAGAGTGGGAGCGGGCAGTGTGAGGGAGAGAGAGAGTGGGATTCGGCAGTGTGAAGGAGAGGGAGATGGGAGAGGGCAGTGTGATGGAGACAGAGATTTGGAGCAGGCGGTGTGAGGGAGAGAGAGTGGGAGACGGCAGTGTGAGGGAGAGAGAGAGTGGGAGCTGGTAGTGTGAGGGAAAGAGAGTGGGAGACGGCAGTGTGAAGGAGAGAGAGAGTGGGAGCAGGTAGTGTGAGGGAGAGAGAGTGGGAGACGGCAGTGTGAGGGAGAGAGTGAGAGTGGGAGCGGACAGTGCGTGGGAGAGAGAGAGTGGGAGCCGGCAGTGTGAGGGAGAGAGAGTGGGAGTGGGCAGTGTGAGGGAGAGAGAGAGTGGGAGCGGGCAGTGTGAGGGAGAGAGATAGTGGGAGCGGGTAGTGTGAAGGAGAGACGGAATGGGAGTGGGCAGTGTGAGGGAGAGAAAGAGTGGGAGTGGGCAGCGTGAGGGAGAGAGAGCGAGTGCGAGTGGGCAGTGCGAGCAAGAGAGAGAGTGGCAGCGGGCAGTGTGGGGGAGAGGGAGAGTGGCAGCGGGCAGTGTGAGGGAGAGGGAGAGTACGAGCGGGCAGTGTGAGGTACAGAGTTGGAGCCGGCAGTGTGAGGTAGAGAGAGTGGGAACGGGCAGTGAGAGGGAGAGAGAGAGTGGGAGCGGGCAGTGTGAGGGAGAGAGAGTGGGAGTGGGCAGTGCGAGGGAGAGAGAGAGTGGGAGCGGGCAGTGTGAGGGAGAGAGAGAGTGGGAGCGGGCAGTGTGAGGGAGAGAGAGAATCGGAGCGGGCAGTGCGAGGGAGAGAGAAAGTGGAAGCGGGCAGTGTGAGGGAGAGAGAGAGTGGGAGCGGGCAGTGCGAGGGAGAGAGAAAGTGGAAGCGGGCACTGTGTGGGAGAGAGAGTGGAAGCGGGCAGTGTGTGGGATAGAGAGTGGAAGCGGGCAGTGCGAGGGAGAGAGAGAGTGGGAGTGGGCAGTGCGAGGGAGAGAGAAAGTGGAAGCGGGCAGTGTGAGGGAGAGAGAGAGTGGGAGTGGGCAGTGTGAGGGAGAGAGAGAGTGGGAGCGGACGGTGTGTGAGAGAGAGAGAGAGTGGGAGCTGGCAGTGTGAGGGACAGAGAGAGAGTGGGAGCGGGCAGTGTGAGGGAGAGAGAGAGTGGGATTCGGCAGTGTGAAGGAGAGGGAGATGGGAGAGGGCAGTGTGATGGAGACAGAGATTTGGAGCAGGCGGTGTGAGGGAGAGAGAGTGGGAGACGGCAGTGTGAGGGAGAGAGAGAGTGGGAGCTGGTAGTGTGAGGGAAAGAGAGTGGGAGACGGCAGTGTGAAGGAGAGAGAGAGTGGGAGCAGGTAGTGTGAGGGAGAGAGAGTGGGAGACGGCAGTGTGAGGGAGAGAGTGAGAGTGGGAGCGGACAGTGCGTGGGAGAGAGAGAGTGGGAGCCGGCAGTGTGAGGGAGAGAGAGTGGGAGTGGGCAGTGTGAGGGAGAGAGAGAATGGGAGCGCGCAGTACGAGGGAGAGAGAGAGTGCGAGTGTGCAGTGCGAGGGAGAGAGAGATTGCGAGTAGGCAGTGCGAGGGAGAGAGAGAGTGGCAGCGGGCAGTGTGAGGGAGAAGGAGAGTACGAGCGGGCAGTGTGAGGGAGAGAGAGATAGTGGGAGTGTGCAGAATGAGGGAGAGAGATAGTGGGTGCCGGCAGTGTGAAGGAGAGAGGGAATGGGAGCTGACAGTGTAAGGGAGAGAGAGAGTGGGAGTGGGCAGTGCGAGAGAGAGAGAAAGTGGGAACGCGCAGTACGAGGGAGAGAGAGTGCGAGTGGGCAGTGCGAGGGAGAGAGAGTGGGAGTGGGCAGTGCGAGGGAGAGAGAGAGTGGGAGCGGGCAGTGTGAGGGAGAGAGAGAGTGGGAGCGGGCAGTGTGAGGGAGAGAGAGAATCGGAGCGGGCAGTGCGAGGGAGAGAGAAAGTGGAAGCAGGCAGTGTGAGGGAGAGAGAGAGTGGGAGCGGGCAGTGCGAGGGAGAGAGAGTGGAAGCGGGCAGTGTGTGGGATAGAGAGTGGAAGCGGGCAGTGCGAGGGAGAGAGAGAGTGGGAGTGGGCAGTGCGAGGGAGAGAGAAAGTGGAAGCGGGCAGTGTGAGGGAGAGAGAGAGTGGGAGTGGGCAGTGCGAGGGAGAGAGAAAGTGGAAGCGGGCAGTGTGTGGGAGAGAGAGTGGAAGCGGGCAGTGTGTGGGATAGAGAGTGGAAGCGGGCAGTGTGAGGGAGAGGGAGAGGGAGCAGACCATTTGAGCGAGAGAGTGTGGGAGCCGGCTGTGTGGGGGAGAGAGAGAGTGGAAGTGGGCAGTGCGAGGGAGGAGAGACAGTGTGAGCGCACAGTACGAGGGAGAGAGAGAGTGCGAGTGGGCAGTGCGAGGGAGAGAGAGAGTGGGAGCGGGCAGTGTGAGGGAGAGAGAGTGGGAGTGGGCAGTGTGAGGGAGAGGGAGTGGGAGTGGGCAGTGTGAGGGAGAGGGAGAGTACGAGCGGGCAGTGTGAGGTACAGAGTTGGAGCCGGCAGTGTGAGGTAGAGAGAGTGGGAACGGGCAGTGTGAGGGAGAGAGAGTGGGAGTGGGCAGTGTGGGGGAGAGGGAGAGTGGCAGCGGGCAGTGTGAGGGAGAGGGAGAGTACGAGCGGGCAGTGTGAGGTACAGAGTTGGAGCCGGCAGTGTGAGGTAGAGAGAGTGGGAACGGGCAGTGTGAGGGAGAGAGAGAGTGGGATCGGGCAGTGTGAGCGAGAGAGAGAGTGGGAGTGGGCAGTGAGAGGGAGAGAGAGAGTGGGAGCGGGCAGTGTGAGGGAGAGAGAGTGGGAGTGGGCAGTGAGAGGGAGAGAGAGAGTGGGAGCGGGCAGTGAGAGGGAGAGAGAGAGTGGGAGCGGGCAGTGTGAGGGAGAGAGAGTGGGAGCGGGCAGTGTGAGGCAGAGAGAGAGTGGGAGCAGGCAGTGTGAGGCAGAGAGAGAGTGGGAGCGGGCAGTTTGAGGGAGAGAGAGTGTGAGCCGGAAGTGTGAAGGAGAGAAAGAGTGGGAGCCAGCAGTGTGAGGGAGAGAGAGTGGGAGCGGGCAGTGTGAGGGAGAGAGAGTGGGAGCGGGCAGTGTGAGGGAGAGAGAGAGGGAGCGGGCAGTGTAAGGGAGAGAGAGAGTGGGAGTGGGCAGTGCGAGGGAGAGAGAGAGTGGGAGTGGGCAGTGCGAGGGAGAGAGAAAGTGGAAGCGGGCAGTGTGAGGGAGAGAGAGAGTGGGAGTGGGCAGTGCGAGGGAGAGAGAAAGTGGAAGCGGGCAGTGTGTGGGAGAGAGAGTGGAAGCGGGCAGTGTGTGGGATAGAGAGTGGAAGCGGGCAGTGTGTGGGAGAGAGAGTGGAAGCGGGCAGTGTGTGGGATAGAGAGTGGAAGCGGGCAGTGTGTGGGATAGAGAGTGGAAGCGGGCAGTGTGTGGGATAGAGAGTGGAAGCGGGCAGTGTGTGGGATAGAGAGTGGAAGCGGGCAGTGTGAGGGAGAGGGAGAGGGAGCAGACCATTTGAGCGAGAGAGTGTGGGAGCCGGCTGTGTGGGGGAGAGAGAGAGTGGGAGTGGGCAGTGCGAGGGAGGAGAGACAGTGTGAGCGCACAGTACAAGGGAGAGAGAGAGTGCGAGCGGGCAGTGCGAGGGAGAGAGAGAGAGTGGCAGCGGGCAGTGTGGGGGAGAGGGAGAGTGGCAGCGGGCAGTGTGAGGGAGAGGGAGAGTACGAGCGGGCAGTGTGAGGTACAGAGTTGGAGCCGGCAGTGTGAGGTAGAGAGAGTGGGAACGGGCAGTGTGAGGGAGAGAGAGAGTGGGATCGGGCAGTGTGAGCGAGAGAGAGTGGGAGTGGGCAGTGTGAGGGAGAGAGAGTGGGAGCCGGCAGTGTGAAGGAGAGACAGAGTGGGAGCAGGCAGTGTGAAGGAGAGAGAGAGTGGGAGTTGGTGTGTGAGGGAGAGAGAGAGTGGGAATTGGCAGTGCGAGGGAGAGAGAGAGTGCGAGTTGGCAATGCGAGGGAGAGAGAGATTGTGAGTGGGCAGTGCGAGGGAGAGAGAGAGTGGCAGTGGGCAATGTAAGGGAGAGGGAGAGTACGAGCGGCAGTGTGAAGGAGAGAGAGAGTGGGAGTGGGCAGTGTGAGGGAGAGAGAGAGTGGGAGCGGGCAGTGTGAGGGAGAGAGATAGTGGGAGCGGGTAGTGTGAAGGAGAGACGGAATGGGAGTGGGCAGTGTGAGGGAGAGAAAGAGTGGGAGTGGGCAGCGTGAGGGAGAGAGAGCGAGTGCGAGTGGGCAGTGCGAGCAAGAGAGAGAGTGGCAGCGGGCAGTGTGGGGGAGAGGGAGAGTGGCAGCGGGCAGTGTGAGGGAGAGGGAGAGTACGAGCGGGCAGTGTGAGGTACAGAGTTGGAGCCGGCAGTGTGAGGTAGAGAGAGTGGGAACGGGCAGTGAGAGGGAGAGAGAGAGTGGGAGCGGGCAGTGTGAGGGAGAGAGAGTGGGAGTGGGCAGTGCGAGGGAGAGAGAGAGTGGGAGCGGGCAGTGTGAGGGAGAGAGAGAGTGGGAGCGGGCAGTGTGAGGGAGAGAGAGAATCGGAGCGGGCAGTGCGAGGGAGAGAGAAAGTGGAAGCGGGCAGTGTGAGGGAGAGAGAGAGTGGGAGCGGGCAGTGCGAGGGAGAGAGAGTGGAAGCGGGCAGTGTGTGGGATAGAGAGTGGAAGCGGGCAGTGCGAGGGAGAGAGAGAGTGGGAGTGGGCAGTGCGAGGGAGAGAGAAAGTGGAAGCGGGCAGTGTGAGGGAGAGAGAGAGTGGGAGTGGGCAGTGCGAGGGAGAGAGAAAGTGGAAGCGGGCAGTGTGTGGGAGAGAGAGTGGAAGCGGGCAGTGTGTGGGATAGAGAGTGGAAGCGGGCAGTGTGAGGGAGAGGGAGAGGGAGCAGACCATTTGAGCGAGAGAGTGTGGGAGCCGGCTGTGTGGGGGAGAGAGAGAGTGGAAGTGGGCAGTGCGAGGGAGGAGAGACAGTGTGAGCGCACAGTACGAGGGAGAGAGAGAGTGCGAGTGGGCAGTGCGAGGGAGAGAGAGAGTGGGAGCGGGCAGTGTGAATGAGAGAGAGTGGGAGTGGGCAGTGTGAGGGAGAGGGAGTGGGAGTGGGCAGTGTGAGGGAGAGAGTGGGAGCCGGCAGTGTGAAGGAGAGACAGAGTGGGAGCAGGCAGTGTGAAGGAGAGAGAGAGTGGGAGTTGGTGTGTGAGGGAGAGAGAGAGAGTGGGAATTGGCAGTGCGAGGGAGAGAGAGAGTGCGAGTTGGCAATGCGAGGGAGAGAGAGATTGTGAGTGGGCAGTGCGAGGGAGAGAGAGAGTGGCAGTGGGCAATGTAAGGGAGAGGGAGAGTACGAGCGGCAGTGTGAAGGAGAGAGAGAGTGGGAGTGGGCAGTGTGAGGGAGAGAGAGAGTGGGAGCGGGCAGTGTGAGGGAGAGAGATAGTGGGAGCGGGT
The DNA here is from genome assembly GCF_047496795.1 of Chiloscyllium punctatum. Classification (NCBI taxonomy): domain Eukaryota; kingdom Metazoa; phylum Chordata; class Chondrichthyes; order Orectolobiformes; family Hemiscylliidae; genus Chiloscyllium; species Chiloscyllium punctatum. The sequence continues at coordinate 37,302,214 of NC_092767.1, forward strand.
AGTGTGAAGGAGAGACGGAATGGGAGTGGGCAGTGTGAGGGAGAGAAAGAGTGGGAGTGGGCAGCGTGAGGGAGAGAGAGCGAGTGCGAGTGGGCAGTGCGAGCAAGAGAGAGAGTAGCAGCGGGCAGTGTGGGGGAGAGGGAGAGTGGCAGCGGGCAGTGTGAGGGAGAGGGAGAGTACGAGCGGGCAGTGTGAGGTACAGAGTTGGAGCCGGCAGTGTGAGGTAGAGAGAGTGGGAACGGGCAGTGTGAGGGAGAGAGAGAGTGGGATCGGGCAGTGTGAGCGAGAGAGAGAGTGGGAGTGGGCAGTGAGAGGGAGAGAGAGAGTGGGAGCGGGCAGTGTGAGGGAGAGAGAGTGGGAGTGGGCAGTGAGAGGGAGAGAGAGAGTGGGAGCGGGCAGTGAGAGGGAGAGAGAGAGTGGGAGCGGGCAGTGTGAGGGAGAGAGAGTGGGAGCGGGCAGTGTGAGGCAGAGAGAGAGTGGGAGCAGGCAGTGTGAGGCAGAGAGAGAGTGGGAGCGGGCAGTTTGAGGGAGAGAGAGTGTGAGCCGGAAGTGTGAAGGAGAGAAAGAGTGGGAGCCAGCAGTGTGAGGGAGAGAGAGTGGGAGCGGGCAGTGTGAGGGAGAGAGAGTGGGAGCGGGCAGTGTGAGGGAGAGAGAGAGGGAGCGGGCAGTGTAAGGGAGAGAGAGAGTGGGAGTGGGCAGTGCGAGGGAGAGAGAGAGTGGGAGTGGGCAGTGCGAGGGAGAGAGAAAGTGGAAGCGGGCAGTGTGAGGGAGAGAGAGAGTGGGAGTGGGCAGTGCGAGGGAGAGAGAAAGTGGAAGCGGGCAGTGTGTGGGAGAGAGAGTGGAAGCGGGCAGTGTGTGGGATAGAGAGTGGAAGCGGGCAGTGTGTGGGAGAGAGAGTGGAAGCGGGCAGTGTGTGGGATAGAGAGTGGAAGCGGGCAGTGTGTGGGATAGAGAGTGGAAGCGGGCAGTGTGTGGGATAGAGAGTGGAAGCGGGCAGTGTGAGGGAGAGGGAGAGGGAGCAGACCATTTGAGCGAGAGAGTGTGGGAGCCGGCTGTGTGGGGGAGAGAGAGAGTGGGAGTGGGCAGTGCGAGGGAGGAGAGACAGTGTGAGCGCACAGTACAAGGGAGAGAGAGAGTGCGAGCGGGCAGTGCGATGGAGAGAGAGAGAGTGGCAGCGGGCAGTGTGGGGGAGAGGGAGAGTGGCAGCGGGCAGTGTGAGGGAGAGGGAGAGTACGAGCGGGCAGTGTGAGGTACAGAGTTGGAGCCGGCAGTGTGAGGTAGAGAGAGTGGGAACGGGCAGTGTGAGGGAGAGAGAGAGTGGGATCGGGCAGTGTGAGCGAGAGAGAGTGGGAGTGGGCAGTGTGAGGGAGAGAGAGTGGGAGCCGGCAGTGTGAAGGAGAGACAGAGTGGGAGCAGGCAGTGTGAAGGAGAGAGAGAGTGGGAGTTGGTGTGTGAGGGAGAGAGAGAGTGGGAATTGGCAGTGCGAGGGAGAGAGAGAGTGCGAGTTGGCAATGCGAGGGAGAGAGAGATTGTGAGTGGGCAGTGCGAGGGAGAGAGAGAGTGGCAGTGGGCAATGTAAGGGAGAGGGAGAGTACGAGCGGCAGTGTGAAGGAGAGAGAGAGTGGGAGTGGGCAGTGTGAGGGAGAGAGAGAGTGGGAGCGGGCAGTGTGAGGGAGAGAGATAGTGGGAGCGGGTAGTGTGAAGGAGAGACGGAATGGGAGTGGGCAGTGTGAGGGAGAGAAAGAGTGGGAGTGGGCAGCGTGAGGGAGAGAGAGCGAGTGCGAGTGGGCAGTGCGAGCAAGAGAGAGAGTGGCAGCGGGCAGTGTGGGGGAGAGGGAGAGTGGCAGCGGGCAGTGTGAGGGAGAGGGAGAGTACGAGCGGGCAGTGTGAGGTACAGAGTTGGAGCCGGCAGTGTGAGGTAGAGAGAGTGGGAACGGGCAGTGAGAGGGAGAGAGAGAGTGGGAGCGGGCAGTGTGAGGGAGAGAGAGTGGGAGTGGGCAGTGCGAGGGAGAGAGAGAGTGGGAGCGGGCAGTGTGAGGGAGAGAGAGAGTGGGAGCGGGCAGTGTGAGGGAGAGAGAGAATCGGAGCGGGCAGTGCGAGGGAGAGAGAAAGTGGAAGCGGGCAGTGTGAGGGAGAGAGAGAGTGGGAGCGGGCAGTGCGAGGGAGAGAGAGTGGAAGCGGGCAGTGTGTGGGATAGAGAGTGGAAGCGGGCAGTGCGAGGGAGAGAGAGAGTGGGAGTGGGCAGTGCGAGGGAGAGAGAAAGTGGAAGCGGGCAGTGTGAGGGAGAGAGAGAGTGGGAGTGGGCAGTGCGAGGGAGAGAGAAAGTGGAAGCGGGCAGTGTGTGGGAGAGAGAGTGGAAGCGGGCAGTGTGTGGGATAGAGAGTGGAAGCGGGCAGTGTGAGGGAGAGGGAGAGGGAGCAGACCATTTGAGCGAGAGAGTGTGGGAGCCGGCTGTGTGGGGGAGAGAGAGAGTGGAAGTGGGCAGTGCGAGGGAGGAGAGACAGTGTGAGCGCACAGTACGAGGGAGAGAGAGAGTGCGAGTGGGCAGTGCGAGGGAGAGAGAGAGTGGGAGCGGGCAGTGTGAATGAGAGAGAGTGGGAGTGGGCAGTGTGAGGGAGAGGGAGTGGGAGTGGGCAGTGTGAGGGAGAGAGTGGGAGCCGGCAGTGTGAAGGAGAGACAGAGTGGGAGCAGGCAGTGTGAAGGAGAGAGAGAGTGGGAGTTGGTGTGTGAGGGAGAGAGAGAGAGTGGGAATTGGCAGTGCGAGGGAGAGAGAGAGTGCGAGTTGGCAATGCGAGGGAGAGAGAGATTGTGAGTGGGCAGTGCGAGGGAGAGAGAGAGTGGCAGTGGGCAATGTAAGGGAGAGGGAGAGTACGAGCGGCAGTGTGAAGGAGAGAGAGAGTGGGAGTGGGCAGTGTGAGGGAGAGAGATAGTGGGAGCGGGTAGTGTGAAGGAGAGACGGAATGGGAGTGGGCAGTGTGAGGGAGAGAAAGAGTGGGAGTGGGCAGCGTGAGGGAGAGAGAGCGAGTGCGAGTGGGCAGTGCGAGCAAGAGAGAGAGTGGCAGCGGGCAGTGTGGGGGAGAGGGAGAGTGGCAGCGGGCAGTGTGAGGGAGAGGGAGAGTACGAGCGGGCAGTGTGAGGTACAGAGTTGGAGCCGGCAGTGTGAGGTAGAGAGAGTGGGAACGGGCAGTGTGAGGGAGAGAGAGAGTGGGATCGGGCAGTGTGAGCGAGAGAGAGAGTGGGAGTGGGCAGTGAGAGGGAGAGAGAGAGTGGGAGCGGGCAGTGTGAGGGAGAGAGAGTGGGAGTGGGCAGTGAGAGGGAGAGAGAGAGTGGGAGCGGGCAGTGAGAGGGAGAGAGAGAGTGGGAGCGGGCAGTGTGAGGGAGAGAGAGTGGGTGCGGGCAGTGTGAGGCAGAGAGAGAGTGGGAGCAGGCAGTGTGAGGCAGAGAGAGAGTGGGAGCGGGCAGTTTGAGGGAGAGAGAGTGTGAGCCGGAAGTGTGAAGGAGAGAAAGAGTGGGAGCCAGCAGTGTGAGGGAGAGAGAGTGGGAGCGGGCAGTGTGAGGGAGAGAGAGTGGGAGCGGGCAGTGTGAGGGAGAGAGAGAGGGAGCGGGCAGTGTAAGGGAGAGAGAGAGTGGGAGTGGGCAGTGCGAGGGAGAGAGAGAGTGGGAGTGGGCAGTGCGAGGGAGAGAGAAAGTGGAAGCGGGCAGTGTGAGGGAGAGAGAGAGTGGGAGTGGGCAGTGCGAGGGAGAGAGAAAGTGGAAGCGGGCAGTGTGTGGGAGAGAGAGTGGAAGCGGGCTGTGTGTGGGATAGAGAGTGGAAGCGGGCAGTGTGTGGGAGAGAGAGTGGAAGCGGGCAGTGTGTGGGATAGAGAGTGGAAGCGGGCAGTGTGTGGGATAGAGAGTGGAAGCGGGCAGTGTGTGGGATAGAGAGTGGAAGCGGGCAGTGTGAGGGAGAGGGAGAGGGAGCAGACCATTTGAGCGAGAGAGTGTGGGAGCCGGCTGTGTGGGGGAGAGAGAGAGTGGGAGTGGGCAGTGCGAGGGAGGAGAGACAGTGTGAGCGCACAGTACAAGGGAGAGAGAGAGTGCGAGTGGGCAGTGCGAGGGAGAGAGAGATTGCGAGTGGGCAGTGCGAGGGAGAGAGAGAGTGGCAGCGGGCAATGTAAGGGAGAGGGAGAGTGCGAGCGGCAGTGTGAAGGAGAGAGAGAGTTGGAGCGGGCAGTGTGAGGGAGAGAGAGAGAGAGTGGGAGCGTGTAGTGCGAGGGAGAGAGAGAGTGGGAGCGGGTAGTTTGAGGGAGAGAGATAGTGGGAGCCGGCAGTGTGAATGAGAGAGAGAGAATGGGAGTGGGCAGTGTGAGGGAGAGGGAGAGTGGGAGTGGGCAGCGTGAGGGAGAGAGAGAGAGAGTGCGAGTGGGCAGTGCGAGGGAGAGAGAGTGGCAGCGGGCAGTGTGGGGGAGAGGTAGTGTGGCAGCAGGAGGTGTGAGGGAGAGGGAGAGTACGAGCGGGCAGTGTGAGGTACAGAGTTGGAGCCGGCAGTGTGAGGGAGAGATAGTGGGAACGGGCAGTGTGAGGGAGAGATAGTGGGAACGGGCAGTGTGAGGGAGAGAGAGAGTGGGAGCGGGCAGTGTGAGGGAGAGAGAGAGTGGGAGCGGGCAATGTGTGGGAGAGAGAGTGGGAGCGGGCAGTGTGTAGGAGAGGGAGATGGGAGCGGGCAGTGTGAGGGAGAGAGAGTGGGAGCGGACAGTGTGAGGGAGAGAGAGTGAGAGCGGACAGTGTGAGGGAGAGAGAGTGGGAGCGGGCAATGTGAGGGGGAGACTGTGGGAGCAGGCAGTAGAGAGCAGCAGAGAGCGGCGGGAGCTGGGCGGAAGTTCAGACGGTGCGCAAAGCTGGTCGGGTAGGTAAGTGATTTTTATATAAAGCAGAGAGTGGCAGCGGGCAGAGTGAGGGAGAGAGATAGTGGGAGCGTGTAGTACGAGGTAGAGAGAGAGTGGGAGTGGGCAGTGCGAGGGAGAGAGAGAGTGGGAGTGGGCAGTGCGAGGGAGAGAGAGAGAGTGGGAGCGTGTAGTACGAGGGAGAGAGAGAGTGGGAGTGGGCAGTGCGAGGGAGAGAGAGATCGCGAGTGGGCAGTGCGATGGAGAGAGAGATTGCGAGTGGGCAGTGCGAGGGAGAGAGAGAGTGGCAGCAGGCAATGTAAGGGAGAGGGAGAGTACGAGCGGCAGTGTGAAGGAGAGAGAGAGTGGGAGCGGGCAGTATGAGGGAGAGAGAGAGAGTGGGAGCGGGTAGTGTGAGGGAGAGATAGTTGGAGCCGGCACTGTGAAGGAGAGAGAGAATGGGAGTGGGCAGTGTGAGGGAGAGTGAGAGTGGGAGCGGGCAGTACGAGGGAGAGAGAGCGTGCGAGTGGGCAGTGCGAGGGAGAGAGCGAGTGGGAGCGGGCAGTATGAGGGAGAGAGAGAGTGGGACCGGGCAGTGTGAGGAGAGAGAGAGTGGGCGCCGACAGTGTGAGGGAGAGAGAGAGTGGGCGCCGGCAGTTTGAGGGAGAGAGAGAGTGGGAGCGGGCAGTGTGAGGGAGAGAGAGAGGGAGCGTGCAGTGTGAGGGAGAGAGAGTGGAAGCTGGCCATTTGAGGGAGAGAGTGTGGGAGCCGGCAGTGTGAGGGGGAGATGGAGAGGGAGCCGGCAGTGTGAGGGGTAGAGAGAGTGGGTGCGGGCAGTGTGAGGGGTAGAGAGAGTGGGAGCAGGCAGTGTGCGGGGGAGAGAGAATGGGAGCCGGCAGTGTGAGGGAGGGAGAGAGAGAGAGAGAGAGAGAGGAAGTGGGCAATGTGAGGGAGAGAGAGAGTGGGAGCGGGCATTGTGTAGGAGAGGGAGATGGGAGCGGGCAGTGTGAGGGAGGGAGAGAGTGGGAGCGGGGAGAGTGAGAGAGAGAGTGGGACGGGCAGTGTGAAGGCGAGAGAGTGGAAGCGGGCAGTGTGAGGGAGAGAGAGTGAGAGCGGGCAATGTGAGGGAGAGAGAGTGGGAGCGGGCATTGTGTAGGAGAGGGAGATGGGAGCGGGCAGTGTGAGGGAGAGAGAGAGTGGGAGCGGGGAGAGTGAGAGAGAGAGTGGGAGGGGGCAGTGTGAGGGAGAGAGTGTGAAAATGGGCAGTGTGAGGGAGAGAGAGTGAGCTGGCAGCGCGAGGTAGAGAGTGTGAGCGGGTAATGTGAGGGAGAGAGAGTGGGAGTGGGCAGAATGAGAGAGAGACAGTGAGCCGGCTGTGTCAGGGAGAGAGTGGGAGCGGGCAGTGTGAGGGAGAGAGGGAGAGAGTGGGAGGCGGCAGTGTGAGGGAGAGAGAGTGGGAGTGGGCAGAGTGAGTGAGAGAGTGGGAGCAGGCAGTTTGAGGGAGAGAGTGTGAACGTGGGCAGTCTGAGGGAGAGAGAGAGGGAGCGGGCTGTGTGAGGGAGAGAGAGTGGAAGCTGGACATTTGAGGGAGAGAATGTGGAAGCCGGCAGTGTGAGGGAGAGAGAGTGGGAGCGGACAGTGTGAGGGAGAGAGAGAAGGGGAGCGCATAGTGTGAGGGAGAGAGAGAGTGGGAGTGGGAGTGGGCAGTGTTAGGGAGAGAGAGTGGGGCCGGCAGTGTGAGGGAGAGAGAGAGTGGGAGAGGGCAGTATGAGGGAGAGAGAGTGGGAGCGAGTAGTGTGAGGGAGAGAGAGAGTGGGAGCGGGTAGTGTGAGGGAGAGAGAGAGTGGGCGCCGACAGTGTGATGGAGAGAGAGAGTGGGAGCGGGCAGAGTGAGAGAGAGAGAGAGTGGGAGCAGGCAGTGTGAGGGAGAGAGAGAGGGAGCCGGCCGTGTGAGGGAGAGAGAGTGGGAGCGGACAGTGTGAGGGAGAGAGAGTGGGAGCCGGCCGTGTGAGGGAGAGAGAGTGGGAGCGGGCAGTGTGAGGGAGAGAGAGTGGGAGCGGGCAGTGTGAGGGAGAGAGAGAGGGAGCGGGCAGTGTAAGGGAGAGAGAGAGTGGGAGTGGGCAGTGCGAGGGAGAGAGAGAGTGGGAGTGGGCAGTGCGAGGGAGAGAGAAAGTGGAAGCGGGCAGTGTGAGGGAGAGAGAGAGTGGGAGTGGGCAGTGCGAGGGAGAGAGAAAGTGGAAGCGGGCAGTGTGTGGGAGAGAGAGTGGAAGCGGGCAGTGTGTGGGATAGAGAGTGGAAGCGGGCAGTGTGTGGGAGAGAGAGTGGAAGCGGGCAGTGTGTGGGATAGAGAGTGGAAGCGGGCAGTGTGTGGGATAGAGAGTGGAAGCGGGCAGTGTGTGGGATAGAGAGTGGAAGCGGGCAGTGTGAGGGAGAGGGAGAGGGAGCAGACCATTTGAGCGAGAGAGTGTGGGAGCCGGCTGTGTGGGGGAGAGAGAGAGTGGGAGTGGGCAGTGCGAGGGAGGAGAGACAGTGTGAGCGCACAGTACAAGGGAGAGAGAGAGTGCGAGTGGGCAGTGCGAGGGAGAGAGAGATTGCGAGTGGGCAGTGCGAGGGAGAGAGAGAGTGGCAGCGGGCAATGTAAGGGAGAGGGAGAGTGCGAGCGGCAGTGTGAAGGAGAGAGAGAGTTGGAGCGGGCACTGTGAGGGAGAGAGAGAGAGAGTGGGAGCGTGTAGTGCGAGGGAGAGAGAGAGTGGGAGCGGGTAGTTTGAGGGAGAGAGATAGTGGGAGCCGGCAGTGTGAATGAGAGAGAGAGAATGGGAGTGGGCAGTGTGAGGGAGAGGGAGAGTGGGAGTGGGCAGCGTGAGGGAGAGAGAGAGAGAGTGCGAGTGGGCAGTGCGAGGGAGAGAGAGTGGCAGCGGGCAGTGTGGGGGAGAGGTAGTGTGGCAGCAGGAGGTGTGAGGGAGAGGGAGAGTACGAGCGGGCAGTGTGAGGTACAGAGTTGGAGCCGGCAGTGTGAGGGAGAGATAGTGGGAACGGGCAGTGTGAGGGAGAGATAGTGGGAACGGGCAGTGTGAGGGAGAGAGAGAGTGGGAGCGGGCAGTGTGAGGGAGAGAGAGAGTGGGAGCGGGCAATGTGTGGGAGAGAGAGTGGGAGCGGGCAGTGTGTAGGAGAGGGAGATGGGAGCGGGCAGTGTGAGGGAGAGAGAGTGGGAGCGGACAGTGTGAGGGAGAGAGAGTGAGAGCGGACAGTGTGAGGGAGAGAGAGTGGGAGCGGGCAATGTGAGGGGGAGACTGTGGGAGCAGGCAGTAGAGAGCAGCAGAGAGCGGCGGGAGCTGGGCGGAAGTTCAGACGGTGCGCAAAGCTGGTCGGGTAGGTAAGTGATTTTTATATAAAGCAGAGAGTGGCAGCGGGCAGAGTGAGGGAGAGAGATAGTGGGAGCGTGTAGTACGAGGTAGAGAGAGAGTGGGAGTGGGCAGTGCGAGGGAGAGAGAGAGTGGGAGTGGGCAGTGCGAGGGAGAGAGAGAGAGTGGGAGCGTGTAGTACGAGGGAGAGAGAGAGTGGGAGTGGGCAGTGCGAGGGAGAGAGAGATCGCGAGTGGGCAGTGCGATGGAGAGAGAGATTGCGAGTGGGCAGTGCGAGGGAGAGAGAGAGTGGCAGCAGGCAATGTAAGGGAGAGGGAGAGTACGAGCGGCAGTGTGAAGGAGAGAGAGAGTGGGAGCGGGCAGTATGAGGGAGAGAGAGAGAGTGGGAGCGGGTAGTGTGAGGGAGAGATAGTTGGAGCCGGCACTGTGAAGGAGAGAGAGAATGGGAGTGGGCAGTGTGAGGGAGAGTGAGAGTGGGAGCGGGCAGTACGAGGGAGAGAGAGCGTGCGAGTGGGCAGTGCGAGGGAGAGAGCGAGTGGGAGCGGGCAGTATGAGGGAGAGAGAGAGTGGGACCGGGCAGTGTGAGGAGAGAGAGAGTGGGCGCCGACAGTGTGAGGGAGAGAGAGAGTGGGCGCCGGCAGTTTGAGGGAGAGAGAGAGTGGGAGCGGGCAGTGTGAGGGAGAGAGAGAGGGAGCGTGCAGTGTGAGGGAGAGAGAGTGGAAGCTGGCCATTTGAGGGAGAGAGTGTGGGAGCCGGCAGTGTGAGGGGGAGATGGAGAGGGAGCCGGCAGTGTGAGGGGTAGAGAGAGTGGGTGCGGGCAGTGTGAGGGGTAGAGAGAGTGGGAGCAGGCAGTGTGCGGGGGAGAGAGAATGGGAGCCGGCAGTGTGAGGGAGGGAGAGAGAGAGAGAGAGAGAGAGGAAGTGGGCAATGTGAGGGAGAGAGAGAGTGGGAGCGGGCATTGTGTAGGAGAGGGAGATGGGAGCGGGCAGTGTGAGGGAGGGAGAGAGTGGGAGCGGGGAGAGTGAGAGAGAGAGTGGGACGGGCAGTGTGAAGGCGAGAGAGTGGAAGCGGGCAGTGTGAGGGAGAGAGAGTGAGAGCGGGCAATGTGAGGGAGAGAGAGTGGGAGCGGGCATTGTGTAGGAGAGGGAGATGGGAGCGGGCAGTGTGAGGGAGAGAGAGAGTGGGAGCGGGGAGAGTGAGAGAGAGAGTGGGAGGGGGCAGTGTGAGGGAGAGAGTGTGAAAATGGGCAGTGTGAGGGAGAGAGAGTGAGCTGGCAGCGCGAGGTAGAGAGTGTGAGCGGGTAATGTGAGGGAGAGAGAGTGGGAGTGGGCAGAATGAGAGAGAGACAGTGAGCCGGCTGTGTCAGGGAGAGAGTGGGAGCGGGCAGTGTGAGGGAGAGAGGGAGAGAGTGGGAGGCGGCAGTGTGAGGGAGAGAGAGTGGGAGTGGGCAGAGTGAGTGAGAGAGTGGGAGCAGGCAGTTTGAGGGAGAGAGTGTGAACGTGGGCAGTCTGAGGGAGAGAGAGAGGGAGCGGGCTGTGTGAGGGAGAGAGAGTGGAAGCTGGACATTTGAGGGAGAGAATGTGGAAGCCGGCAGTGTGAGGGAGAGAGAGTGGGAGCGGACAGTGTGAGGGAGAGAGAGAAGGGGAGCGCATAGTGTGAGGGAGAGAGAGAGTGGGAGTGGGAGTGGGCAGTGTTAGGGAGAGAGAGTGGGGCCGGCAGTGTGAGGGAGAGAGAGAGTGGGAGAGGGCAGTATGAGGGAGAGAGAGTGGGAGCGAGTAGTGTGAGGGAGAGAGAGAGTGGGAGCGGGTAGTGTGAGGGAGAGAGAGAGTGGGCGCCGACAGTGTGATGGAGAGAGAGAGTGGGAGCGGGCAGAGTGAGAGAGAGAGAGAGTGGGAGCAGGCAGTGTGAGGGAGAGAGAGAGGGAGCCGGCCGTGTGAGGGAGAGAGAGTGGGAGCGGACAGTGTGAGGGAGAGAGAGTGGGAGCCGGCCGTGTGAGGGAGAGAGAGTGGGAGCGGGCAGTGTGAGGGAGAGAGAGTGGGAGCCGGCAGTGTCAGGGAGAGCGAGTGGGAGTGGGCAGAGTGAGAGAGAGAGTGGGAGCGGGCAGTGCGAAGGAGAGAGTGTGAAAGTGGGCAGTGTGAGGGAGAGAGAGAGAGAGAGCAGGCCATATGAGGGAGAGAGTGTGGGCGCCGGCAGTGTGAATGGGACAGAGAGAGTGGGAGCGCGCAGTGTGAGGGAGAGAGAGAGGGAGCCGGCCGTGTGAGGGAGAGAGAGTGGGAGCCGGCCGTGTGAGGGAGAGAGAGAGTGGGAATGGACAGTGTGAGGGAGAGAGAGAGGGAGCCGGCCGTGTGAGGGAGAGAGAGTGGGAGCCGGCCGTGTGAGGGAGAGAGAGTGGGAGTGGACAGTGTGAGGGAGAGAGAGAGTTGTTGCGGGCAGTATGAGGAAGAGAGAGTGGGAGTGGGCAGTGTGAGGGAGGGAGAGTGTGAGTGGGCAGTGTGAGGGAGAGAGAGTGGGAGCGGGCATTGTGAAGGAGGGAGAGTGAGAGTGGGAGTGGGCAGTGTGAGTGAGAGAGAGAATGGGAGCGGGCAGTGTGAGCGAGAGAGAGAGTGGGAGCGGGCAGTGTGAGGGAGAGAGAGTGGGATTGGGCAGTGTGAAGGAGAGAGAGTGGGGTTGGGCAGTGTGTGGGAGGGACAGTGGGAGCGGGCAGTGTGAGGGGAAGAGAGTGGGAGAGGGCAGTGTGAGGGAGAGAGAGAATGGGAGCGGGCAGTGTGTGGGAGTGAGTGAGCCAATTATCCAAGATAGCGGAACAGGCACCTTCGGCCCCTTTTCCTCCAGGCTGGCCATATTCCTTTCTCTCTCTCTCCTGGTAGTATATATTTTCCTTCATTTCTGGAGTTTTGTCGAGAGACAACAGTGGTGATGCATTGTGGGAAGTGTGCCAGTGGCCGTGGGTCCTGAGTGCTGTCAGATGACCATCTGGGGTGTGGATGTGGCTGTGGGCCCGAGCCTAACATGGTCAGAGCAAGCCCCCAGTGGGACCATTCGGTGCAGCCATTTTGGCGCGAGCAATTTGGTGCAGCCTGTTTGGCGTAGCCCATTTTGCTGCAGACCCATTCAAGCAAAGAACTGTTTTGGTGCAGATATACAGTTTCCAGCAGTTTGTAGTTATTATTAAAATAAAATATAACCCATTAAAGAAGGTAGAAAGAGATACCGTCATTTCAAAGATAAAAGTATGAGCTGCTGAAACTGTAGAGGGAAGTTTACAAGTGATTAACGAGTGCGTAGAATATATGTCGGAAGCTTGCCAAGGAACGATGCCTAATAACAGAGCAATGAAGACAATGATTAGTTGGACAAGGAAAGAAATTGCTGCTTACCCAGTAATTCCAAGAAATTTAGAAGAACTTGTAATTCCAGATAGCTTTAAAACATATTCTGTTAAGGAATATAATGAAGAACATTTTTTACTATCTTTACAGCAGTAGCACCACCTGCAGAATTCTTATATTTGGAAGAAAAAGGAATGTCGCGTTTCTGAAACAATCAAAAATGTTACACGTTGATGGAACATTCAAAATTTCCCCAGCTCTATTTTCACAAGTTTATGTTATTTTAGGGGAAATACATAAAGGTGTGTTCCCATTGTTGTATGCTTTACTCCCAAATAAGTTACAACCAACAGATGATAAATTATTTGAAATGGTCCTGGAAATACAGCCTGAATGCCACCCTGACATTATCAACTGTGACTTTGAACTTGCAAATTTCAAACGTTCAGCAGCATTTTCCTCCTGCAGAAATCCGGGGATGTTTTTTTCACCGGGCTCAAAATATGAGAAAACATCTTGCCAGTTTGGGACACTTGAGTAAGTATAACATTGACTTGGAGTTTTCTTTGAGAGCTAAAACGATAATTGGTTTTACATTTATTCCGATTGAAAACATTGAACATTTGGCGAATGACCTTCCAGATGAACTGCAGCCGCTGCTGGGCTGGTTCGAGGATAACTATGTAGGTAGAAGATTACACAGAGGAAATGGTAGGTGTCCACCGCTTTTTTCAGTTGGAATGTGGAATTTATATAAAAGAACTTTAAACAATGTGGACAGAACAAACAATCATGCAGAAGCTGCCCACAGGAGATTATAATGTGAACTTGGAGTGAAACATCCAGTTATTCGGAAATTTAATGACAGTTTATGAAAAGTTCAGAGAGGAAGGGACATTTACTCTGAGCATCTTGTAGCAGGGCACGATATTCCGTTGAAATTAAATAAATTCAGGGAAGCAGACGCTAGAATACAAACACTCGGAAGAAGATTTAGTGAGAGAAATGATGTTGAGTATTTACGAGGGATTGCCCATAATTTTGAATAAACGTCATATTTTAGATTTTTTGTCATTAACTTGTTTCTTTCATATTTTTTCTTTTTAACATTTTTAGGAAAGAGAATAACATTATTTTTATTTTTATTGTTTTCATTAATGCTTTAACTAAGCCTGAAAAGGAATAAATATGAGCTGCGCTGATATAGTTTTGCACCTAAATGGGTCTGTGGTAAACGGGCTGCACCAAACAGGCCGCGCCAAATCGCTCGGCGCCAAAATGGCTGCACCGAATGGTCCTAAACCTGAGCAATCCCCAAGTGTCGATGAGGGAGATACCCCCCACCCCAACCCCCAGCATCTGCAGCATCGAGAGCAGGGAGATGGAGGTTTCCCAAACAGCGGGCCCAAGCAAAGGGGATCGAGCCTTCACAGGGAGTGTACTTCAGAAACACTGGGCAACTTTTACTGTTATTACTTTATTGTTCCACTTAACACTATAAAGGACTGTAATGTTAACATTTAACTTTATTTCTTGATTTTTCTACTTATACTAACAAACACAGTAATGCTTACCCTCTAACTTAGTTTTTGTATTACTACACGTACCGTGTTTGATGACATTGTGCACATTTCACTGTACTCCTGTATCCCTGTACTTGAGAATATGTAACAATAAAGTTTACATCTGAATCTAAACACTAAACACCTTCTTCACTCCCCTGTCCACCCATTTTCAAACATCTATGAACTAGCAGTCCAAGGTCTCTTTGTTTAGTAACACTCCCCAAGACCTTACCATTAAGTGCATATGTCCCACCCTGAGTTGCCTTCCCAGAATGCAGCACCTCACGTTTATCTAAATTAAACTCCATCTGCCACTCCTCAGCCCAGTAACCCATCTGATCAAGGTCCCGTGGTACTCTATGGGAAGTTTTGCTGTCCACTACATATCCAACTTTGGTGTCATCTGTAAAATTACTGACTCTACCTCCAATTTTCACATTCAAATCATTTATATAAATGACAATAAGCGATGTCCCAGCATCGATCACCATCGGTTACAGGTCTCCAGTCTGGAAAGCAACCTCCATCACCACCCTCTGCCTCCTTCCTTCGATCTCCAAATGGCTCGTTCTCCTTAAGTTCCATGTGACCTCATCTTGCTCACCAATCTATCATGTCGAACTTTGTTGAATGCCTTACTGAAGTACATATCGATCACTTTCACCACACTGCCTTCATCAATCCTGATTTGGAGGTGCCGGTGTTGGACTGGGGTGTACAAAGTTAAAAATCACACAGCACCAGGTGATAGTCCAACAGGTTTATTTGGAAGCACTTGCTTTTGGAGCACTGCTCCTTCATCAGGTGGTCGTGGAATATAAGATCACAAGATACAGAATCTATTGCAAAAATTTAGTGTGATGCAACTGAAATTATATATTGAAAAAGACCTGGATTGTTTGTTATGTTTCTCATCTTTTAGAATGACCATGCTATTTTCAGTTGTTTCATATGAAAATCCCAGAAATTATTTTAAAGTTACATTCTCAAGTGAACTTTCCCAGTAGATGCCATGTCAGCTCAGGTAATGTATTGAAGGTGTGAGGTACCCTGTGTGAGGCTGTCTGTGCCCCAATGTTCAGACTGATTCTTTTTCTGAAAAAAAAGGATTTTCAGAATCTCACATGGTTTTTGAGCAAAATAAAATGTAATTCTGCAAGTACAAATTCACCCCACAAACGTGTGTGTGTGTGTGTGTGTGTGGTGGGGGGGGGGGGGGAGAGTGGGTGTTTGAGTGTCTGTGAGAGAGTGTGCACATGTGTCTGAGTGTGAGTGTTAAAGCTGTATAAGTCTATGAGAGGGTGTGTGTAGGTGTGAGTGTGGGTGTGTATGTATGAGTGTATGAGAGAGAGCTTGTGTGTGAGGGAGGGTCTGCGTGAGTGTATGGGTCTGTAGGAGTGTGTGTGTGTGTGTGTGTGTGTGTGTGTGTGTGTGTGTGTAGTGCAGTGGAGTCACCTGGAGTGTGACATGACCCCAAAGTCTCAGTTGAGGCCATCCCCATGAGTACCAAACATGGCTACCAGCCTCTGCTCGCCCACTTTGTGTTGTAGCCTGTCCTGAAGTCCATCTTGGAGGATGATCAGCCAAAGGTCTGAGGTTGAATGTCCTGGACTGCTGAAGTGTTCTCCGACTGGGAAGGAACACTCCTGTCTGTTGATTGTTGTGTGGTGTCTATTCATCCATTGCCATAGCCTCTGCTCGGTCTTGCCAATGTACCATGCCTCGGAGCATCTTTACCTGCAGCGGAGGAGATAGACCACGTTGGCCGAGTCACATGATTACCTGCCATGTACCTGGTGGGTGGTGCCCCACAGGTAATGGTGGTATCCGTTTCAGCACTCTGATACGTCTTACAGCGTTCACTGTGATAAGATTGTATGGTGTTGTCTTGAAATCCGGGCAGTTTGCTGCGAACAATGATTTGTTTGAGATTGATGGTTGTTTAAAGGTGAGAAGTGGAGGGGAAGAGAAGGTCTTGATGAGGTGCTCATCCTCATTGATAATGTGTTGCAGGCTGCGAAGAACATGGTGTAGTCTTTCAGCTCCCGGGAAGTACTGGACAATGAAGGGTACCCTGTCGGTTATAGCTCACGTCTGTCTCCTGAGGAGATCATTACGGTTTCTTGCTGTGGCACGTCGGAACTGGCAGGCGATGAGTTAAGCATCATACCCTTTTATGAGGGCATCCTGGAGTACTTCTGAACAAATCCTGTGTGTATGTAGGGCTTGTCCATAGGGGATGGCTGTTTTAATATGTTTCGGGTGGAAGCTAGAGAAGTGTAGCATTTGGAAGTTATCCATGGGTTTGCAGTACAGTGAGGTGCTGAGATGTCCATCTGTGATGGAGATTCTTGTGTCCAAGAATGAGACAGATACTAAAGAGTAGTCTGTGGTGAGTTTGATGATGGGATGAAATCATTGATCTCACTGTGTAGTTGTTTCAGTGACTCCTCACCATGGGGGCAGTGGAAGGAAATGTCGGCAATATACCTGCTGTATAGTGATGGTTGGAGGTCCTGTGTAGAGAAGTCTTGTTCAAAGCTGAACTCAAGGATGCCCTCATAATAATGGGATACGATGCTCAACTCATCGACCACCAGTTCCAATGTGCCACAGCACGAAACCATAATGACCTCCTCAGGAGACAGACAGAGGCTGCAACCGACAGGGTACCCTTCATTGCCCAGTACTTCCCGGGAGTCGAAAGACTACACCGTGTTCTTCACAGCCTGCAACACATTATCAATCAGGATGAGCACCTCGCCAAGACCTTCCCCACACCTTCACCACTAACTTCCCCAACTTCCCAATCTTCATGTTTTTCTCCATGGAAAACACAGAGGAGAAATATTCATTGCGAACCTCACCCATCTCCTGTGGTTCTACACACACATGTCTCTCGTTATTCTTTCTCCTTTTTACTGAAAGAATCTCTTTGGAGGTTTTGGTGGTTGTTTAAAGGTGAGAAGTGGAGGTGTCTATTAACTGTGCCCTCACCAGCATCTTGTACAGCTGCAACAGAATCTCACTGCTTTTAAACTCAATCCCTTTAGCAATGAAGGACAAAATTCCATTTGCCATTTTAATGGCCTGTTCCACCTGCAGACCAATCTTCTGTGATTCATGCACAAGGACACCCAGGTCCCTCTGCACAGCAACATGCTGCGAATTTTTAACTATTCAAGTGTGGCGACCTCTCAGTCCGACATGGAGATCTCTCAGCCCATCATGGAGATCTCTTAGCTCAGTGTGGTAATCTCTCAGACCAGCGCGGAGATCTCACAACCCAGCATGGTAATCTCTCAACCCAGCATGGACATCTCTGACTGGCATGTTGATCTCTCAGCCCAGAATGGTGATCTCTCAGCCCAGTGTGGTAATCTGTCAGCCCAGTGTGGTAATCTGTCAGCCCAGCATGGGGATCTCTCAGACTAGCATGGCGATCTCTCGGTCCAGCATGGTGATCTCTAATCCTGGCGTGGCATCACTCAGCCTGGCACGGTGACCTCTTGGGGGCATGGTGGTTTTTCAGGCTGGCGTGGAAATCTCTCAGTCCGGTGCGGTGATCTCTCAGCCTGGTGTGGTGATCTGTTAGCCTGGCCTGAGGATCTCTTAGCTCGGCACAGTGATCTTTCAGCCTGGCATAGCCATCTCTCAGTCTGGTGTGGTGATCTCTCAGCCCAGCATCGTGATCACTTAGCCCGGTCTGAGGATCTCTTAGCCCAGCATGGTGTTATCTCAGCCCGGCCCACCAATCTCTCAGCCAGGTGTGGGGATCTCTCAGTCCAGCCCACGGATCTCTTGGCCCAGTGTGACTATCTCTCGGCCCAGTGTGACTATCTCTCAGCCCGGTGTGGGGATCTCTCAGCCCAGCCCACGGATCTCTCGGCCCAGAGTGACTATCTCTCAGCCCGGTGTGGAGATCTCTCAGCCTGACGCGATGATCTCTCAGACCAGCATGTGCAGTCTCTTGGCCAGCTGTGGCCTTAGCGTGGGCCTCTGATCTCACCGAGGCCACGCACTTAAGAAAGGCTGTAATGTTTGAACTTGCACTTTATTTATTTATTTTCCATTGAAAACTGGGAAGGTCTGCAACATGTAGCTTTGAACCTCACTTCATTTTTTAAAAATTCATTTTGTGGGACTTGAGCATCACTGGCTGGCCAGCACTGATAGCCCATCCCTATTTGCCCTTGAGAAGGTGGTGGTGAGCTGCCTTCTTGAATCACTGCAGTCCACTTGCTGTGGGTTGACCCACAATGCCGGTAAGGAGGGAATTCCAGGATTCTGACCCAACGACTCTGAAGGAATGGCGGTATATTTCCAAGTCAGGGTGGTGAGTGGCTTGGAGGGGAACTTGCTGGTGATGGTCCCAGGTACTTGCTGCCCTTGTCCTTCTAGATGGAAGCAGTCATGGGTTTGGGAAGGTGCTGCCTAAAGATCTTTGGTGAATTGCTGTGGAGCATCTTGCAGATAGACACACTGCTGCTCCTGAGCACCGGTGGTGGAGGGATTGAATGTTTGTAGATGTGGTGCCAATCAAGTGGGTTGCTTGGTCATGGATGGTGTCAAGCTTCTTGAGTGTTGTTGGAGCTGCACCCATCCAGGCAAGTGGGAAGGATTCCATCACACTCCTGACATCATATATTTTATGCAGCACTATTATTACTGTAAAAATAAAAAAAGTTTAATTTTTAAGTTTGTTCTTTCTTTCTACCTTCTTCTTAGGATTCTATACAAAGTATTTGTCCCTAAGATAGTATATTGTGTGGTGACATTATACACTTCTCACTGTATTCCTGCACCTTTGTACTGAGTACAGGTGACAATAAAATCAAAATCAAATTACAGACAAAAGAAAGAAGAGTTGGAATAACTATTGGAAAACTTAGCAGGATAATGCGTTATTTATCTCATAAATAGCAATTGCTCCAATAGCGTAACATCCCATAAACACATCCTTGACGCAGGCAAATTCAGTAAAATAGATTGTCTCACATGCAATTCTGGACAAGGACTGTAATAGAGTTGTTCAAGATTACATTTACTTTCAGTATTCTGGAAACAGTTCAATATTTATTTATCCCTTTAAATCTTTCCTATTCATGTCCCTGTCCAAATGTCTCCGAAATGTTGGCAGCCCATTCCATACCCACCCCGCCTCTGCATGAAAATGTTGTTCCTCAGGTCCCTTTTAAATCTTTCTCCTCTCACCTTAAACCTGTGCCATCTGGTTTTGGACTCCCCTGCCCTGGGGAAAAGACCTTGGCTATTCATCTTGTCTCTGGCCCCTCATGATTTTATAAAGCTCTGTACAAGAAGCTGTGTAAAAGATTCTGCATAAGATATTGTTGCATTTTGCCAGTGATGATACAGAAGCAGGGTAGAAGATGAAAGCCTGATTACCAGGAAACAGAGAATCAGAATAAAGGTTTCAGTTTCAGACTGGTAACTAGTGGAGTGTCACAGGGATCAATGCTGAGACCTCAACTATTTATAATCACATTAAACTACTGGGTTGAGTAAATGGGAAGGAAAAGGAACCTGGAGTATAATGTGGCTGTGGCATGAGGTTGTTTGATTGACAGGAATAACAGAGAGCAGAACATGATTTAAAAGGATATAGACGACAAAATTCTGTAGGAGGGGGAATCAGCCTGTTCTTGTACAGGAATCTAAAAGAGTAGTATACAGGTACATCAAAGAGTTCGGTCATCAGATGGAATATTGACCTTTAATGTAAGGGAGTAATGTATAAAAGGAGGGAGATCTTACAACCGCACAGTCACTGTTCAGACCACACATTGAGTATTGCATTCTGTTTTGGTTTCCTTTACTAAAAGGATATACTTGTATTGGAAACAGTTCAGAGAAGTCTCAGTTCCCGGAGGAAGGGATCCTTGTTTCAAATACCCAGTGACACTGGATTAGAAATGTTAACTCTCTTATCCCCCCACAGATGCTGCCTGACCTGCTGCGTTTCTCCGGTAGTTTCTTTCTTGTGTTTTCCAACACGTTTCTATATCGAATAGTAAATATCCTGGAGTGAGTTACAGACTGGAATCTAATCAAGGGGTTCGGAGTAGTGATCTGACTGGAAAGACACTGGAGTTCTGAAAATATGATTGCACAGATATTTTTATCTGAATAGTATCCAGCGGAGGTGTCTTTTTAAAAGTAAAACTCAATAATCAAACTTCCGTGTGCACTAGTCTGGGAAAGCCACATCTGGGACTGTATCCTCCAAGGTGGGTCTGTATCTCAGTGACCTGGAGTTGTTTCATAGCATCCCTGTTACAGTGTTTTAAATGCAGGAAGAGCTCACTGAACAGAGAAGAACAAAGAACAATAGAACACAGGAACAGGCCCTTCGGCCCTCCAAGCCTGTGCTGACACATGTTACCCTTCCATACTAAAACCGTCTTCATTTCCATGATCCGTATCCCTCTATTCCCTTCCTATTTGTGTATTTGTCCAGGTATTCCCTTGAACGCTGCTAATGTGTCTGCTTCTACCACCTCCTCTGGCTGAACATTCCAGGCACTCACCACCCTTTGTGTGAAAAACGGGCCTTGAACATCTCTTTTAAACTTCCCTCCTTGTGGTTTGAACCTGTGTCCCTTGTAATTGACCCCTCCACCCTGTGAAAAAGCCTCATATTTCCACTTCACCCAATGTCATTCACAATCTTATAAACTTCTACTGGGTCAGCCCTCAATGCCCTGCATTCCAGTGAAAATAAATCCAGTCTATCTAACCTTTCTTCAAAATCCCCCAAACCAAGGCAACACCCTGGGAAACCTGTTCTGTACCCCCTCCAAAGCATCTATATCCTTCTCGTAGTCTGGTGATCAGAATTGGACACAATATTCCAAGTGCAGTCAAACTGAAGTTCTATAAAGCTTTAGCATAACTTTCCTGAAATCCACAGAATGCCTACAGTGTGGAAACAGGCCATTTGGCCCAACAAGTCCACACCGATCCTGTGAAGAGTATCCCACCTTGACCCACTCCCCTCCCCTATTACTCTATATTTCCCCTGACTAATGCACCTAACCTACATATCCCTGAACACCATGGGCAATTTAGCTCGGCCATGTCACCTAACCTGCACATCTTTGTACCATCCATATCCTCAATGCCCCTTCCGATGAAGGTAAACTTGCCATAGGCTTTTTTAACCCCCTTATCCACCAGCACTGCTACTTCAGTGATCTGTGGACCTGCACACCCAGGTCCCTCTGCATGTTAATGCACCGAAGGGTTCTGCCATTCACTGTATAATTTCCAACTGTACTTGACCTTCCCAAATGTATCACCTCACATTTATCTGGATTAAGCTCCATTTTTCTGCCCATGCCTCCAACTGATCTATATACTGTTGTACCCTCTGACAAAATCCTCCTCAATATCTACAACTCCATCAATCTTTGGATCATCCCAATCATTTTATCGCCTGCAAACTTAGACCAGCCACGTATTCCTCCAAATTATTTATAAAGACCATGAACAGTAGAGGTCCCAGCTCTGATCCCTATGAACACCACTAGTCACAGCCCTCCATTCTGAAAAGCATCCTCCACCAATCCCCTCTGTCTCCTATGATTGAGTCAGTTCTAAATAGGAAAATTCATCTTACCAGCTCATCCCCGATACCATGTGACTTCACCTTTTGTACCAGTCTGCCATGAGGGACCTTGTTTTACTGAAGTCCATGTAGACAACATCAACTGGTTTTCCCTCATCAATCATCTTCATCATCTCCTTAAAAAACGTGGTCAAGTTAGGAAGGCACGACCTCTCCCGTACAAAACCATGCTGTCTGTCACTAATCCACTTTCTTCTAAATGCGAATAGATCTTGTCCATGTGAATGTTTTCCAATCATTTCCCTAACACTGACATAAGGCTCACAGGTCTGTAATTCCCAGGGTTATCCCTGCTACCCTTCTTAAACAATGGGACATCATCAGCTAGTCTCCAGGCCTCTGGGACCTCACCTGTGGCCAGAGAGAATACAGAGATGTCTGTCAATGCTGCAGCAATTTGTTCTCTTGTCTCCCTCAATATTCTGGGATCGATCCCATCAGGACCCAGGGACTTATTTACCTCAATACTTTTTAAGACACACAGAATGTTTCCGTGTCCATGTTTAACCTGATGTCATGAGACTTCATGGGGTTTGGCATCAATGCTGAGCACTTCCAGAGCACAGCCCTCTTGACTGTATCCCACTGAGCTGTTCCCTCTGCTGGCTCTGTCCTGCCAGTGAGACAGGACCTGCCCTGAGATGGTCATTGTGTTGTCTGGGACATTGTCTGTAAAGTGGGATTCTGTGAGTGTGACTATGTTCGATTGTTGCTCGATTAGTCTGTGAGGAATAGAGTGCAGGGCAGTTTTATGTGTTATACAAGAAAGAGTTAACACCTCTTGATTTCTTTCAATTTTAAAATCAAACGGAACTCAATTGTTTTTCTCAGTTGAAGATAATTTAGTTCTCGTTTGATTCAATAACCAGAGTACACATCCGATTATTTCTCAATTCAATAACTGCAGTAACCAGCTGGGTCACCTTCCCAACACACTGCCCGACCAAATACATTGAAAATGGCTTCAGAAAGGCCTGAATTCAAATATAGTGCTGCTGCACCTCACTGTCCCTCCAATAAAGAGTGAGTCAATGATGGGATCTGAAATCTGTCCAGAGAGCTTCCAAACTGGGTCCAGGCAGTTATTCAAATATCCCCTCACTCCAGACAATCAAATCTATCTCAGAGAGGGTGCAGAATATTCCCAAAGGGGAGAGGGACCAGCAGGATGTTGCAGTACACATTGGAACCCATGATACAGGATGGGAAAAGGACCAGGTTCTGGGGAGAGAAAATAGGAATTTAGGCAGGAACTTAAAAAGTCAATCCCCGAGGGTAGTTGTAGGAGGGGGATGAGGGTGTGAGCCCTTTTAGGGTAGAGAGTATGAGAAAGAATATCAGGCTTATATGATTTAACCAAATCAGAAATTATAGATGTACTTAATAAAAGCAGAGGGGTGAGTAAACGGATTCCCGAGGCTGGGTTTTGAGATTTCACTCCCTATTGTCGGTCTCCTCCCTCATTCATTCCATTTCACGGAGGCACGATTTGACAGTAACTTTCTTAAAGGGGACAGAGACCCCATTCAATCTGTATCTAACAGGTCCGTGCTGATGGAGACAACTTGTTTGGTGTCCTGCAAGCTGTTCAAGTCCCGGTAGATGGTTCTGAGGGGGATTAGTATTCTCATCTTTTCATAATTTCGGGTGAGATAGTGCGCTGGGGAGTGGGGAGAGCACAGTTTGATGAATGACTGAATGAAATGCGGAAGGAGTAAATACCGAGCGATTGTGAGTGGGTTGGTAAATAAAGGGCCTTAATATAAAAACAAAGAAACATATAGTACAATATCTCACAAAACCATAGAATAAGATGTTTGATGGTGATTGACTCTCTGTATCAGTAAAGACACGCCAGCTAGCCCACGGAGATATTGGTAATGATTAACTGATATGGGGGAGCAGGGCAGAACCTCAGCAGATCACAGGGTATTCAGGGACAAAGATTACAAGATAAACAAGTGAGCACATCAGCGAACAGGCCCCGTGTGTTTGACCCTGACTGGGAGATATGCAATAGACAGTGACCTGATGTCATCAAAATGCCGAGTTAATTGGATTATTAATTGGATGTAATTAATTTACAGACCTGATGGAATTAACTGCCTGGCCAACTGATTTACAGACCTGATGGAATCATCGCCCAGTTGATTGACTTGTGGACTTGATATGATCAACTGCACAATAACAGTTAGTTTGTAGACTGACATAACTTTGATGTCAGAAAGTGTAAGATTGGTATTGTACTGGTGTTTGACAGAGAGAGCTCGATTGTCCTGTGTGATGGTCTGGAGTTCCTCTCCTGGCTGTAATCGATTCCCGCTGGAATAAACTGCTGTTCCTGCTGAATTGCCCAGGCCTTCAGAGTCTTCTTGCCTCAGAGACAGCGGTCACTCCTACAGCAGTAATATCTGGATTACTCCCAGTTCTGTGTCCCAGTGGGAGTTGGAACAGGAGGGGAGAGCAGATGAATGTGCGGCTGAGGAGCTGGTGGAGGGGAAAAGGATTCATATTTTTGGATCATTGGAATCTCTTCCAAAGCAGAAACTTGGGACTGCCATAGTGTTCAGGGTTTGGATGGAGAGGAATGTGTGAAGTGTGCACAAGCAAATATTCTGATTCAGTATTTGGATGTACTTACGAAAGAAGGAGCAAAACTTGACCTACTCTTGGGAAATAAAGCAGGACAGGTGACTGAGCTATCAGTGGGGCAGTGCTTCAGGGCCAGTGACCCTAATCCTATTAGATTTAAAATAGTGATGGAAAAAGGCAGACCAGATCTAAAAGTTAAAGTTCTAAATTTAGAAGAAGGCCATTTTTGATGATATTAGGCAAGAACTTTCAAAAATTGATTGGAGGTGGGTGTTCACAGGTAAAGGACTGCTGGAAAGTTGGAAGCCTTCAACAATGAGATAATGAGAGTCCAGAGACAGTACGTTCCTGTTAGAGTGAAGGGCAAGGCTGGTAGGTGTAAGGAATGATAGATGACTAGAGAAAATGAGGTTTTGTTCAAGAATAAGAAGGAAGCATATGTCAGGTATAGACAGCAGGGATCGGGAGAATCTCAAGAAGAGTATAAAGGCAGGAGAAGTATACATAAGAGGGAAATCAGGAAGGTGAAAATGGGACATGAGAAAGCTTTGGCAAATAGGGCTAAGGAGAATCCAAAAGGATTTTATAAATACATTAAATACAAAAGGGTAATTATGGAGAGAATAGGGCCCCCTGAAAGATCAACAAGCCCACCTATGGATCAACAAACCCACCTGTGGATCAACAAACCCACCTGTGGATCAACAAACCGACCAGTGGATCAACAAACCCACCTGTGGATCAACAAACCCACCTGTGGATCAACAAACCCACCTGTGGATCCACAAACCCACCTGTGGATCCACAAACCCACCTGTGGATCAACAAGCCCACCTGTGGATCCACAAACCCACCTGTGGATCCACAAACCCACCTGTGGATCAACAAACCCACCTGTGGATCCACAAACCCACCTGTGGATCCACAAACCCACCTGTGGATCAACAAACCCACCTGTGGATCCACAAACCCACCTGTGGATCAACAAACCCACCTGTGGATCCACAAACCCACCTGTGGATCAACAAACCCACCTGTGGATCAACAAACCCACCTGTGGATCCACAAACCCACCTGTGGATCAACAAACCCACCTGTGGATCAACAAACCCACCTGTGGATCCACAAACCCACCTGTGGATCAACAAACCCACCTGTGGATCAACAAACCCACCTGTGGATCCACAAACCCACCTGTGGATCAACAAACCCACCTGTGGATCAACAAACCCACCTGTGGATCAACAAACCCACCTGTGGATCCACAAACCCACCTGTGGATCCACAAACCCACCTGTGGATCAACAAACCCACCTGTGGATCCACAAACCCACCTGTGGATCAACAAACCCACCTGTGGATCAACAAACCCACCTGTGGATCAACAAACCCACCTGTGGATCCACAAACCCACCTGTGGTTCCACAAACCCACCTGTGGATCAACAAACCCACCTGTGGATCCACAAACCCACCTGTGGATCCACAAACCCACCTGTGGATCAACAAACCCACCTGTGGATCAACAAACCCACCTGTGGATCCACAAACCCACCTGTGGATCAACAAACCCACCTGTGGATCAACAAACCCACCTGTGGATCAACAAACCCACCTGTGGATCCACAAACCCACCTGTGGTTCCACAAACCCACCTGTGGATCAACAAACCCACCTGTGGATCAACAAACCCACCTGTGGATCCACAAACCCACCTGTGGATCCACAAACCCACCTGTGGATCAACAAACCCACCTGTGGATCAACAAACCCACCTGTGGATCCACAAACCCACCTGTGGATCAACAAACCCACCTGTGGATCAACAAACCCACCTGTGGATCAACAAACCCACCTGTGGATCCACAAACCCACCTGTGGAACTGCAGCAGATGTGGGAAACACTAAACGAGCATCTTGCATCAGTGTTTATTGTGAAGAAGGATATGGAAGCTAGGGAACTTGGGGAAGTAAATATCTGTAATAAGGACATCTTCAAAATGCCCACATAACAGAAGAAGAGGTGCTGGACATCTTTAAACACATAAAAGTTTACATATCCCCAGGACCTATCCATGTGTACCCGAGAGCTCTGTGAGAAGCTCGGGAAGGGATTATTGGGCCCCTTGCTGAGATACTTATATCATCAATAGTCACTGATAAGGTGCCAGAAGACTGGAGGTTGGCGAACGTGGTGTCATTGTTTAAGAAATGTAGGAAGGAGAAGCCAGGGAATTACAGATCGGTGAGCCTGACATCGGTGGTGGGCAATATGTTGAGGGGAGATCCTGAGGGATCCTGGGGATTTACATAAATTTGGAAAGGCAAGGACAGATTAGAGTTTGTCAACATGGTGGGAAATCATGTCTCATTAACTGAACTGAGATTTTTAAGGATGTAATGAAGAGGATTGATGAAGGCAGGGTGGTGAATGTGATTTATATGTACTTCAGTAAGGCATAAAACAAAGTTCTCATTCCTGAAGAAGGGCTTATGCCTGAAACGTTGATTCTCCTGCTCCTTTGATGCTGCCTGACCTGCTGCGCTTTTCCAGCAAGACATTTTTCAGCCCTGATCTCCAGCATCTGCAGTCCTCACTTTCTCCGAGTAAAACAAAGTTCTGCATGGTCAATTGTTTAGAAACATGAGGTCACGTGGAATGCAGGTAGAATACTAGCCCATTTGGATACAGAAGGTAGGAGACAGAGGGTGGTGATGGAAACCTGTGAGACCTGTGACCAGCGGTGTGACACGTTGATTGGTGCTGGGTCTACCTCTTTTCATCATTTATGTATCTCCCTCATTGCCACTTCGGGCTTGCTCTGACCATGTTAGTCTTGGGCCCACAGCCACATCCACGACTCGATGGGCCGAATGGCCTTACTTCCACTCCTAGGTCCTATGTCTTATGGTCACATCCCAGATGGCCATCCGACAGCACTCAGGAGCCACGGCCGCTGGCACACTTCCCACAATGCATCACCACTGCTGCCTCCCGACAGAACTCCAGAAATGAAGGAAAATACAGACGACAAGGAGAGAGAGAGAAAGGAATATGGCCAGCCTGGAGCAGACAGGCCGAATGTGCCTGTTCCACAATCTTGGATAACTTTCTCAATCTCCCCCTCACACTGCCTCCCCCACTCTTTCTCCCCCTCACACTGCCTCCCCCACTCTTTCTCCCCCTCACACTGCCAGCTCCCACTCTCTCTCCCCCTCACACTGCCAGCTCCCACTCTCTCTCCCCCTCACACTGCCAGCTCCCACTCTCTCTCTCCCTCACACTGCCCGCTCCCACTCTCTCTCCCCCT
This sequence comes from Chiloscyllium punctatum, assembly GCF_047496795.1. NCBI lineage: Eukaryota > Metazoa > Chordata > Chondrichthyes > Orectolobiformes > Hemiscylliidae > Chiloscyllium > Chiloscyllium punctatum. The sequence goes on from NC_092767.1 coordinate 37,328,882, forward strand.
CACACTGCCAGCTCCCACTCTCTCTCTCCCTCACACTGCCCGCTCCCACTCTCTCTCCCTCACACTGACCGCTCCCACTCTCTCTCTCTCTCACACACACTGCCAACTCCCACTCTCTCTCCCTCACACTGCGGGCTCCGACTCTCTCTCTCCCTCACACTGCCGGCTCCCTCTCTCTGTCTCGCTCACACTGCCCGCTCCCACTCTCTCTCTACCTCACACTGTCTGTTCCCTCTCTCACTCTACCTCACATTGCCCGCTCCCTCTCCCTCTCCCTCACCCTCACACTGCCCGCTCCCTCTCTCTCTCTCCCTCACACTGCCCGCTCCCACTCTCTCTCTACCTCACACTGCCTGTTCCCTCTCTCACTCTACCTCACATTGCCCGCTCCCTCTCCCTCTCCCTCACCCTCACACTGCCCGCTCCCTCTCTCTCTCTCTCCCTCACACTGCCCGCTCCCACTCTCTCTCTCCCTCACACTGCCCGCGCCCACTCTCTCTCTCTCTCACACACTGCCCGCTCCCACTCTCTCTCCCTCACACTGCCCGCTCCCTCTCTCTCTCTACCTCACACTGCCTGCTCCCACTCTCTCTCTACCTCACACTGCCTCTTCCCTCTCTCACTCTACCTCACATTGCCCGCTCCCTCTCCCTCTCCCTCACCCTCACACTGCCCGCTCCCTCTCTCTCTCTCTCCCTTACACTGCCCGCTCCCACTCTCTCTCTCTCTCTAACACTGCCCGCTCCTACTCTCTCTCCCTCACACTGCCAGCTCCCACACTCTCTCTCCCTCACACTGCTAGCTCCCACTCTGTCTCTCCCTCACATTGCCCACTCCCACTCTCTCTCCCTCATACTGCCCGCTCCCACTCTCTCTCCCTCAAACTGCCCGCTCCCTCTCTCTCTCTCTCTCTCTCCCTCACACTGCCTGTTCCCACTCTCTCTCTCCCTCACACAGCCGGTTCCCACTCTCTCTCTCCCTCACACTGCCTGCTCCCACTCTCTCTCTCCCTCACACTGCCTGCTCCCACTCTCTCTCCCTCACACTGCCTGCTCCCACTCTCTCTCTCCCTCACACTGCCGGTTCCCACTCTCTCTACTTTGCAATGCTGGGGTTGCTTGATTTTATAATCAGTGCATTGAATATAGGAGTTGGGAGATCATGTTGTCGCTGTCAAGGACATTGGTTAGGTCATTAGTGAAATCCTGCAATCAATTCCTGCTGTAGGATGAAGGTTATAAATCTTGAAAGGGTTCTGAAAAGCTTTACAATGATGTTGTTGGATTGAAGGTTTTGAGCTGTAGGAAGAGGCTGAATAGGCTGGGGCTATTTTCCCTGGAGTGTCGGAGGTTGAAGGGTGACCTTGCAGAGATTTATAAAATCAAGAGGGGCATGGATAGGGGAAGTATCTATTTCCAAGACCAGAAGTTGTGGGTATAAGGTGAGAAAGACTTAAAAGGGAATTTAGGGCAGTTTTTTTTCTTGCAGAGATTGATGTGTGTTTGGAATGAACAGCCAGAGGAAGTGGTAGAGACTGGTACATTTACAACATATAAAAGGCATTTGGGTGGGTATATTAATAGGAAGAGTTCAGAGGGATGTGGGGCAAGTGCTGGCGAATGGGATGAGAATAATGTCGGGTATCTGGCCAACATGGAAGGGTTGACCCAACGGTCAGTTTCCATGCTGTCCATCTCGATGACACTATGACTCTATGAAAGGTAGGAAGTGCATGGGGCAGACTGTCCAAGGGTTGGACACAGGGTTGATCTAAACACTTTTCAACATTCAGACAAATGATCTACCAACAACCGTGTCTCACGGTTTTCTCTATGCTGATGACTGAGAGTTAAATTGTCATAGCATGGACACAGACCGCTCCGTTAAACCCATTCACCCTGAACAGATCTAGTCCCACTTGCCAGCACATGGCCCCAATCCCTCTGAACCCTTCCTATTCATATAACCATCCAGATGCCTTTCAAATGCTGTCATTGTACCAGCTTCCACCACTTCCTCTTGCAGCTCATTCCATGCACGCACTGACTTCTATTTGAGAAAAGTTGCCCCTTAGGTCCATCTTAAATTTTCCCATCTCAACTTAACCCTGTGCGCACCAGTATGGACCCCTCTTCCCCGTAGAAAAGAACTTGGCTATTCACCCTATCCACGCTGTTCATGATTTAGCAAACCTCTCTGAGGTCATCGAGTCAGACAGTCATAAAGATGTGTAGCAGACATCCCAACCCAATCTAGTCCCACCTGCCAGCACCCAGCCCATATCCCTCCAAACCCTTCCTATTCATACACCCATCCAAATGCCTCTTCAATGTTGTAATTGCACCAGCCTCCACCATTTTCCCTGCCACCTCACTCCAGCTCTGAATGAAAAAGTTGCCCCTTCGGTCTCTTTTATATCTTTCCCCTCTCACCCTAAACCTATAACTTCTAGTTCTGGACTCCCCCACCTCAGGGAAAATACTTTGTCTATTTATCCTTTCCATGCCTTTCATGATTTTATAAATCTCTAGAAGCTCACACCTCAGCCTCCAATGCTCCAGGGAAAACAGCCCCAGCCTGTTCAGCCTTTCCCTATAGCTCCAATCTTCCAAAGCTGGCAATATCCTTGTAGATTTTTTCTGAACCCTTTCAAGTTTCACAGCATCTTTCCAATAGGAAGGAGACCAGAATTGCACACGGTATTCCAACAGTGGCCTCCCCAATATCCTGTACAGCTGCAAATTGACCTCCCAACTCATGTACTCAATACTCTGACCAATAAAGGAAAGCTTTCCTCACCATCCTATCTCCCTGCGACTCCACTTTCAGAGACCTATGAACCTGCACTCCAAGGTCTCTTTGTTCACCAACAGGTCACTTCTCAGCCTCCAATAGCTCAAACTCTGCAGCCCCAGTGACAATGTTATATATTTCAACCGCAGCATTTCAAGTTTAACAACATCTTTCCTATAGCAGGGAGACCAGAATTCCAAAAGTGGCCGAACCAATGTCATGTACAGCCACACTCCTACACTCAATGTACTGACCAATAAAGCCTCTGTAATTCTGCCCCAGATCCTTAATGAAGGTGTTACAAAGGTGATGGAATACTGCAGCACATGGGGTCTTACATTGAATCGCTCATCAACCATATCCAGTGTATGTCAGCTCCACAACTTCAGGGTCCAAACAGAACTGTGCATTTACATTGATGTCCGCCATAATCCCAGCCAACATCTTTGTGTGTGACTCAAGTCAGAATGTCACTGATTTCAAGATTGTCCTGACCTTCAACAGCAAAGTCTAATTATTCAAGGTCAAAAATCTTTTGACCATATCCAAAAAAAAACTGCAGATGCTTTAAATCAGAAACAAAAGCAAAACTTGCTGGAAAAGCTCAGCAGCATCTGTGAAGAGAAATTGTTTTGTGTCCAATGATTGTTCTTCAATACTAACCGTGTCCACTTTAATTGTCCAATAATCACAGGTCCACCCATTTGTTTGGTTTAATTTTCAGACTCAAATCTGTTGAAGACAAAGTGCACAAACGTGCCTGGTTATCACACCCAGATCAAACTATTATAAAGGTCAAGCACTTTGAAAATATCGAATTTGGAAATAACTTCCTTACCAAATTGTTTTCATGACAATATTTTTAATTATGTTTCCAAATATTCTTCAGTCCAGACACAAATACATTTTAAATTGCTTCCACCTCTCTCCCGTGTGAGTAATCTGGTATATGAATGTCAGTGTCTGTGTGACGCTATGTATGTCGGCCATGCCTCTGAAAGACTGACTGATTGTTCCAGACAGCATTTCTCTTCAGGTCTTCATAACAAACAGGTTACAGCCTGGACCCAACCAGCTTACACTCACAAAACCTAAAACCCAGTGCCCACTGTTGGTTGTGATTGGGTAACATTTTAAATGAATTCTAATCCATTCCTGGGCATCGCTGGTTGGGCCGGCAATTATTGCTCATCCCTAGTGGTTGTTGAGAATGTGTTGTGGGTTTGGAAAGTGCTGTCTAAGGAGCTTCTGTGAATTTCTGCAGGGCACCTTGTCGCTGGTGCACATTGCTGCTCCTGTGGGTCAGTGGGGAAAATAACATGGATGTTTGTGGATGTCGTGGCAATCAAGTGGGGTCTTTTATCCCGGCTGGTGCCAAGCTTCTGAAATACTGTTGGAGCTGCCCCCCATCCAGGCCTGTGGGGAGTATTCCATCACAATCCTGACTGGTGTATTGTAGATGGAGGACAGTCTGTGGGGGATCAGGAGGTGAGTCATTCACTGCAGTATTCCGAGCCTCTGACCTGCTCTGTTATCAGTGTATTTATATCACTGGTACAATTCAGCTTCAGGTCAATGGTAACCCCAAGATGTTGACAGGAGAGGATTCAGCAACGGTAACCCCATTGAATATCAAAGGATGATGGTTTGATTCTCTGTTGTTGGAGATAATCAGTGTCTGGCATTTATGTGGCACGAATGTTCTATGTCACTTTTCTTCCTAGTCCTGGATATTATCCAGGTTTTACTGCACTTGCCAAGGGCTGCTTCAGTATCTGAGTAGTCACACATGCTGTTGAACTTTGTGCAAACATTGACTAACATCCTTAAGATGGAGCGATGTACATTTATAAACTATTGAAGATTGTTGGGCCGAGGACATTCTCCTGAGGAACTCCAACAGAAATGTTCTTTCGCTGTGATGACTGACCACCAACAATCACAACCTTCTTCCTTTGTGTCAGGTCCAACTCCAACCAACAGAGAGTTTTCCTCAATTTCCATTGGCTCCAGATTTGCTCAGGCTCCTTGATGTCACACTCAGTCAAACACAGCTTTAACATTAAGCCCAGTCATACTCACACCACCCTCTGGTATCATCTCTTTTTCTCCAAGGCCATGGTCACACACCAGTCCCCCATCGGAGAGGGGCAACTGGTGCTGAGTGTAACCTCAGGGTCACCATAGCTCAGGCCAGGGTAAGAAGAAGAGTCCTTCATGGTAACATCAGCTAATGTGGGAATAGGGCCAATGCAGTTGGTGTGCCTCTCCATTGTAAACCAGCTATCCAGCTCACTGAGGGAACGAGTTATTGAGTGGACATTCTGGAGAGAAGGATACCTTTGGAACACAATGAGATTTAGAGATGGGAGTGTTTGATTGGAAAACAATATTGCTTGCGGAATGAAAGTTCTCATTTCATTTATTAATGTGATCAGAATTGTCCAGTCTTTAAAACTTAATTTCACAAATACATGTTTATTTATGTGAGCACTTAATGTGCGTTGTCCTGATCTGTTTGTTCACATTTGAATGAAACACTAATGTGAAGAGTGGTGGCACCTCACAATCCCCAGGTGATCCTCCATGGTATCGGTTAAAGGGCTGGGAAACGTGGGACATCAGTGTTTGATGGAGAGAGATTGACTGCAGCATGAAAACACAGATTACCTCAACGCTGAAAACATCCGGAATTATCAATAAATTATTCAAAATGATTCTTGCCATGTTAGTATTCCTGATAAGTGATTTAAACTCTTGAAACTTTGTAAATCTGGGTGAGAGTTGCTCCCTGCACCTTGTGATCGAAGATGTTATGTTTTGGTCCAGTGGTCGCCATTATACAGACACTCGAACATTGGTGTCTCTTATTATGTCAGGTGTTATGAATGTTCTCAGTGGTTTAATTCTGATTTGTGAGGGTTTTTGTGGTGCAGTGGCAGTGCCCCTACCTCTGAAACACAAGGTCTGTGGTCAATTGCAAACCTGCACTGAAGGTGTGTTTATAGGAAGGAGAGAAGGAGAGGCAAGAGAGGAGGGGAGTGGTGTTTTTGATAAGGGAAAACGTCATGGCAGTACTCAGAGAGGATATTCCTGATGGATCATCCAGTGAAGTTGTATGGATGGAAGTGAGAAAAATGAAGGGTGTGATCATGTTGTTGGGATTATACACTAGCCCCACTCCACTTCCCCTACCCCCCCAAGACTCAGCAGGAAATTGGGGGGAAAATATGATGGGAGCTTGCAAAAAGCTGGAAGAATGATAGGGTTACAAGAAAAGGGGATTTTAACCTTCCAAATACAGACTGGGAATGGATTGGAGAATTTACTCGGTATATTCAGGAAAACTTTCTCAATTAATATGAAGGCGGCCCTCCATGAGAAGGGGCAAAACCCAACCTTCTGACAGGAAATAAGGCAGGACAAGTGATGGAGGTATTAATGGGGGAGCACGAACTGCTATTCTATTAGTTTTAAAATAGCTATGGAAAAGGATAGACTGGTCGACAAGTTAAAGTGTATGGAGTTGACAGTGGGGTCTTTGGACATTACAATCTGTAAGTGTGATGTGTAGAATCTTTTTCTGAGTCTTGTAAATGAGAGTGAGATTCACTCTGCATTCAGGTCTCTATTATTCTTTACAAGTCTAATGGATAATGTTTATATATTTAATGCTTATCTCTATTAGTGTTTGTAATTGTATCTCTAATATTGCAGTGTACAAATAATTTTCGATGTGATATATCAATAATAAAGAACCTGACCTCTAATGGGAGTATCCATTTGAATTGAATAACTTGCGTGCCTTCTGAACATGATGTAAAACAGAAAATGCTGCAAATACTTTATATGCCAGACAGCATTTGTAGAGAGAGAGAAACAGAATGAACGTTTCTGGCCAATGACCTTTCATCAGAGAAAGTGACTGAATATTTCCAGCAGTCTCTGTTTTTATTTAATGTTCACAGTATCTGGAGTATACAGCTTTTCAAATTATAAATCTCCATAATGTATTATTGGAAATGGGATTTATTTACAGACCAGTTTGGACAGAAATATAAATCATTTCTTTCGCTCTTGTTCTGTCTGAGTGTTCAAATAAAAATGTCACTGGAAGGTGGGATCAGAGTGGGACTGAACAGTGTCTCTGTCTGAGTCTGTGGGAGTGATGACCCTCTGTGTCTCTGTATCTCTGTCAGTGATAATGTGAGTGTGTGTGAGAGGGAACTACCTGCATTTTTACTTGTGGCTCAGCTGGAAGGTGGGAAGAAGAGCAGAAGGGAAAGGCTGTGATGGGCTGGAGAGCAGGAGAGGCTGAAATGACAGAGTAACAATATTGACTGAAATGGTGCAAGGAACCATGGGTGGAGGTGAGGTGGGAGAATGGGAGAAGAGCAGAAACAAAAGATTGGGGTGTAAATTATCCTCACTGACTGTCATCTAAAAACAAACTAAACAAAAGAAAATGGTGACAGAGATAAGAAAGTGAGGTACTCTGTCATGTCCCCCTTCACTGTTTACAGGATGCACATTTACTCTCCGATTCTGAATGAATCTGTTTTCTCATCATTAACTCTCGCATTGCCAGTTACTCTCAGTTTTAAAGGATCCTGTTTCAGCAAACGGGCCTGGAGTCAAGCAACCAATTCATGGGATTTACAGAAATTCTGTTCCAGCCCAGTTTCAGTGGGAAGACACAGGGAAATGTCCTCTGGCTGTTGGTGTGATGGACCCTTCCTCTCAGATCCTGAGAAATTCGCATGAAACAAAGAGTCTGTCACTGACAAGCAACCTTTGTGCACTTGACGTGTCTCCTACATGTGCACTGGATATGACAGAGATAGTTTGTGGTGAAGGGGCTGGAGGATACAGAGAGAGGGAGGGGTGGAGGTGGTGGAGTAGATTACAGAGATAGGGAAGGGGTTGTAGTGTCTGGAAGCGGTTACAATGATAGGGTGGTGTTTTGGGGCAGAGTGATGTCACAGAAACCTAGAGAAGTGCAGGTCCTGGAGACGGTTAGGTAGATAGGGAAGCATGTTATTATTCCTGATCACCCAGCACTCCCTACACTTACAATCCTTGCCCTTCACCCTAACAGGAACATACTGTCACTGAAAACTCACTATCTCCATTTTCAAAGGCTTCCCATTGTCCAGCCCTCCTTTTGCCTGCAAACATCTGCCCCAATCACCTTTTGAAAAGTCTTGTCTAATCCCATCAAAATTGCCTGACTCCAATTGAGAACATTAACGTTTCGATCCAATCCATCCTCTTCCGTCATGAGTTTGAAGCAAGTTGAATTACGATCGCTGACCCCAAAGTGTTCTCAGCTGACACCTCAGTCTTGCATCTGCCTGCCCTGCCTTAGTTACCAAGAGAAAGTTAAGTTTTGCTCCTTTCTGATACTTACATCAACACACAGAACCCAGTGACAGAGAAAAAGTAGGGTCACTCTGCTCTCCCCTGGGTCAGTGACACAGACACAATGGGGTCAGGCTGCTCTCCCCTGGGTCAGTGACACAGACACAGTGGGGTCAGGCTGCTCTCCCCTGGGTCAGTGACAGAGACACAGTGGGATCAGTTTGCTCTCCCCTGGGTCAGTGACAGAGACACAGTGGGGTCAGTCTGCTCACCCCTGGGTCAGTGACAGAGACACAGTGGGGTCAGTTTGCTCTCCCCTGGGTCAGTGACAGAGACATAGTGGGGTCAGTCTGCTCTCCCCTAGGTCAGTGACACAGACACATTGGGATCAGTCTGCTCTCCCCTGGGTCAGTAACAGAGACACAGTTGGCTCAGTCTGCACTCCCCCTGGGTCAGTGACAGAGTCACAGTGGGGTCTGTCTGCTCTCCCCTGGGTCAGTGACACAGACACAGGGGGGTCAGTCTGCTCTCCCTTGGGTCAGTGACAGAGACACAGTGGGGTCAGTCTGCTCTCCCCTGGGTCAGTGACAGAGACACAGTGGGGTCAGTCTGCACTCCACCTGGGTCAGTGACACAGACACAGTGGGGTCACTCTGCTCTCCCCTGGGTCAGTGACAGAGACACAGTGGGGTCAGTCTGCTCTCCCCTGGGTCAGTGACAGAGAGACAGTGGGGTCAGTCTGCTCTCCCCTGGGTCAGTGACAGAGAGATAGTGGGGTCAGTCTGCTCTCCCTTGGGTCAGTGACAGAGACACAGTGGGGTCAGTCTGCTCTCCCCTGGGTCAGTGACACAGACACAGTGGGATCAGTCTGCTCTCCCCTGGGTCAGTGACACAGACACAGTGGGGTCAGTCTGCTCTCCCCTGGGTCAGTGACACAGACACAGTGGGATCAGTCTGCTCTCCCCTGGGTCAGTGACAGAGACACAGTGGGGTCAGTCTGCTCTCCCCTGGGTCAGTGACAGAGACATAGTGGGGTCAGTCTGCTCCCCTCTGGCTCAGTGACAGAGAGACAGTGCTCTCCTTCCCCCTTCCACTTGTCGATGGTGGTGATGATGTATACATTTGGACATTCTGCTTGGCAGAATCATGCTCTTGGAGAAAGTGAGGATTGCAGATGCTGGAGGTCAGAGTCGACAATTGTAGTGCTGGAAAAGCACAGCCAGTCAGGCAGCATCCGAGGAGCAGGAGAGTCGATGCTCCAATCACACGCTCTTCATCAGGAATGGCAGTGGGTGGGCAAGGCAGGGGTGTGGCTGGGGGGAAGGTAGCTGGGAACGTAATAGGGAGATGGAGGTGGGGGTGATGATAACAGGTCGGAAAGGACGGTGAAGCAGGCAGGTGGGAAGGAAGATGGAAAGGTAGGACAGTTCAAGAGGGCAGTGCTGAGTTGGATGGCTGGATCTGGGATAAGGTAGAGGAAGGTGAAATGAAGAAACTGGTGAAATCTACATTGATCCCGTGTGGTTGGAGAGTACCAAAGTGGGAGATGAGGCATTCTTCCTCCAGTAATCTGGTGGCTAGAGTTTGGCAGTGGAGGAGGACCAGGACTTGAATGTTCTTGGCAGAGTGGGAAAGGGCGTTAAGGTGTTCAGCCACAGAGTGGTGGGGCTGTTTAGGGTGTGCCTCCCAGAGATGTTCTCTGCAACATTCCGTAAGTAGGCGCCCTGTCTCACCAATATAGAGGAGACCACAACAAGAGCAATAGACACAGTGGGTGATGTGTGTGGATGTACAGGTAAATTTCTGCTGGATTTGGACGGATCCTTTGGGGCCGAGGATGGAGGTGAGGGGGGAGGTGTGGGTGCAGGTTTTGCACTTCTTGCCGTGGCCAGGGAAGGTGCCGGGAGGGGAGGGTGGGTTGGTGGGTGTGTGTGAACCTAACAAGGCAGTCGCGGAGGGAATGGTCTCTGTGGAATGCAGAGAAGGGTGGGGAGAAAAATATATCCCTGGTAGTTGGGTCTGTTTGTAGGTGGCAGAAATGGAAGAGGATGGTGCATTGTATCCGGAGGTTAGTGGAGTAGAAGGTGAGGACCGGGGGGGGCGTCCTGTCCGTGTTGCGATTGGAGAGGTGGGGTTCAAGGGCGGAGGTGCAGGAAGTGGATGAGTTGCATTGGAGGGTATCATCGACCACCTGGGAGGGGAAAGTGCAATCCTTGAAGAAGGAGGGCATCTGGGATGTTCAATGGTGGAATTGGTCCTCCTGGGAGAGGTTGGGTGGGGCTTTCTAAACAACAATGAAAATAGAAAGAAAGGTGACATTGATTCTGAATCAGAAAACATCAAGTTATTGAGAAAAGACAGACAAGAACAAGTCTGAGAACAAAGGAAAACTGAACACTTAAACTGCATTTATTTCAATGCAAGGGGTCTCATGGATAAGGCTGATGAACTCAGGGCATGTAAGGGAACATGGGCCTGGGATGTCATCGCTATTACAGCAACATGGCTGAGGTATGGAAAAGACTGGCAGCTCAGTGTTCTGGGTTTTAGATGGTACAGGAAGGATAGAAAGAGGCAAGGTGGGAGAAGGACTGGCATTTTTGATTAAGGAAAATGTTACTCTTGGAATTAGAGAAGGTATTTCTGAGGGATCATTTAGTGAAAATATATGAGTTGAAGTTAGAAATAAGAAAGAGATGATCACCTTGATGGGATTGTACTATCGGCTCCCTAATAGTCAGAGGGCAATTGAGAAGGAAATATGTAGAGATATTAAATATATGTAAGAATAATAAGGTTGCAATAGTAGGGAATTTTAATTTTCCAAGCATTGACTCAGACTGCTGTGGTGTTAAAAGTTTTGATGGTGAAGAATTTGTTCAAATGCAAGAACATTTTCTTTATCAAGATATAAATTTTCCTGTGATAAACAGATCAAAACTTGAACTTCTCTTGAGAAATAAGGCAGGGCAAGTGACAAATGTGTTAGTCAGGGAACACTTTTGGACCAATGATCATAATCCTAGTCATGTTAAAATAGTTATATAAATTGATAGCAATTAAAGTTCTTAATTGGAGTAAGGCAAATGGGTATGAAAGGATATGAAACAAGATCTTTCAAAAGTTGATTGGAGCAAAATGATCACAGGTAAAAGGATGACTGACAAGTGGGAGGCCTTCCAATGTGTGAGAACAAGAGTTCAGAAATATTCTGTTCCTGTTTGAGTGAAAGGCAAGGCTGGTAAGATTAGGGAACAATGGATGAATAAAGATCTTGAAGTTCAAGTCAAGAATCAAAAGCTACTCATCTATTCGAGAGACAATTAGGATCAACTGAATGTCTTGAAGAGTATAAAGAGTGTAGGGACATTTTCCAGAAGGAAATGAGGAAGGCAAAGAGAAGATAGGAAATTGCTTTGGCAGATGAGGTAAAGATAATCCAAAGAGATTCTATAAATACACTAAGAGAGAGGGAGCAACTGGAGAGGGAGTCGAACCCCTGAAAGACCAATGAGGTTGTCTTTGTGTCGTACCTCAAGAGATGGGAGAGATCTAAATGAATATTTCGCATCAGTTTTTACTGTTGGGAAAGAAATGGAGGTGAGAGAGATCAGGGAAATAAATATTGATGGTTTGGAAACAGTTCACAGTAATGGAAGAGGAAGTGCTCGAGAACCTAAAAAAACATAAAGATAGATAAGCCTCCAGGACCTGATCAAGTGTGTCCCAGGACGTTGTGGGAAGTAAGGGAAAAATTGCAGTGCCCCTAACAGAAATATTTGTATCATCCATAAACATGGTGAAGAACTGGAGGACTGGGGTGTGGCTAATGTGGTGCCATTGTTTAAGAAGGGATGTGAGGAGAAGCCTGGGAACAATCGACCTGTGAGTCTGACCTTGGTGGTGGGTAAGTTTTTAGAGATAGGATTTACAGAGGTTGGAGAAGAAAGAATTGATTAGAGATGCTCAGTCTGGCTTTGTGCGAGGAAAATCATGTCTCATACTTGATTGGGTTTGTTTTTGGAAGTAACCAAAATGATTAATGAAGACAGAGTGTTGCATGTTGTTTGCTTGGCCTTTAGTAAAGTAAGATCAAATAGGATTCAGGGTGGGCTTGCCAATTGGACACAGAATTGGCTTTATGATAGAAGACATTGTTTTTCAGACTGGAGGCCTGTGACCAGCGGTGTTCCACAGGGATCGGTACTGGCTCCATTTCTGTTTGTCATTTATACAAAGGATTTGGATGAGAATATAGGAGGTATGTTTAGTAAGTTTGTGAATGACACCAAAACGGTAAATTGAACAGTGAAGAATGTAATTATTACTGTATTACAGTGAACTGCTGTGCTCTTCCAGCACCACTAATCCAGAATCTGGCTTCCAGCATCTGGAGTCATTGTTTTTACCGCATGAAGAATGTGACCCAAGATTACAAAGAGATCTTGATCAATTGGGTCAAAGGGCTGAGGAGTGGCAGATGGAGTTTAATTTGGATAAACGTGAGGTATTGCATTGTGGTAATATAAACAAGGAGAAAGTGAGGACTGCAGATGCTGGAGATCAGAGCTGAAAATGTGTTGCTGGAAAAGCACAGCAGGTCAGGCAGCATCCAAGGAGCAGGAGAATCGACGTTTCGGGCTTGACCCTGAAGAAGAAGGGTCTCATGCCCGAAATGTCGATTCTCCTGCTCCTTGGATGCTGCCAGTACTGCTGCACTTTTCTGGTAATACAAACAAGGTCAGGAGTTAACGGTAGGACTCTGGGTAGTATTGTAGAGCAGAGAGACCTCAGGGTTCAGGGACATATTTCTTTGAAATTTGCATCCCAGTTCGACAGGTTAGTTAAGAATGTATTTCGCACACACACTTTCATTTCTCAGACCTTTGAGTATCGGAGTTCTGACATCATATTGAACTTGTACAGGACATTGATGAGGCCTCTTCTGGATTAATTTGTGCAATTCTGATCGCCCTGTTATAGGAAGGATATTATTAAACTGGAGAGGGTTCAGTAAGGACTTACCAAGATGTTGCCAGGAATGGAGGGCTTGAGATATAGTAATGGGCTGCTGCATTGGAGGGTGAGGGGTGACCTTATTGATCTTTGAAAAACTATGAGGGGCATAAATAAGGTGAATGACAGGGGTATTTTCCCTAGGGTAGGGGAGTTCAAACCTGGCGGGTATATCTTGAAGGTGAGAGGGCAAAGATTTCAAAAGGGCTTGAGGGGCAAAGTTTTTAGGTGTTTATGTGTGGAATGAAATATCAGAGGAAGTGGTGGATGCAGGTGCAGTTTCAATGTTGAAAATACCTTTGGATAAGTTCATGAATAGGAAAGGTTTCGAGGGATATGGGCCAAGTGCAGGCAGTTGGGAATAGTTTAGTTTTGGAACATGGTCAGTGTGGCCTGATTGGTCCGAAGGGTCTGTCTCCGTGCTGGATGACTCCATGACTCCATGACATTACGGTACACAGTCAAAAGACAAGATAGTCTCTGCACATGCTCACTTTGTCCTCCAGAGCAGAGGCTGGGACACAGCAAGGGGAAGGGTATTGTTGATGGATGGAGATACTGAGGGGCTTTTATATGCAGTGAGTGTGAAATAGAGAAACTACAGAGGGGCAGTTCAGGGGAGATGAAGCAGCACAGGGAAGGGCAAATGGACAGGGGTCATGGAGGGGGACAGGGGCTAAATTTGCGATGGGTGGGAGGTTGTCCAATATTGAAGGGGGTGCAGTTTCAGGACTGAATAACAGAAATAGGGAAGGAAAGAAAGAGAAAGAAAGATAGAAAAAATGACAGAAGAAGAAAGAGCAAGAGAGTGAAAAAGATTATAGATAAAGGTGGGAAGAAGAGGCAGGGGAGAAGAAATACAAAAGAAGAGGCTGTCAGTAACAGAGACAGTGAGAGAGAGAGAGAGAGGGAGGCAGAAAGATAGCGTGATCGAGAAAAGTTGAGAGGAAGAGAGAGATGTAGAGTGTACAGACAGAGACAAGAGACAGAGGCAAAGAGAGAGACCGAGAGAGAGAAAAGAGGAAAAATCAGACAGATACAAGCAGGTGATAAGGAAAGCTATGGTGAGATTAAAGAGGTGATATTCCAAATTCTGATTGGTCTAAGCTCTCTCAATGGTCGCTCACACTCCATTTTTCCCATTTAGGACAGACTCTGTTCCAGGGGCTTGCTTTTGAGATTCAAACATTCCGTGCACTTTCACACACAGAGACAGACAGAAACACACTGATACTCACCCCCTGCTCAGTGCACACGGTGAAAGGGACAATGGCTGCCAGAACCTGTTTGAAATATCCACAAGTCTCTCATTCAAAGTGCCCTCTCTGCCAAAGTCCAGCTCATTCAGTCAGCTCCCATCTCTCTCTACTCCAGGCATACCTCCCCCAGGGATGGAGCACAGCCAGAGTCATCCCAGTGGGATTACAGGGAGGGAGGGAGGGAGGTGTGAGAGAAGGCAGCAGGGAAATAGTTTCATCCAGTCTGCCTTTGTCTGCTCCTGCTTTGCATCTTATTATCTTGGAATGAGAGCCAAATATATTTTCAAACTGATCAAATTCCTTTGTCTTTGTGGTTTCCTATTGATCAATGTTAAAAATCTCAACTTGCGATTGCCAAGAATCTAACCCAGGTACCTGCTTGGGAAACAGCTACACTAACCACGATAGCACCATCACCGTGCACTTTACCACAACACAGTCCCCAAACATAGTTAAAACGACCTTTATCATGACAAATTAAACAGAGGTAATGTTGATTCACTAAAGGTGATGTTAGGTCAGGTGACAATAACTAATATGAAAAGGTGAATTTATAGGAGCATCTGAAATCGGGGAGGGAGCTGGCTCATTGGGCAGGTGCAGGGGGGGAGTTCTGAAATCCCTCTGGTTGGGTTTGGATTCCCCCAGCAATGCATCAGCTGGTTCGTAGAAAGGAACAAATAAAGAAACAGAATGATATCAGAGAAATAGTTTAGTCCAGCCTGCCTTTGTCTCCGCCTACTCTGCATTTTACTGTCTTGGAATGAAAGTCACATTTATTCACAAACTGATCAAATTCCTTTTCTCTTTGGGATTTCCTGTTGATCAATGTGAAAATGTCAACGTGTGATTGCCAGGAATCAAAGTGAGGAACTGAATGAAAACAAAGTAAATTACTGTTGAAAATAAATGTGCAATCAGAAGGAATCCTAACAGTATGTTCTTTCCTCTTTCTGACAGGAAACTCCTGGTGTGTTTTAATTTGCCCAGATGTGTAGCTCAGAGAATTCAGTGAGGAAGAGTGGACAGGAGCCTGTCGTTGCATTTCCCTCTCTGGCCTGCAGTGAACGATTACATTCCTGCCTCAGGTAACTGTCTGTGTGGGGTTTGCACATTCTCCCCGTGTCTGCGTGGGTTCCATCAGGGTGCTACAGTTTCCTCCCACAATCCAAAGATGTGCGGGTCAGATGAATTGGTAATGCTAAATTGCCCACAGTGTTAGGTGCATTAGTCAGCGGTAAATATAGGGGAATGGGTCTGGGTGGGTTACTCTTCAGAGGGTCAGTGTGGACTGGTTGGGCCAAATGGCCTGCTTCCATACTCTGAGCAATCTCATCTCATCTCATCTAATACTCACCTTCCTCCATATCATTTATTTTTCTACCCACTTCACTCACTGTGAACAGATTACTTGATATGAATGTCGCTTTTGTGCATATCTAATCCCTCTTTTGGTTTTGCTTTTTTTGTCCCACTTCCTGCTAATTGTTGCTGATTACTAACAGCACTTTACACTGGCTTTCCCCCTCCAGTCTCTTTCATTTTGCTCCTCAGATGGAGTCAGTTCTTGCCCATGAGGAAAGGAGTGTTATCATGTTGCTGCTCCTCCTTCTCCTTTCGGTCCATTCCTCACGTGGACTCCTCGTTCCGTTATCTGCTGCATCCAACGTTGGCTCTGAGTTACTTGGATTGATTCACCAATTGAATTATTGTTCTAACTGGATATGTCACGGCATACTTTAACTGGTCTCTGAAATGTTTCTGTGTCACCACATAAATAAGGGCATTTGTGCAGCAACTTAAGTTCCTCAGCATATATCCAATCTGAGCAAAGAGAACAAAAGAAACAGAATCCAAGGAATAACCAGCATTAAAGAAAAATAAAATATGCAACAACCAGAGAAGTATGAAGCTGGCAGATATGGCAAAGAGTAAAATCACAGAATTCTTCCTGCTCTCTACCTCTGGATCATTCTCTGTTTTTCTCTGACCTCTCAGTTCCTTCCGCACCTTAATGGCCTCGAAGATATGTCTGACAGTCAGAATGTTGATAAAGAGAATAAAAGTGAATGGGAACAGTGGTGTTAAAAAAGTCTCAAAATATCTAAAACCTATCCACCGAGGGTCATGTTCATAACTGTACGTGACATAACAGAAAAATGGTACATTGTTGATCATTTTTCCAGGTCTATACACAAAGGCATTTGGAATGTTCTTTAAACAAAAGAAGATGCAGATTGTTGCTCGAACCCTGGTTGCAGTTTTCCCTGTGCAATACTTAGTTTTCATCTCATGTAAACAAATGGCAACAAATCGATCAAAGGAAAAAGCAATGGTGAACCACGCAGAACAATCAATGGTCAAGCGGCTGAGGGCATAGAGAACACCACAAACAGGAGTGATTTGCAGAAAACACAGTGGATAATAATACTGTCGAAATCGGTGAAGGATGATGCAAAAAACAATGAACAATAGATCTGACATTGTCATGGCCACCAGATAGCGAGTGCTGCACACAGAAAGACCACATTTGCCCCGAGCTAAGATTACAATCACCACTAGACTAACTGTAAGAGAAAGGAAAAAAGGACATAAAGTTAATAATCACAGATTCTCTGTGCCTGAGCCCAGACTGTAAGCAATGATACAAAGATAATTGTTGTTCCATGTCATATGAACCACAGCAACAAACTCTCTCCAAATGAATCATTTGCATTTTTAAAGGACATAGGGAAGAACATGAGCAGCAGATTACTCACAGAAACACAGTCACATCCTCAAGGTGGTTTTGGGTCAGCAGCAGTCGATTTCACCTGCTTTCCAGGTTCCTCTAACTGGCTGGCATTTCTCATAAGCCCATAGCATCCACACAAAGACACCTGGGATCAGCAAAACACAGAATAGCAGGCACCTAATGTGGACATTGATCGCAAAATTACTGTATTGGGTTTTGGAGTCTCCACAGTTTAGTTTTCCTCCAGAATTCGATATCCCCACTGTATGAACTACAGGACAGGGTATTTAATCAGTCCACAGTATCCCAGAATGAATGGCCTCTACAATATGGATGAATAAATGATAGGGCATTGAATCCGTCCCTCGTGAACATCCTGACAATCTGAACCATGAAGATATTCAGTAGTAAATCCAATCACCATGTCCCAGGTTGGATACTCACCACAATCAGAAAGCCTTCAACATTTGACCCGACCTCCCTCATCTGTACAGGACGGCACAGCACAGTCCTCAGCAAAAAATCTGAATCCCCACAACATTGGTCACGGTATCGCTCTGGTTTAGAAAGCAGACGCTTTATCTGGGATGAAGCAAAGCTTCCTGCCTGATGTCCAGACTCATGCTCCCAAGCTCCTCTCCTTGTGAATGGAGATTCCCCCTCCCAGATTGGGAGCACACCCTGGGGTGAGAAAACCCCACAGGTTACCCAGCATTCTCCATGGAGATCACTAGAATTGTACCACAGCCTGGCACTGCAGCCTAATAAATATTGATTGAAATTGATAGCCAAAGACAAAATAACAATCCCAAATAAACACACCTTCATACAGACCATTATTGATGTGGAACATCAAAGGATGACAGCAATGAAGGTCAACGTGGGAAACATCCTGTTGGATGAAGTTGTTTGATCTCTGTGGGAGTGCAGCTGCCTTAATACACCAGACCTTAGTGTTTGTCCTATTAGACACTGTATCACGGCATTGTGCATCATTTTACAAATGGCACACTCACACGTCTTTTTGACATTCAGTAACTCAACAATACACATCATAATTGAAACCCTGTTCTCAACGCCCCTACCAGTGATCTGTCCTCATAAATATCACGCCTCCACACATCCACTGACTGATGAAAACACACAAGATGGACAAACCCATCCGTGCTCACCATCAGTTATCACTCCGAATGACCTGAGTTAATAGAGTGTGGTGCTAGAAAAAGTACAGCAGGTCAGGCAGCATCCCAGGAGCAAGAGAGTCGATGTTTCGGGCACGACTCTCCCCACCTGCCCACGATGGTATGGCACTGCCTTCACACAAATAAAATCAGAATCTATGCAACATTGGTCATTGCAACTGCTCTGAAGAAGTGTCCTGCCTGAAACCTTGACCCTCTTGGTCCTTGGATGTTGCCTGACCTGCTGTGCCTTTTCCAGCACCACGCTCACTCTGCAGTCCCCATAGTCTCCTCGTTCCTAATGACCTGCTGGACCCACCCATTACACTGTTTTATCTGGGCTCCCATTTGGAGTGAGCTGCCTGAACAAGATCCACCAACACAATCCCTTTCCATCAAGGAATGGGAAACACCAGGTGTCACTGAGAGGTGGGTTGTTACAAAACCCATCTGACCGATAGCAGGCTGTGAACTACCACAGAGAGAGGGTGGTCTTCCGAAACCCTTTCTAGACCAGCCAGGACCGGTGCTCAGCCAAACTCCATCAATGTGGCCTCAGTGTAAACCCATTCTGCACAGTATAGGGAAACACACAATGCTGCACATTACTGAGGAGCCCCTGAACTGACAAACTATTCACTTTAAACTCAGTCAGTGAGGACACTATTGTCTGACAGTGGGATTTGCCTTGCTAAATGGAAATATAATAGTTATCAGTTGTCTATAGAAATGAATATGATTCAATGCAGAGGTTTATATAAGTTAAGTTGTTCCAAGACTTACCAGGAACACCAGTGACAGCGATGATGGTCTCGTACACTCTGTTGATCCTTTCCCAGAGAAGATGCATTTTATTGTTTGTGACACAAAATTTCCCTTCCTGCTGCTGGCTATGTGTCAGAATTGGAGAATTCTCTCGAAGTTGAAGCTGACACAGTTCCAGAGACTTTATTTTATATTGTGTGGTATCTCCACTGGGAAACTGTGATTACATCTTCAACTGTTTTATTATCATTTTGAACAAACAAATTACGACAACAGGTTTATTTTAATGATGTAATAGCATTGAGATTTATGTCTGTATTTGAATGCCCCAAAGAATTCATTAATCTGATCCTATTAGATCTCAAACGTTAGTTCCAGTTTGTCTTCAAGTAACAATACTTGCAATATTTCACTCACTATCAATCCCATCAATATCTCAATATCTTTTGATATTCTTTTCAGTGATGACCTTCATTCTGCTGAGGTTATTCAGTTATTCAATATCTCAAGTTGGAGAGCTCCTTGAGAGCTGTTCTACTGCACACTGTTAGCCCACTGCTTTCCGTGTTCATTCAGTTATGCGACTGAGTTGGGAAATTCTCTCTGTGAGTGAGCATTCTAATACTGAACCTGAAGCTGATACTGACCACACCTACAGCTGGAACTTCCACTAGGTCACATTTTCTCAAAACAAGCACAAAAATAATCAGAACTTTCAATTCAAAATCAGAGAATGATGGCATCATACAGGACAGAGATGGTTCTTCACTCAATCGAGTTGGTATCTCTAAAACCACACTCAAAGCTACACAGGGCTGGAAAATAGAAGCCTTCACCAATGAGATAACGAGAATCCAGAGACAGGATGTCCCTGTTAGGGTGAAAGGCAAGGCTGGGAGGTGTGGGCAAATGCTGGATGACTGGAGAAATTGAGATTTTGGTCAAGAAAAAGAAAGAGGTTTATGTCTGGTTTGGACAGCAGAGATCAAGTGAATTGTGAGAAGGCATATACTTCAGGCATATACTTAAGAGGGAAATCAGGAGGGCCGACAGGGGCCATGAGACAGCATTGGCAAATAAGGTTAAGGAGAATACAAAGGGATTCTATAAATACATGAAGGACAACAGAGTAAATGGGGGAGAATAGGGCCCCTCAAAGATCAGTAAGGCAGTCTATGTGTGCCCACAGGAGATTGGGGAGATACTAAACAAATATTTTGCATCATTGTTTACTGTGGAGAAGGACATGGAAGATATAGAATGTGGGGAAAGAGATGGTGACATCTTGAAAAATGTTCAGATTACAGAGGAGGAGGTGCTGGACATCTTAAGATGCATAGAGGCGGTTAAATCCCCAGGATGTGATCAGGTGTACCCGAGAACTCTGTGGGAAGCTAGTGAAGTGATTTCTGGGCCCCGTGCTGAGATATTTGTATCATCGATAGTCACAGGTGAGTTACCGGAAAACTGAGGCTTGGCTAATGTAGTGGCACTATTTAAGAAAGATGGGAAGGAAAAGCCAGGGAACTATAGACTGGTGAGCCCGATCAGTGGTGGGCAGGTTGTTGGAGGGAATCCTAAGGGACAGGACGTACATGTATTTGGAAAGAAAGGACTCTTTAGGGACAGTCAGCATGGCTTTATGCCTATGAAGAGGATTGATGAGGGCAGAGCAGTGGCTGTGATCTACATGGACTTCAGTAAGGCATTCGACAAGGTTCCTCACGGTGGGCTGGTTAGCAAGGTTATATCTCATGGAATTCAGGGAACACCAGCCATTTGGATACAGTACTAGCTCAATGATAGAAGACAGAGGGTGATGGTGGAGGGTTGCTTTTCTGACTGGAAGCTTGTGATCAGTGAAGTGCCACTGGTGCTGTGTCCTTTGCTTTTCATCATTTATATAAATGATTTAGATGTGAACAAAGGACGTATAGTTTGCAAGTCTGCAGATGACATCAAAATTGGAGGTTACTTCAGAATACACAGAATCTTGTTCAGATGGGTCAATGGGCCAAGGAGTGACAGATGAAGTTTAATTTAGATAAATGTGAGGTGCTACATTTAGGAAAGACAAATCAGAGCACGACTTATGCACTCATGGTAAGGTCTTGGGGAATATTGCTGAACAAAGAGACCTTAGAGTGCAGTTCCTTGAAAGTGGAATCACATGGAGATAGGATAGTGAAGAAGGTGTTTGGTATGCTTTCCTTTATTGGTCATAGTATTGACTATCATAGTTGGGAGGTCATGTTACGGCTGTACATGACATTGGTTAGGCCACTTTTGGAATACTGTGTGCAAATCTGGTCTCCCTCCAATCGGAAGGATGTTGGGAAACTTGAAAGGATTCAGAAAAGATTTACAAGGATGTTGCCAGGGTTGGAGGACTTGAGCTACAGGGAGAGGCTGAATAGGCTGAGGTTGTTTTCCCTGGAGCTTGGAGGTTGAGGGTGACCTTATTGAGGCTTACAAAATTATGAGGGGCATGGATAGGATAAATAGACAAGGATTTTTCCTGGGGTTGGGGGAGAAATTTTAAAGAGACCTTTATGCAGAGGGTGGTGCGTGTATGGAATGAGCTGCCAGAGGAAGTGGTGGAAGCTGGTACAATTGCAACATTTAAAAGGCTTAAAAATGTGTTGCTGGAAAAGTGCAGCAGGTCAGGCAGCATCAAAGGAAATGGAGAATCGACGTTTCGGGCAGAAGCCCTTCTTCAGGAATTTCTGAAGAAGGGCTTATGCCCGAAACATCAATTCTCCTTCTCCTTTGATGCTGCCTGACCTGCTGCGCTTTTCCAGCAACACATTTTCAAGCTCTGATCCCCAGCATCAGCAGTCCTCACTTTCTCCAACATTTAAAAGGCATCTGGATGGCGTTATGAACAGTAAGAGTTTGGAGGTATATGGGCCAAGTGCAGGCAAATGAGACGAGATTATTGAGGCTATCTGGATGAGATGGACCGAAGGGTCTCCTTCTGTGTTGGACATCTTTCTGATTCTCTCTCTCTCTCTCTCACATACACACACACATACACACACACACACACATACACACACACACATACACACACACACACACACACACACACACACATACACACACACACACACACATACACACACACGCAGACACACGCACACACACGCACACACACACACTATATATGACACACATGTAAATAATGTTTCTGCCTTTCTATGTAATAACTTCCTTTCCATGGGAAAACAACTCACTCTGCTCATCGATAGGTCCTTCAAACTTGGGACTGAGCGAATTCACAAACCGATCTCAAATGGGGTGATGTCACAACAGTTCAGATAAGATTCAAGTTCATGGAGTTGACAGCCCTCACTCAGTCTGTCTGAATTCTGATTTTCAAGGGACCAAATTCAGACAAAATAATATTACACTCAATGAGACATAATAAAACTTAAACATTTATTTCATAATTGGGACAAAAATGTCAAGTTGGATTCTGAATCAGCCAGGAGGCCAGCCATTGAACTGACTCATATTCAGATACTTCCCAACTCTTATTGTGGACCCGGGTCAAATCCTATCAATGACAGACGTCAGAAATTCACTTTAATAATCATGTGGAATTACAGCTCTAATGGTGACCACAAAACCCTTATCAATTGTTGTTAACACCCATCTGGTTCTCTAATGCCCTTCAGGGATTAGGGCTGTCCTTGTCTTGTCTGGACTCCATGTGACTCCATACCCACAGCAATTGGTGCGGTGGGTGGAGGTCAGCCATCTAAGCTCCAGGCGCTCACAGCAGGAGGTCCTCAAGATTGTGTCCTAGCCCTAACTATCTTTAGTGACTGTATAACTGACCTTCCCTCAGGCAGAATGTCATGAGTCCGAGGGCTCTCTAATACTCACACAATGTTCAGCAGCATTCTTCCCTCCTCAGATACTGAAGCACTCCATGTGGCTCTGCAGCAAGATCCTGGCAACTTCAGCTCCTCTGAAACGGTGTTAGGGAAGTGGAGCCGGAGGTGGATGAACTTCTGATCATTCTGGAGGCTGAGAGAGTAATTGAGAGGAGTTAAGGGAAGTAGTCACACCGCAATCAGGTACAGGGGAAAGGTAGATGGATAACAGTCAAGAGACAGAAAGGGAACCGGCAGATAGTGCAGGGACCCCCTGTGGCGTTCCCCTCAATAACAAATATACTGTTATGGATAATGTTGGGGGGGGGACAATTTACCTGGGGTAAGCCATGGGGTACAGATATCAGGCAGAGAATCTGTCCCTGTTGCTCAGAAGGGAAGGGGAAAGATGAGCAGAGCATGAGTCATTGGGGACTCCATAGTTAGGGGGACAGATAGAAGGTTCGATGGGAACGAGAGAGACTCACGATTGATGTGTTGCCTCCCAGGTCCCATTGTTCATGATGCCTCTGATCGTGTTTTCGGGATCCTTAAGGGGGAGGGTGAGCAGCCCCAAGTTGTATTCCACATAGGCACCAACGACATAGGTAGGAAATGGGATGGGGATTTAAGGCAGAAATTCAGGGAGTTAGGGTAGAAGCTAAGTGCTACAACAAACAGAGATGTTAGGTCAGGTTTGTAACCCATGTCACATGCTCACAAGGCGAGGAATAGGGAGACAGAGCAGTGGCTACAGGGATGTTATAGGACGGAGGTCTCAGATACCTGGATAATTGGGGTAGGTGGGACATCTACAAAACAGCATTGTCTACACCTGAACCAAAGGAGATCCAATATCCTTGGGGTGCAATTTGCTTTTGTGCTTCATGAATGTTTAAGCTAATTCAGCAAGGGATGAGAACCTGAATTGTAGCTCCAGTGGAAAGGAGGTGGAGAGTACTGAGGTCAGAAATAAGGTTTCAAGGTTGTAGGAGTGTCTTGGCAGGAAGGAAGGTGGTGTGAAGTGTGTCTACTTCAATACCAGGAGCATCCAGAATAAGGTGGGAGAAGTTGCAGCATGGGTTGGTACCTCGGACTTCAATGTTGTGGCCATTTCAGAGACATGGATCGAGCAGGGACAGAAATGATTGTTTCAGGTTCTGGGGTTTAGGTGTTTCAGTCGGAACAGAGAAGATGATAAAAGAGGGGGAAGTGGGACATTGTTAGACAAGGACAGTATTATGGTGACAGAAAGGACGTTTGATAAGGACTCGTTTACTGGAGGGAGAATGGGCTGAGGTTAGAAACAGGAAAGGAGAGATCATCCTGTCGGGGGTTTTGTATGGGCTTCTGAAAAGTTCCAGAGAAGTAGAGGAAAGGATTGCAAAGATGATTCTGGATAGGAGAGAAAGGAACAGGGTTGTGGCTATGGGGGTTGAAAATGTGTTGCTGGAAAAGCGCAGCAGGTCAGGCAGCATCCAAGGAACAGGCGAATTGACGTTTCGGGCATAAGCCCTTCCTTCGATTCTCCTGTTCCTTCGATGCTGCCTGACCTGCTGCGCTTTTCCAGCAACACATTTTCAGCTCTGATCTCCACCATCTGCAGTCCTCACTTTCTCCTAGTGGCAATGGGGGCATTTAACTTTCCAAATATCGACCAGAAACGCATACTTTAGATTTATCAGTTTTTGTCCAATGTGTACAGGAGCGTTTGCTGACACAATATGCAGACAGGCTGACAAGGTGCGAGGCCACATTGGATTTGGTACTGGGTAATGAACCAGGTATGATGTTAGATTTAGAGGTAGGTGAGCACTTTGGTGATAGTGACCACAATTCAGTTACATTCACATCAGTGATCGAAATGGAAAAGTATATCCTGCCGGGCAAGAGATGTAGTTGGGGGAAAGGCAATTATGATGCGATTAGGCAAGAGTTAAGATGCATAGGATGGGAAGGAAACTGCAGGGGATGGGCACAATTGAAATGTGGAGCTTGTTCAAGGAACAGCAACTGTATGTCCTTGATCAGTATGTACCTGTCAGGCAGAGAGGGAGTGGTTGAGCGAGGGAACCGTGGTTTACTAAAGAAGTTGAATCTCTTGTCAAAGGGAAGAAGAAGGCTTAAGATGAGACGTGAAGGCTCAATTAGGGTCCTTGAGATTTACAAGTCAACCAGTAAGGAGCTAAAGAGAGAGCTAAGAAGAGCCAGGAGGGAACATGAGAAGTCTTTGGCAGGTAGGATCAAGGAAACCCTGAATCTTTTGAGAGTTATGTCAGGAATCAAAGAATGACTCAAGAAAGATTAGGACCAGTCAAGGACAGTAATGGGAATTTGTGCGTGGAGTCCGAGGAGATAGGAGAGGTAAAAAATGAATATTTTTCATCAGTATTCAGACAGGAAAAAGGCAATGTTGTCGAGGAGAATACTGAGATACAGACTATTAGACAAGACAGGATTGAGGTTCATAAGGAGGAAGTGTTCCCAATTCTGGAAAGTGCAAAAATAGATACGTCCGCTGGGCCACATGGGATATATCCGAGGACTCTCTGGGAAACCAGGGAGAAGATTGCAGTGCCTTTGGTTTTGACCTTTATGTCATCATTTTCTTCAGGAATAGTGCCAGAAGACTGGATGGGAGTAAATGTTGTCCCCTTGTTCAAGAAGGGGAGTAGATACAACCCTGGTAATTATAGGCCACTGAGACTTACTTCAATTGTGGAAAAGTGTTGGCAAAGATTATAAGAGTTAGGATTTATAATCATCCAGAAAGGACAAAGTTGTTGAGGGATAGTCAAAATGGTTTTGTGAAGGGTAGGTTGTGCCTCACTAACCTACTTGAGTTCTTTGAGAAGGTGACCAAACAGGTGGATGAGGGTAAGGTGGTCGATGCGGTATATATGGATTTCAGTCAGGCGTTTGATAAGGATCTCCACGGTAGGCTATTGTACTAAATACAGAGGCATGGATTTGAGGGTGATTTAGCGGTTTGGATCAGAAATTCACTAGCTGTAAGAAGACAGAGGGTGGTAGTTGATGGGAAATATTTATCCTGGAGTTCAGTGACTAGTGGTGTACCGCAAGGATCTGTTTTGGGGCCACTGCTATTTGTCATTTAAATAAATGACATGGATGAGTGTGTAGTACGATGGGTTCATTAAATTTGTGGATAACATGAAAGTCAATGAAGTTTTGGATAGTGTTGAAGGACGCTGCAGGTTACAAACGGACATAGATAAGCTGCAGAGCTGGGCTAAGTGGTTGCAAATGGAGTTTAATGCAGAAAAGTGTGAGGTGATTGACTTTGGAAGGTGCAACAGGAATACAGAGTACTGGATTAATGGGAAGATTCATTGAACAGATTCTGGATGAGAAGAGAGATCTCGGTGTCCATGTACATAGATCCCTGAAAGTTGCCACCCAGGCTGATAAGTTGTTAAGAAGACATACAGTGCATTAGCTTTTATTGGGAGAGGGATTGAGTTTCGGAGCCATGTTGCAGCTGTAGAAAACTCTGGTGCGGCCGCACTTGGAGTATTGCGTACAGTTCTGGTCACCGCATTGTAGGAAGGGTGTGGAAGCATTGGAAAGGATGCAGCGGAGATTTCCCAGGATGTTGCCTGGCATGGAGAGAAGGTTTTAAGAGGAAAGGCTGAGGGACTTGAGGCTGTTTTTGTTCCAGAGAAGAAGGTTGAGAGATGACTTCACAGAGACATACAAGATGATCAGTGGATTAGATAAAAGAAGTTACTGCAGATGCTGGAATCTGAAACCAAAAGAGAAAATGCTGGAAAATCTCAGCAGGTCTGGCAGCATCTGTAAGGAGAGAAAAGAGCTGACGTTTCGAGTCTATCTGAGTCAGGCCTGCTGAGTTTCTCCAACATTTTCTCTTTTATGATGAAGTAACCAGTTTGATTGGCACCACATCTACAAACATTCAGTCTATCCAACACGTAGTCAGCACCTTCAACATCCATGACCATTACCTTCCTAAAGACTAAGGTAGTAGATGCATGAGAACACCATGACCTGCATGTTCCCTTACAAGCCACTCACTATCCTGTCTTGGATCTATATTCCTTTAGTAAAGTCCCATCCGACCATAGGGCTGATCTCTCTGAGACCTGACTGGTCGTGTGTTTAACCTGGATCACCATGCCTCAGGGAAGCTGGGGGTTGAGAAGTGGGACTTTTATTGTGATCCCAACCAGCATGGTTTGGAGGAGCTGGTATTCGTCTGGGGGGTGGGCAAGGTTAAAAATCACACAACACCAGGTTGTAGTCCAACAGGTTTATTTGGAAGCACTAGCTTTTGAAGCACTGATGAAGAAGCAGCACTTCAAAAGCTAGTGCTTCCAAATAAACTGTTGGACTATAACCTGGTGTTGTGTGATTTTTAACTTCAACCAGTGTGGGAATTGAACCTGTGCTATTAATGTAGAACATTGAACAGGAAAGCACAGGACAGGACATTGTAACCATGATGACATATATTGAGCAGAGTGCAGTGCTGGCTGAATTTATTTTGAAATGTTTCTGACCTGTGTCGCATTTTCAGACAGCACTGTCAGGCAGTGATTAGTCCTTAAGGCAGGTCATAAAATCACTGCTGCTAAAAGCAGGAATAACTACTTATAATCCAGAATAATTGTCTGATATTTGGTCTGTTCCTGTGTCTCAGATGTTCTTGTACCCCTCGTGATCCCAGGGTGGTCGGTGTTTGTGTTTGAGTGGAACAAAACATACTGCCCGTGCCAGCAGCGCAGCAAATCAGTGACTGTCATTGTAACGGGAGGGTGTTCTGTAACCAGGGCTCTATAGAGCTGCAGCATAACCTCGCAGCTCTTAAACTCAGCTGGAATTGTATTTGAAGAGTATCTTTATCTCTGGTGTAATTGTGGGTTAACACATTTATCGGGACAGCACAGTAACCTCTGCAGTGAGCAGTTTCCCATTCAAACTGACAATGATTGATGCTTGTTAGTGTAAGGGTATCATATCAAAAGAACTGATCTGAAGGAGATGGGGATCAAGACCTGGGTCAAGAGCAGGCTCAGGGTGATCTGTCTGAGAAGAGTTCCCATCACCTGTCCTGTGGGGATTGGCTCACTGCCATCAATTCAACCCCTCACTTTCCACATGGAAATATTGTCATCATCTCAATCTGAATGTACACAATACAAATCATACCTGAGTATATTTGGTAAATGACTATAAGTAATGTAACCAAATTGATTCCCTGGGGTTTGAGATTAGAATGAGAATTAGATTTTATTGTCACGTGTACAGGAATACATGAGGACAGTGAAAAGTGCACACAGACACCATTCTCCACCACCATCTGCAACAAGATAGATTCACTTCCATTGCCTTGGCCATACACCAGTCAGAATCTGTCAGCTCCGAAAGAAATCATCCACTCTGATGGAGAATGGGGAAACTGCTATCCAGCCAGTGAATGACCTTTACTGTCTGAATCCTGAACCTGTTGCTGTTCCTGGTGATTCATGGTTCAGCCCCAGTGTATTGGAAGGTAGTGGGTCGAAGCCCTACATTAAAAAAGGGAGACAGAAAGCAGGAAGCACAAGCCGGTTAGCTTAACATGTCACAGGGAAACTGCTGGAAGGTATTATTCAACCAGATACAGCAGGTCACATTGATCAGTTGAAGATAATCTGGCAGAGTCGACATTGTTGTGTGTGTCCATTGAGTTTCTTTGAGGATGTAACATGTGTCATTGATAAAGGGGACTGCCCTCAGCTTAGCTTTTGTCCCATAAAATAACCCAGCAAATGTCATGACAGGAGGTAAAGGCTCACAGTGTGTGTGTGTGTGTGTGTGTGTGTGTGTGTGTGGGGGGGGGGGGGGGGTGGGGGGGGGGGGGGTGGTAATGATCACACGGGAGCACGGGAGCACTGTGGTTTATTGAAACGGATGAGGAGCAGCACTTACATATCCGATAGTGTTGGGGCTTAAAGCAGCCCTTACATATCCGATAGTGTTGGGGCTTGAAGCAGCACGTCCATATCCGATAGTGTTGGGGCTTGAGGCAGCACTTACATGTCCGATAGTGTTGGGGCTTGAAGCAGCACTTACATATCGGATAGTGTTGGGGTTCGAAGCAGCACTTACATATCCGATAGGGTTGGGGCTTGAAGCACCACTGACATTTCCGATAGTGTTGGGGCTTGAAGCAGCACTTACATATCCGATAGTCTTGGGGCTTGAAGCAGCACTTACATATCGGATAGTGTTGGGGCTCGAAGCAGCACTTACATATCCGATAGTGTTGGGGCTTGAAGCAGCACTTACATATCCGATAGTGTTGGGGCTCGAAGCAGCACTTACATATCCGATATTGTTGGGGCTTGAAGCAGCACTTACATATCCGATAGTGCTGGGGCTCGAAGCAGCACTTACATATCCGATAGTGCTGGGGCTTGAAGCAGTACTTAAATATCCGATAGTGTTGGGGTTCGAAGCAGCACTTACATATCCGATAGTGCTGGGGCTTGAAGCAGCACTTACATATCCGATATTGTTTGGGCTTCAAGTAGCACTTACATATCCGATAGTGTTGGTCCTTGAAGCAGCACGTACATATCCGATAGTGCTGGGGCTTGAAGCAGCACTTAAATATCTGATAGTGCTGGGGCTTGAAGCAGCACTTACATATCCGATAGTGCTGGGGCTTGAAGCAGCACTAACATATCCGATAGTGCTGGGGCTCGAAGCAGCACTTACATATCCGATAGTGCTGGGGTGCGAAGCAGCACTTACATATCCGATAGTGCTGGGGCTTGAAGCAGCACTTACATATCCGATATTGTTTGGGCTTCAAGTAGCACTTACATATCCGATAGTGTTGGTCCTTGAAGCAGCACGTACATATCCGATAGTGCTGGGGCTTGAAGCAGCACTTAAATATCTGATAGTGCTGGGGCTTGAAGCCGCACTTACATATCCGATAGTGCTGGGGCTTGAAGCAGCACTAACATATCCGATAGTGCTGGGGCTCGAAGCAGCACTTACATATCCGATAGTGCTGGGGTGCGAAGCAGCACTTACATATCCGATAGTGCTGGGGCTTGAAGCAGCACTTACATATCCGATAGTGCTGGGGCTTGAAGCAGCACTTACATATCCGATAGTGCTGGGGTGCGAAGCAGCACTTACATATCCGATAGTGCTGGGGCTGGAAGCAGCACTTACATATCCGATAGTGCTGGGGCTCGAAGCAGCACTTACACATCCGATAGTGCTAGGGCTCGAAGCAGCACTTACATATCCGATAGTGCTGGGGCTTGAAGCAGCACTTACATATCCGATAGTGCTGGGGTTCGAAGCAGTACTTACATATCCGATAGTTCTGGGATTCGAAGCAGCACTTACATATCCGATAGTGTTGGGGCTCGAAACAGCAGTTACATATCCGATAGTGTTGGGGCTCGAAGCAGCACTTATATATCCGATAGTGTTGGGGCTTGAAGCAGCACTTACATATCCGATAGTGCTGGGGCTTGAAGCAGCACTTACATATCCGATAGTGCTGGGGCTCGAAGCAGCACTTACATATCCGATAGTGCTGGGGCTTGAAGCAGCACTTTCATATCCGATAGTGTTGGGGCTTGAAGCAGCACTTACATATCCGATAGTGTTGGGGCTTGAAGCAGCACTTACATATCCGATAGTGTTGGGGCTTGAGGCAGCACTTACATATCTGATAGTGTTGGGGCTCGAAGCAGCACTTACATATCCGAGAGTGTTGGGGCTTGAAGCAGCACTTCCATATCCGATAGTGTTGGGGCTTGAGGCAGCACTTACATATCTGATAGTGCTGGGGCTCGAAGCAGCACTTACATATCCGATAGTGTGGGGGCTTGAAGCACCACTGACATTTCCGATAGTGTTGGGGTTCGAAGCAGCACTTACATATCCGATAGTGCTGGGGTTCGAAGCAGCACTTACATATCCGATAGTGTTGGGGCTTGAAGCAGCACTTACATATCCGATAGTGCTGGGGCTTGAAGCAGTACTTAAATATCCGATAGTGTTGGGGTTCGAAGCAGCACTTACATATCCGATAGTGCTGGGGCTTGAAGCAGCACTTACATATCCGATAGTGTTGGGGTTCGAAGCAGCACTTACATATCCGATATTGTTTGCGCTTCAAGCAGCACTTACATATCCGATAGTGTTGGGGCTTGAAGCAGCACGTACATATCCGATAGTGCTGGGGCTTGAAGCAGCACTTAAATATCCGATAGTGCTGGGGCTTGAAGCAGCACTTACATATCCGATAGTGCTGGGGCTTGAAGCAGCACTAACATATCCGATAGTGCTGGGGCTCGAAGCAGCACTTACATATCCGATAGTGCTGGGGCTTGAAGCAGCACTAACATATCCGATAGTGCTGGGGCTCGAAGCAGCACTTACATATCCGATAGTGCTGGGGCTTGAAGCAGCACTTACATATCCGATAGTGCTGGGGTGCGAAGCAGCACTTACACATCCGATAGTGCTAGGGCTCGAAGCAGCACTTACATATCCGATAGTGCTGGGGCTTGAAGCAGCACTTACATATCCGATAGTGCTGGGGTTCGAAGCAGTACTTACATATCCGATAGTTCTGGGATTCGAAGCAGCACTTACATATCCGATAGTGTTGGGGCTCGAAACAGCAGTTACATATCCGATAGTGTTGGGGCTCGAAGCAGCACTTACATATCCGATAGTGATGGGGCTTGAAGCAGCACTTACATATCCGATAGTGTTGGGGCTTGAAGCAGCACTTACATATCCGATAGTGCTGGGGCTTGAAGCAGCACTTACATATCCGATAGTGCTGGGGCTCGAAGCAGCACTTACATATCCGATAGTGCTGGGGCTTGAAGCAGCACTTACATATCCGATAGTGTTGGGGCTTGAAGCAGCACTTACATATCCGATATTGTTGGGGCTTGAAGCAGCACTTACATATCCGATAGTGCTGGGGTTCGAAGCAGCAGGAACATATCCGATATTGTTGGGGCTTGAAGCAGCACTTACATATCCGATATTGTTGGGGCTTGAAGCAGCACTTACATATCCGATAGTGCTGGGGTTCGAAGCAGCAGTTACATATCCGATAGTGCTGGGGTTCGAAGCAGCACTTACATATCCGATAGTGCTGGGGCTTGAAGCAGCACTTACATATCCGATAGTGCTGGGGCTGAAGCAGCACTTACATATCCGATAGTGCTGGGGCTTGAAGCAGCACTTACATATCCGATAGTGTTGGGGCTTGAAGCAGCACTTTCATATCCGATAGTGTTGGGGCTTGAAGTGAGTTTGCCAATTGCTGGGTTTTTTTTCCCTTTGGCCCAAGCTGCCTCCTGTTCACCATGGGGTGGGGAGTGGGGGGGTGGGTGGGGAAGAGGTGTATAATCCCTCTGTCCATCCATCTCCCATCAGGATGGCCTGAAGGTTCTCTGCTTCTTCCTCAGAAAGAGACCTGAACAGTCCCCATCCCCCACCATCCCCATCCACCAGACCCAGCTCATTTGGAACCGTTTCCCTTTCACTGACCTCACTTTCTCCAAGTCAAAGGGCTGCTTCTGGCTACCTGCACGGGTCGCAGTATATCTGTGTCTTTGTGGGGAAGGTGGAATAGTTATTGGCGCAGTCCTATTTAGTTCTTTCTCCAACCTGTTGGTGATGCAATTGCTGCTATTCCTGCTCTCACCAGAATTAGAGGAAAAATATATTAATTTGTTTCCAATATCTGTCTTTCCCTCATTACCTGTTTGCTACCCTGTTATTGCAGCCTTTGGTGTTCCCGTTAAGGCAATGTTTTTTTCTTCATGGACAGTGATTACCATGGTGTTCATGGAACAGATTTCAGGAATAGTCCTCATTGCAGAGTACCTTATCCACCCGAAGGAATTGGGGAATATGGACTCGGTGCTGCATATTTACTGAGCAGCTCCCCCAGGACAGGGATCAGCAAAGAAAATCAAGTCTAAAGACTTTAATGTAATGTTTGTGATGAAATTGAACATTTTACTGGAATCAACACATGTTCAGCAATTATTGAGAAGTTATATCTCATATATGGGAAGTAAAGTTTGTTGGAAGGACACATACATGTCATTTTCAAAGATTTCTTTTCTTCTGACAAATTGTCAGGATCATTGATCTGTAGCATGGAAGCAAATCTGTGGTGAGTTCTGTGGAATTTCACATCCCAATATAACCCAACCATTTGGTGTGATTTATTATATGAAGGTCCTCCTTGCTGTCTCTTCTCTCTCCCTCTTACAGCAAACCTACTGACCATCATCATTCTCTCCAATGGGAAGTGTGGACATTCCAAATGTATCTCCGTGTACATGATCGCCATGGCAACTGCAGATTTCCTGGTCCTGTTTTTGGGTGTTGGATCACGTTTTGAGATATCACATTCCAGATTCAATTCTGTCCTACGCTGCAGTTTGTAAATTCATCCTGTGTTTTATTCCTGCAACAATGGATATGTCAGTCTTGTTGACTGTCTTCTTTACAATGGACTGTTTTGTAACTGTCTGTTGTCAGATATTTAAAGCAGACTATTGCACAGTGCGAACTGCTGCTCTGATGATGACAGCATTCCCTGCCCTGATTTCTTTCCAGAACACATCCTGCTGGTTTCCATATGACCCTGGCTGAATAATTCCCAACGTTGCCTGGGGCTGTCACTCCAATGTGACCTTTTACACATCAACTGCAGGTGAGGCATCCTCCTGGGTGAAAAGGATTTCAGTTGCATGGCTGCCTTTTTGTTTGAGATTACTGTTTAACTCTTTAACAATCCGGTGTATTTTAGTGGACAGCAGAGTCTGCAGGCGATTGTGGGATCTCAGCAATGAGAACAGCACAGACACAGAGATGAAACACAGAAGGAAATCCATCGTTTTCCTGTTCAGTCTATCAGGCAGTTTTGTGCCTTACAGCCATCATTAACTTTTTAACCAATTAAAAGACAGCGATAGTACATTACCGAGATGTTTATACAGCTCCAACATACACCGCCATTGATACTGGGGACATCTAATGGATTTGAGTTTCTGCACAAACACGTGTCATTATGCAGCTACCCAAAACCAAATTCAGGGAAGAGATGAAGAAGGTGATGAAATCTCCCTTCATTTTGATATTGAATTTGGTTAAACAACATTAAACTGAAACTTTCTTCCCAGACTGAGTAAATGCCAACCTGTGGTCTCACTCAGAATGGCCTATTCTATTACGGCTAAGAAGGATTCCACTTGTGAAAATGAAACGCTCTTGGAATACATTTTTCAAACTGTCAGCTATGTTTGATACCTGCTCATTTCTCAGGGGGTAACAGTCCTGATGGTGGTTACCCTCCATCCAGTCAAATTGTTCTCCCGGTTTTACCTGCATGTAAACCCCAGAACTTCTTTTAAATTACATTCTCAAGATAGCTCAGCGTTTCTAACAATAGGTGTGAAGTCTGTCTGTGTCCCAGTGCTATGTCAGACTGAGGAGCCATCCGCATACACAGGATCTGCTCAGATGAGGAGGAATGTGACGAGCACTTGAAAGTGCTCAAGGATGTCGTCATGAGAACAGGGTATGATACTCAACTCATCGACTGCCAGTTCTGACATGCCACAGCGAGGAACTCCAGTGACCTCCTCAAGAGACAGACATGACGCTATGACAATGAATGATTTACAGCGCACAACAATCACCAGACAGGGGTGTTCCCTCCCAGTCAGGGAACACTTCAGCAGGCAGGGACATGTGGTCTTGGATCTTCGGATGACCATCCTCCAAGGCAGACTTCAGGACAAGCAACAACACAAAGTGGCCGAGGAGAGGCTGATAGCCAAGTTCGGTCCCCATGGGGATGGCCTCAAATGGGACCTTATGTTCATCTCTCACTACAGGTGACCCCACTGCACTACACAGACACACACAGAGACACAGACACACACACAGACACACACAAACAGACACACACACACACACACACACACACACACACACACACACACACACCCTCCCTCTCATCTCAAATGCACATCCAAAGCCCCTGCCCTCACACCCACACACACCATCTCACAGACGGATACTCCATCACACTCACACAGACACTTAACCAAGCCTACACACACACTCTTCCACGTGCACTCACATCCACATGCACACACTCACATGCACACTCACTCTGTTGCTCCGACACGCACACACAATGAAGTTTATGGGGTGAGCATGTTTTTGCAGAATTACATTTTATTTTGCTCAAAACCTGCATGAATCCATGTAAAACTATGCAGAAAGTTTGTCAGTCTAACATGGCATTTGGACACACACACACAGACACACAGACACAGACACACACACACACACATACACACACACAAACACACAGACACAGGCACACACACACACAGAGACACAGACACACACACAGACACACACACACACACACACAGACACACACACACACACAGACACACACACAGACACACACAGACACACAGATACACACACACACAGACACACAATCACACAGACACAGGCACACACACACAGACACACACAGACACAGACACAGACACACGCACAAACACACCCCTCCCTCTCATCTCAAATGCACACACAAAGCCCCTGCCCTCACACCCACACACACCATCTCACAGACGGATACTCCATCACACTCACACAGACACTTAACCAAGTCTACACGCACACTCTTCCAATTGCACTCACATTCACATGCACACACTCACATGCACACTCACTCTGTTGCTCCGACACGCACACACATAGAAGTTTATGGGGTGAGTATGTTTTTGCAGAATTACATTTTATTTTGCTCAAAACCTGCATGAATCCATGTAAAACTATTGAGAGGGTTTGTCAGTCTGACATGGCATTGGGACACAGACAGACTTCACACCTATTGTTAGAAACGCTGAGCTATCTGGAGAATGTAATTTAAAAGATGTTCTGGGGTTTACGTATCAAAGAATCGGCAAATCCTGTTCTAAAAGTTGAAAGCTTTAATGTAAAATTGTTTAGTATATCACATCTCCATGACACTGGACTCCTTTGGCTATAAATTCTGTGACCATGATCTTATTCTCCACAACCACCTGATGAAGGAGTGGCACTCTGAAAACTAGTGCTTCCAAATAAACCTGTTGGACTCTAACCTGGTGTTGTGTGATTTTTAACTTTGTCCACCCCAGTCCAACACCGGTAACACCAAGGCATGTCTAGAAAGGAGAAGAGCACACAACTGCTCAAAGGAACATGGAGACAAATTCCAACAGAGGAAGAAGTCAATCAGCTCAGTGTGTTTGTACTGATGCACGAAAGGTCTGCAGCTCCATTCACACTTTACACAGCTCCTGTATTCTATTCCATTTGTGTCTCATCCCCAACTAAAGCCAACCCAGTTTCTCTGGTCAGTAGAATAGGTCAGTCTCAGGTTCGGACAGTGGAGTTCTCTTTGTTGGGCAGAGCAGTGGCATGATCACCATCTGCTACATCGGACACTGTTACCTCTGTAAAGGTTTTCCAGATTGACTGGGACGATGTGACAGTCGAAGGGAGGGTCCGGACCAGTATAACTGGTGACATGGCAGCAGTTTGACCCCACAAAACATTGTGAGTCATCTTCATCCCACTTCATGTTCCCCACCTCTCTATTTCCCCCTCCCCGTATTGGTCGATAAATGGATGGTACAGGATGTGGAGAGATCATCAGCTTTACTGGGATTCGGAATGTGAAGGCAATGGCCCTGAGAGATATTCCTGTCTATTCCAGAGGATCTTCAGGCTTCATTGTTCCCTCCGAAATAAAGATAATTTAAGTTACATTTTTCAGCACTCGACAATCCTCACTAATTCTCCTATTGCTGCTTCTGAAACCTCCCGGAATCACAAGGACATGCACATTTACAAAGTGGATAAATATCCAGAGTTCGATATTGTCACTTACCTTGCGAAATACAAGAGATTGTTTGGATGTTTCAGGACTGGAGGGACATTGGTCAATTTTACTCCAAACAGACAATGGGTTTGAAGTTGAGCAGAGATTGATGGATGTGATTGAGAAGATGCTGAATGATCTATTACACTGACAGAGACGTTCTCTTTGATTTAAGTCTGCAGACTGTCCAGATTTTGATCAAAGATCTTGCTTGGGATTGATGGAGATGATTGGGAGATGGGTAGATTGGGACTGACTTCCAGAGTTGTCCTCCCCCCCCCCGTCAGGATGGGCTCAGTCTAGCTGTTCCTCATGGGGACAGTCTCACTGGTCACTCTATGTGTAGTGTGACTGTCCCCTGCCCCTTGACCCAGCTCTGGGACCCTGTCTCTCTCGCCCCCCTGTTGCTATTGTTAGAAGCAAAATCAATAAAATTTAGACGAGACCACCAACACTGGAAACAAGACAATTTATTCTACAATCTTATAAGAAAGGGCATCAAATGCAGAAGCAAATGAGCAATGAACATTCAAACTAGTACACAGTTATACTTTTGAGCTGCGTGAGGTCACCTCTCCTGAGTCTTACATTACCCAATCTTTCTTATTGTATTCTACCACTACCCAGCTGCGCTCCGCCCTTATCGCCCCCTTTTCTCCAAGTTGGCAACCTTTCCCTCTGTAAGTGCTGACATGAGGCTAAACTTGTATCTTGATGTTCTTTTGCTTTGCTTGTATCATCTTCCATTGTTCATAGGTACATTCCATTCTTGAACATACGTTTTAACAATGTATCTTTTCATGCTTGGTTTATGTGTTTCAGCTGTCTCAGCTATTTTGCTGAGACTATTATTTAAAAGAATTATTTGCTTTAATAATTCTGCACTAAAGTTAGTATTTAATTATCCACAATTATTCATTAAAGATAAAGATATGTTTCCCTAATGCTTGCCTAGCTGATATTATTCCCTGTACCCCTTGTCCGCACATACACACTCTGGTGCAGAGGTTCACAATCTTGTCATTTCTGTCCTTCTAAATCTGTCTTTTTTTAAACTCCAGGAGTAATCTGCTCCTCTCTCTTTCTTGCGCTTGTGCTATTGTCATGACCATTATTGATTGTTGCCCTCCCAAAGACGTTACCAGCTTAGTCATTATCCACTTTAACACATTCAACCCTATCAATAGACCTACTATTATTAGTAATACATAAATGCCTAAATTAACTCTCCATTTTCCCCAACCAGTCAGTCTCCAGTTACCCATCCCCATCCTTCACCTTTTCGGAGTTGATCCCCAATTTCTCTTACATTGTTTATCTTTTTCTTTACTATTTTTGCCTTATCTTCCACTATGGAAGAGGTGTCTGGGATGAAAGTGCAGCATTCCTCACCAATCAGAGCACAGGTTCCCCCCCCTTTTTCGGCCAAGAGATAATCTAAAGCCATTCGATTCTGTTAAGCTGTTAGTCTTGTGGCAATTATTTCGGTGGTTATGGCCGATATTTGGGACTGAGTTTCTCCCATTGCGTCGGTGGTATCATTAATTAAATTTTCAAGGGCAGCCGCCAGTTTCTGTATTTCTACCCCTGTCCTTGTAGTGCCATAGTTTGGGAATAGTGTCCACAACAGACAGTCTCCTTCAGAGACCTCTCGGGTCTTACGTCTCATCCCCCCTTCCTTTCTCAGGTTGGGCTCATGTTTTCCTATTCGGAGGTGAGGGACATATAAGCGAGGTAACAGCAGCCACTCCAGCCTTTCTGGTCTTGAGGCAGTGTTTCATCAACTTCATAACATGCATGTATTTCTACACATTCGGTCACGTAAACATATTTTTCCCCGGGAATAAATGGATAGGCGTTCAGGCTGCATACCCAATATGTTCTGTGTAATATTCGGGGAGTGGTCGTGGTCGTAGCTTGGCTGGTGTAGACACAAGATGATCTTCCTAACTGGAAGGGTACGGTGTCATTCTGATTACAGAAACAGGTGGTATTCACTGCTCCTTTTGGTGGGGAAATTCTAAGGCCATCGATAACACCCTGAGTTTTCGGGGCCGGCCTTGGGAACCATCCCACAAAGTTATATTTTCTCTTTTCAGATTTCCACTTTATATTACTTGTGCCCAAGTCAAATTGTTGTACATCGTATCCTTCTTTTTTAGTGAGCGGTATTACCGAGGTGGGGATTCCGGATTCGCCATGGTGTGGAATTTCTGCACATACCCAACTGTCGGCAAGTCCCTCTTGTTTAGCATAATTTTGGCATAGTGTAGTGAAGTGATTTTTTTCACTTCCTTGAACAGTTAATACTATTAACATTACAATGCTATACCAGTATTCACCCATCTCTGAACCCTGCCTCCCGCCCTATCTTAATCTTGTAGGCGCCAGGGAAAAGTGAGTCCACACAACCCTTACAATCAATAACTATATATATATATATCATCAAACGTTAAAAAGAGTGAAAGAGTCTTTTATCGCAGTTCATTCCTTCTTTCTCAGCTTAACTTTCAGAGGGTTGTCTGTAGGAAGAGCGGACCACTCCACCAATGGGGCGTTCACAGGACCTTTGATGCGAGTGTGATGACTCCACCCTTTCCCAACAGTCCGGATAGCTGTCTCAGTCGTCAGGAGGGTTGGGAATGGTCCCTCCCAGCTCGGGTTGAGTTTGGTATCTTTCCAGGCCTTGATCAGGACCCAATCACCCGGCTGTATACGGTGTGCTGCAAATTCGAGCGGCAGTGTCTGTACCAACAAGCCTTTATTCCTAAGAATAGATAATGAAGAGCCAAGTGCTACAATATAATTTTTCAAAACCTTGTCATTAAATTCAGCTGTAGGCACCTCTCCTTTCCCTCCTAGGAATGGTAGCCCAAACATCATTTCATAAGGAGAAAGGCCGATATCGCGCCTTGGGGCAGTCCGAATGTGTAATAGCACAATCGGTAAACATTTGGTCCATGGTAATCGAGTCTCTCGGACTAGTTTAGATAATTGCTTCTTTATGGTCTGATTCATTCGTTCCACCCGTCCAGAGGAGGGTGGGTGCCAAGGGGTGTGGAACTCCCAAGAGATCTCTAATCTTGCCATTACGTCTTGCAAGATATTGGAAGTGAAATAGCTACCTTGGTCTGAGTCTGTACTTTCCACTATTCCATATCATGGGATGATATGTTCGAGGAGGGTTTTCATCACTCCTTTTGAGGTGGCTGATTGGAAAGCTTCCATCCACCCGGTTAAATGGTCTACTAGCACTAACAGGTACTTCTGTTTTCCCATCGGGATAGTTCGGTATAGTCCACCTGTATACTTTGGAAGGGTCTCACTCCTGGGTTTCTTCCTCCTTTAAGCCCTTCCTTTACTATTTTCTTATTGATCTTTTGACAAGTTAGACATCCTGCACATATCTGTTTCGCCAATGTATATATTCCCTTACATCCATATTTTCTTAATACAGTGTCACACATGGCTTGGGAACCCCAGTGACTACCCTGGTGTATCGTGGCTAAGATGTTTCTCATGACTGGTTTACTCAGTAATTCCCTCCCATCCGGGAGGATCCACTTTCCTTCAGTTGTCTTAGTGGCTCCTATTTCTTGGAACTCTTTTTCCTCTTCTCCTGTGTATATGGGGTTCATGGGAGAAGAGTCAATTAAGGGTGTAAGAATCTGTATCCTTGTTACTGTATGGTTCATAGCTGCCTCTTTGGCTGCCTCGTCTGCTAGCCAGTTTCCCTTTGCTTCTAGAGTGTTCCCCTTCTGGTGTCCAGGTACATGGACTATAGCTATTTCTTGGGGTAATTTCAAACTTTTCAATCCTTGTCCTATTAACTCTTCATGTACTAACTCCTTTCCCTGACTATTGATTAGTCCCCGTTCTTGCCATATCTTTCCGAAGGTATGGACTACCCCATAGACACACTTGGAGTCAGTGTAAATTGTCCCATCCCGTTTCTCGAAGTTTCTCTAAGCTTGGTTTAATGTGTACAATTCACAGGTCTGGGCTGACCATGTGTTAGGCAGACGGTCAGCCTCCACTGTTTGGTTTTTGTTACCGTCCACTACTGCATATCCATTGTGTCTTTTTCCTTCCACTCCTCTCGATGATCCATCTATAAATAATCTATCCCTGTCATGGAGAGGTAGATCTCTCAGGTCCTGTCTAATTTTGGTTTGATATTCGATGATATCTAAACAGTCGTGCTCTAATTCTCGTTTGTCTAGAGGTTCTCCCTTCCAAAGAAAGGTAGCTGGGTTTAGACAGGTGTCTGTTGCTAACACGAGGTCATCTTTCTCCATCAGGATGGCCTCGTATTTTAGAATTTGGGAATCTGTCAACCATCTTCCTGCTTTTTGGTTTAACACAGTTCTGACTTGATGGGGAGTGCTAACTACTAGCGCTCCTCCGAAAGTAAGTTTCCAGCTTTCTTCTCCCAATATGGCCGTTGCTGCAACTGCCTGTAGACATCTAGGATTTTGGACAGGAAGGCTATGGGCTGTTTCTTTCCCCCTCCTTTCTGGGTTAACACTCCTAAGGCTGCTCCATTGTTTATTCTCACAAAAAGGTGACATGGTTTCTCTAGGGAAGGAAGGGCCAATACTGGTGCTTGTGCTCGACAACTCTTCACCTCATGTAACCATTCCTTTTCCTCTTCTGTCCAGTACAGTCCTTCGTGTTCTGATTCTGTCAGTTTGTAATATAACCTCTTCATTTTCTGGACATAGGCTTCTATCCATAATCTACAATAACCCATCAGCCCAAGGAACTTTTGTAATTCCCGTTTGGTGTTCGGGAGAGGCAGTTCTACTATCCCTCGATTTCTTTCGGGGTTAATGTGTCTAGTTCCCTCGCTAATAAAGTGTCCTCAGTATTTCATCTCTTTTTCTGCACATTGCAATTTATTCCTAGATACTCTTAAACCCCATCGCTCTCGGGAATTCAACAATCCATTGGTGGCCGAACTTACATCATTTCTCTTTTGTCCTGACACAAGTAGATCATCTACAGATTGCATCAGTGATGTCTCCCGGGGCACTTTATATTGTTCTAGGGCTTGTTGCAGTACTTGCCCAAATAAGTGAGGTGATTCTGTGAATCCCTGGGGAAGTACCGTCCATCGGAACTGTTGCTTTCTGCCAGTGTATGGGTTTTCCCATTCAAAAGTGAACATGTCGCGGCTCTCTGGGGCTAAAGGATAAGCCCAGAATGCATCTTTTAAATCTATTACACTAAACCAGTGGTGGTTACACAGTATCTTACTAAAAAGGGTGTATGGAT
This sequence comes from Chiloscyllium punctatum, assembly GCF_047496795.1. Taxonomy (NCBI): domain Eukaryota; kingdom Metazoa; phylum Chordata; class Chondrichthyes; order Orectolobiformes; family Hemiscylliidae; genus Chiloscyllium; species Chiloscyllium punctatum. Next base: position 37,371,136 of record NC_092767.1, read on the forward strand.
TGGGCACCGCTGGGTGCTGTGTCCGGACCAGTCGGTTCACTAATCTGAGATCTTGTACCAGTCGGAAAGTTCCACTTGGTTTCCGGACGGGTAATATTGGGGTATTAAAGTTTGACAGGCATGGTTCTAATAGCCCTTCTTTTACTAGAGAGTCTATTACCAGTTGTAAACCTTTGTGCCCCTCTAATGAAACCAGATATTGTTTAAGCCTGACTATTTTATTTTCTTGGGACAGTGTAATTCCGATGGGGTTAACGTTCAAATGACTCGTTCCCGGTTCTCGCCCACACGTAGGGTTTATCTGTTCTTCATCACTGGTCGTTAGTTTATTTATTGTTACAGTTATTGAACTATTCTCTACTCCAACCTTCAAGTTTAACAAAATGATTAAATCCCTACCCAAGAGATTGCTTCCAACATCAGGAATATATAATCGTTGTCCCGTCACTTCTTCGGTATTTCCCCTTATTAGGGTCGGCTCAAAAATGGGCACAAAGAATCCTTCACCTTTTACTCCAGAAACTCTGAGACTCTTATTAGTTAATTTAACACCGTTAGGTCTAAAACTTAGGGATGACCGAGCTGCTCCCGTATCCACCACAAACACTGTCTCCTCTCCTTCAGGTCCCACCTTTAGATTTATCAAGGGTTCCCGGTGGGTCTCAGGAGGAAGGAACCCCCTGACTCCCCTATTCCTCATCAAAACTCATCAATAATACTGCTTCTCTTTGTCGTCCTAACTTTGGACATTGCCTTTTAAAATCTCCTGATTTTCCGCAGTAATAACATCCTGCCAGTTGCTTCCTTCCCCTACCATCTGTTCTCTGTCTCTCTTGTCCTCCCCTGTTGTTTTCTGATTCTAACTTTCTTGTCGTAATTTCCTCAACTGCTGCAACCATTATTTTAGTTTTCTGTTTTTGTTTCTCCTCTTCTCTTTTCACATACACTTTCTGTGCCTCATGGAACAGTTCTTCCATCTGTCTTTCACTCCATTACAGAAAAAGAATTTCTGTAACTTCTTTTTTATGTCCGGCCATGATTTAGTCACAAACTGGACCTTTAAGAGTCCCTGTGCTACCGGATCATCGGGATTCATTCCCAAATATTTTCTAGTGGCTTCTTTTAGTCTCTGTAAAAAGGCTGACGGGGCTTCCTCCTTTTCCTGTCTTACTTCAAAGGCTTTAAAAAAAATTCTGAGATTTAGGTGCTGCTTCTCTAATACCCAAAATAACTATTTCTCGAAAGTCTCTCATTTCTCCTCTATCATGGTCATCCATGCCCTGCCAACAGGGGTCCACATTGGGAAATTTGTTTTCTGCTGGTATTATTCCTTCATTCACCGGGTGTCTCTTTTCCCATTCCCTCAGGGCAGCTCTTCTGATCATACCCCTTTCTTCCCCTGAAAATATCGTCCCCAGAATGTTCATCAGTTCACCCCATGTGTACAAATTCAGCCCCAAGAATTGATCCAACTGTTCCGCCAATCCTACTGGGTCGTCAATCAAGCTTTTCATGTCTTTTTTAAAGAATCTAACTTCCCTGCTAGTTAGTGGGGCACTGACATATCTGATTTCACTGTTACCAACGGGTACTTCTCTAAGTGGATATATTTGTGCCGCTGCCCCACCTATGTCCCCCCTTCCCTCTTTTTCACTGCTGATCTAGACTTAATCGGACTTGGGGGAAGGTCTTCCTCCAGACCTTTTTCAAGTTCTTGTACTGGGGAAGGCGCTGTGGGAGAGGGGAAAGACAACAATGGACCATTACTGTCGTTGTCGTAAGGAGGGGGTAAACTTGACAAAGGATCCCAAAGGGAAACCTTCGTTTCCTCATCACCTTCTTCTGATTTTTTCAAAACAAGGATTTTCGGACTCCCTATCCAACAGGCGGCATAATCAGATTCTTTACAGGAGTATTTTTGTTTCTTATTTACATATATATTTAAATCTTGACATAGCCAATCTTCATCTGACCCACATTTAGGCCAAAATATACTTGGAGTTTTAATGCTTTCCTTCGTCCAGACAAAACAACAAAAGTTTATCATTTCTTTTTTATCCTTCCTTCGCGTCTGAGGATTGTACTTCCAATTACTTAACATTTTTCCTAAAGGATTGTCCGTTGGGATGTGGTCCTTGGACGTCCTTCCAACGTCTCCTTCTAAACTTAAATCACTATTTTTATTCCCCATTTCAATACTCGGCCGTTTCTTTCTGTAATTTAGTTAACCTTACTGAGGTTCGGTGTCACCTCCTTCCACACCCACTTCAGGGTCCTGACCTTCGCGTGGGGGATTTCCCCTCTTAACAGCCGCTCTAAGGCTGGGTGATCAAACCTTACTCGTCAGATTAATCTAGCCAATTAAACACTTTATTTTATATGTTGCCAATTTCCTGTACTTCTCGTACGTCCCCGACCACCACTGCAATACTTAAAGATCAATTTTCTTACCTTGGTCTGTGCACAAGAGTTACCTGATCGAATCAGCGCGCCCCGTCCCACGGCATTACCTGGCAACCACTACCGTTGCCTGTGTACAAAGGAGTTACCCGACCGAACTCGCCGCGTGTCAGCACGCCCTGTCCCGCAGCAACTCCCCAGATATATCCAACTGGCAGCAGTAACTATCGCTGCCTACCCTGGTCGACCGGATTCTCCTAACCCGGTCGCCCAGAACCCAGGTTCCCCGGATCCCCGGATATATCCGACTGGCAGCAACTACCGCTGCCTACCCCGGTCACCCGGATAAGTCTTTTAAGACCTTTCTTACCCAGGTCTGGTGCACACAAGAGTCACTTGACCAAACCCGCTGCGTCTGCCTGTTTTGTTTCCAGGGTCTCTCAGTCCGGATCACGCTCGCCCGAGCCGCCGTGGCAAGGAGGGAAACTAGAGACTACCGAAATCAGCGAGGTGCGCCTTCTCCGTTTTTCCAAAAATGCCGAGCAACCGGAGCTTGGGATCCCGGACGAACCCCCAAATCTGTTAGAAACAAAATCAATAAAATTTAGACGAGACCACCAACACTGGAAACAAGACAAGTTATTCTATGATCTTATAAGAAAGGGCAACAATTATAGAAGCAAATGAGCAATGAACATTCAAACTAGTACACAGTTATACTTTTGAGCTGCGTGAGGTCACCTCTCCCGACTCTTACATTACTCAATCTTTCTTATTGTATTCTATCACTACCCAGCTGTGCTCCGCCCTTATTGCCCCCTTTTCTCCAAGTTGGCAACCTTTCCCTCTGTAAGTGCTGATATGAGGCTAAACTTGTATCTTGATGTTCTTTTACTTTGCTTGCATCATCTTCCATTGTTCATAGGTACATTCCATTCTTGAACATACGTTTTAACAATGTATCTTTTCATGCTTGGTTAATGTGTTTCAGCTATCTCAGCTATTTTGCTGAGACTATTATTTAAAAGAATTATTTGCTTTAGTATTAATTATCCACAATTATTCATTAAAGATAAAGATACGTTTCCCTAATGCTTGTCTTTTCTATACCTGCAAAAACAACACACTTCCCCATTTCTTACACTATGGTGACCATCTCGTTAGCTGTCGCCTTGCTGCTCACGTTGAGGGACAGATTGTCGCTGGTAATGAGGCTGGATATCCCCCACTCCCCTCCCTGCGGTGGCTGTGGTTTCCTCAGTCCCAGGGGACCCAGACTCTCTGCTCTCCAACCACAGTCTCCCCTCCCCCCCATTGGCCGCACCCTCTGATGGAGTGGTCAGGACAGGGACAGTCTCACCCTCGTTACACTCCCAGTCACAATGGTTACCATGGACACGCTTCACTGTCTGTGCTCCAGAACGTTTGATTGGTCAATTTGCACTAAGCCTCCTTACCCACCATAGGTGCTAGTTTACCACCCCATCTCCACGACGGGCACATCCTCACTGCCCCCAGTACACACTGACGTATCAGGCACATTGATGGTGGGTGATGGGCCCAGTCTCACTGGCCCCGAATTCTTCAGTCTCACTGTTCACTGTCTCTGCTCTGACCCCGGGAACAGTGGGCAGTGCCTCACCAATGGGAACACGGCATTGCCCACAAAGGGCTCTCTCCCCCACTCTTGGTGACTGATGGAAGAAGCTGTTCCTGTGGATGGAGCTGAAGGTTCGGTGTGTGGGGGTGGGTCCATTGGGGCTGAGATGAGTCGTACTGGAGCAAGGGAAGGTAAGGGGCCTATTGGTGCAGAGGGAAAGGTCGGCTGGGGTACCCCCTGACTGAGTGTGGACATGGGAACTGGCTGCATGTGTCAGTTCAGAACTGATGTCTCCTCTATACCTTCCTCCTAACACCTTAAAACTATGACTCCTCGTGGCAGACTTATGAGATTTGTTCCCCCTGACGTCATCGTTTTAATCTTGTTGTCTTTGTCTTGTTCCATATTAATGTCAGCAGCTCAAAAATAGTCCCTCTCTCTGAGTTCATCCAGAAGACCAGCTTCATTTCAGAATTGCTTTTCCTCTCACTGAGCTCTTATGTGCTAAAGGGGTCAGTTAAATATGATACAATAGTCTTTTTTGCTCTCAGTGTCTTTCACACTGTTCATATTTAGAGATATTTGAGATATGAAATCCCAAAATACTCTAACACTTCAAAATATTCAAAAATGTCTGACATACTACTCTTCTGTTTTCCTCAGAGGATTTGGTCATCAACTGTAAATTACTAGCAGTGTGGCTGCCACCTTTTTAAAACGATCTCAGCTGAATCCTTATCGTGTCTTTTGTTAATGCATTGAGTATATCAATGAAGGCCCTGTTAACCAGAGTGGAGGAGGAGAGTTGAGGATAAAGGGATGTATATTTATAGGGATGTCCAGTATGGAAACAGACCCTTAATTCCAATTGTCCATGTTGACCAGATATCCTGAAGACATCGAGTCCCATTTGCTAGCATTTGTCTCATATCCCTCTAAACTCTTCCTATTCATGGACCCATCCAGATGCCTTTCACGTGTATTTACACGAGCACCGCTCCCCCTCCCCCCCCACCCCCCACCCGACTTTCTCTGGCAACTCATTCCATGGACGCAACAACCTGTGCAAAAAAGTTGCTCTTTAAGTCCCTTTTAAAACTTTTCCCTCTCGACTATGCCTTCCAGTTTTCGATTCCCCTACCCTGGGGAAAGGATCTTGGCTATTCACCATATCCACGCCTCTCATGATTTTATAAACCTCGATAAGGTCACCCCGCCCCCCGCCCCTCCCCCCCCCCCCCCCCCCCCGCCCCCAGTCTCCAAGCTCCAGGCCAAATAGCCCTATTTGCAAGGAAGTATGAATCATTCTTTTGCTAATTATTTTAGCTGTGTTCTCTATTAATGATCTTCCTGTCAGTCTAAAGAGAGACAGTAATCGCTTCCAGCACGACGGAGGGAGAAGCTCATATTAGATACACGCTGGTGGAAGGTGACATCGAGTCATAGGGTGGTACAACGTGGTACAACTTGTCCAGGCTGACCAGATGTTATAAATTAATCTAGTCCTTTTGCCAGCATTAGCACCAAATCCCTCTCAACCCTTCCTAATCATATACACATTCAGATGGCATTTAAATGTCATAATTGTACCAGCCTCCACCACCTCCTCTGGCAGCTCATTCCATACACACATCAACCTCTGCATGAAAGTGTTGCCCCTTAGGTCCCTTTTAAATGTTTCCCCTCAAACCATAAATCTATACACTCCAGTTCTGGACTCCCCCACTCCAGGCCAAATACCTTGTCTATTTACTCTCTCCATGCCCCTCAGGATTTTATAAACCTCAATAAGGTTTATTGATCTGATGGTCCTTCTAAATCTTTTCTGAACCCTTTCAAGTTTCACAACATTCTTCCTATAGCAGAGAGACCAGAATTGAATGTGGTATCCAAAAATGGTCTAACCAATGTCCTGTACAGCCACACCATGACCTCCCAACTCCTACTCATTGCACTGACCAATAAAGGAAAGCAGACCAAATGTTTTCTTTACTATCCTGTCAACCTGCAACTCCACTTTCAAGGAACTATGAACCTGCACTCCAAGGTCTATTTGTTCAGGGACACACTCCAGCACTTTACCATTAAGTGTATAATTCCTGCTCTGATTTGCCTTTCCAAAACGCAGCACCTCACATTTATCTCAACTCCATCTGCCACCCCTCAGCCTATTGGCCCATCTGATCAAGGTCCCACTTTACTCTGAGGTGACGTTGTTCACTATCCACTGCACCTACAAATTTGTTGTTATTGTAAACTGACTAATCACACCTCCTATATTCACATCCAAATCATTTGTATAATTGACAAAAGGTAGTGGACCCAACACCAATCCCTGAGGCACACTGCTCATCACAGGCCTCCAGTCTGAAAAACAACCCTCCACCACTACCTCTGTCTTCCATCTTCAAGACAGTTCTGTATCCAAATGGCTTCTTCCTGTCTTCCATATGAACTAACTGTGCTAACCAGGCTACTATGAGGAACCTTGTCAAACACCTTACTGAAGTTCATATAGAACATGTCCACTGCTCTGTACTGATCAATCCTCTTCATTACTTCTTAAATAACTCAATCAAGTAGATGAGACATGATTTTCCACACACAAAGCCATATTAACTATCCCAAATCAGTCCTTGCCTTTCCAAACACATGTAAATCCTGTCCTTCAGGAATCTCTCCAGCAACTCGCTCACCTCCAACGTCAGGCTTATTGGTCTATAGTTTCCCAGCTTTTCCTTACCACCTTTCTGAAATACTGACACCACATTAGCCAGTCTTCCAGCACCTCACCTGTAGCTATTGATGATACATTTATCTCAGCAAGGGGCCCAGCAATCACTTTGCTCGATTCTCACAGACGTCTAGGGTACACTTGACCAGGTCTTGGAGAGTTGTCCACTTTCAGGATTTTAAGCCATTCAGCACCTCCTCCTCGATAATATGGACATGTTTCAAGATATCACTAGTTATTTTCCCATGTTCTATATCTTCCATGTTCCTTTCCACAGTAAACACTGATGCTAAACACTAATTTATTATGTCCCCCATTCTCTTGTGTTTCCACACATTGGCTGTCTTGTTGATCTTTGAGGAGCCCTATTGTCTCCCTGGTTACCCTCTTGTCCTTAATGTATTTGTAAAGCCCCTTTGAATTTTCCTTAATCCTATTTGCCAAAGCTATCTCATGTTCCCTTTTTGTCCTCCTGATTTTCCTCTTAAATATAATTCTATAGCCTTTATGCTCTTCGAAGGACTCACTCAATTTCTGCTGTCTATGTCTGACATCTGCTTCCTTCTTTTTCTTGACTAAATAAAACCTCCATTTCTCGAGTCATCCAGCATTTCCTCCACCTACCACCTTGCCCTACACCCTCACAGGAACATACCTTCGCTGGAGTTCCATTATTTCATTTTTGAAGGGATCTATTTTCCAGCCATCCCTTTACCTGCAAACATCTGCCCGACTCCAAACAACTTTTGAAAGTTCTTGCCTAATACCATCAATATTGGCCTTCCTCCAATTTAGAACTTTAATCTTTAAATTTAGGTCAGTGCTTTTCCACGACTGTTTTAAAACTAATACAATTATGCTCATTTGCCCCAAAGTGCTCCCCCACTGACACCACAGTCATCGCAGACTGCCTTATTTCCCAAAAAGACATCAGGTTTTACACCTTCTCTAGTCGGTATATCCACACACTGAATCAGAAGATTTTCTTGTACACACTTAAGAACTTCCTTTCCATCCAAGCCCATACTGTTCAATTTATCAAATGTATATTATTCTAAGACATTAGTTTTCACATTCAACACCCAGCTGCAATTTTCCACTTATGAAAGAACCCATTTGATTTGAATTCCATTGAATTCAGACAACACGTAGACATCTACTCTTCCATATAGACAATGAAACTTGTTCTGATCCCCAACTGATGGTAATACTGGACCAGAATCAAACCTGGTTTGATGGATCATAGGTTTAATTTTCTGTTGCTAAGTTAGTTAACGTGGTGGTTAGTCACTGAGGCAGATTTGGTCCAACTGGGAAGGACATACTATATGGTCACTGTTAGTGTCAAGGTCAATATTGTAGATGAATTGGAACAGCTTCACTTTAATACCTTAGGGCAGACTTGATAACATATGAAGATTATGCCATGATCTTGAGAACTGCTAACATTTTTAGAGGTGCAAGTGTCTTAAGTGAAATTTAAAGGTAGTGAAGATTGTATAGATGGTTATAATCCTGTGATCAAACAGTTTTGATCAGGTGTGAGTTGGTGACAGCCTGTTTGAGTGTTCATACTGTCCCTTGGTTGGTTGTTGGTTCAGAGTCATCATCAGCTGATGATCACGAGGTGATGGTCAGAATACCCATGTGCAGCCCAATGCACCGAATGGCCTCCTGCTGCATTATGCCAATTCTGTGATTCTGTTTTCCTCATTGTTTGGATGTGAACATTGATCACATGGTTCAACACAATAACAAAACTGAGATTTGGAATTTAGTAACAATCAATCACAATATCTGAACATGTTCCATTGTTTTAACTCACTGTGTTCTGTTGTACCGTGTAGTTTCTCCCCCATACCCTCTCCAGCTCACTTCACTCTCATTCACAAGACTCATCCTGGCTATTCAACTTGAAAAAGAATGATTTGCATTGATAGAATGATAGGTGTCACAATGATAGGTCTTTTCAAACTGCTTTACGGTCAATGAATCCTTCCAAAGTATAGTTTCAGTAGGAAATGTGACATTGAGTGGTCACAAACTCAATGTGGTAATGACCAAATCACTGGTTTCTGCATTAATACCTGGGTGTAAATATTGAACAGAACTCTGGGCATAACATCCCCACTCTTCATCCCAGGCTGCAAAAGGATCAGGATGTGAACATAGGAGATGGCTCATTGTGAATTTCCAGTCTTCACTTGATTCAGGGAGGATGCTACAGAATCAGACATTTCCAATCCTTGCTCAAAAAGGTGCGAGCTCAGTCCTAGTAATGGTAGGCCAGTCAGTTTAATGTCAGTGATGAGGCAGGTTTTATAAGTAATAATCTGGGCAAAAATTGATAAACACTGGGATATTTCTAGTTAATCACAGAGCCAAGACACATTGTAAAAGGCGGATTTTGATTCACTAATTTAATGGAATTTTTTGATGAAGTAACAGTGAAGGTTGATGAAGGGAATATGTTGGATGCTGTTTTGGAAAACATTTGACAAAAATGCCACTTAAAAGGCTCCTGACAATGTTGAAGTTCACAAAGTCGGACGGTCGGTATTAGTTTGGATGAAATCATTGGCTACAGGACTGAACAGCAATATTAATCTTTCCTGTTGTATATTGACCATAACTATATTCTGTACTCCAGCTGTAGCCTAACCTATCAATAAAACCTCCAATGCTTCAGCTAATAAGAAAATGTATGATTTTGTGACCACTGTATAATCCTCCCACTCACCTTCAAGGACTTGTGGACATTCACTCCAAGGTCTTGTCTCTCATTATGTCACTCTCTGTTCCCAGTTCAGTGTATTGTCACACTCTCTGTCTCCCTGTGTTCACCGGTCAGTGTGTTATCTCTCCACCTTTCTTTCTTCCCAATTGTGTGTTATCCGCTTGTCTCTCACTTTTTCCAATTGTGTGGTCCCTGTTTTTCTCTCTCTCTGTTCCCAATTCAGTGTGTCGTCTCTCTATCTTTCTCTATTGCCAGTTCAGTGTATTATCACACTCTCTGTCCTCTATTCTCAGTTCAGTGTTTTATCTCTGTTTCTCTCTATTTTTAGTTGTATGCTCTCTGGTTCTCTCTTTCTCCATTCCCAGTTCAGTGTTTTGTCAGTTTATCTTACTCTATTCTCAGTTCAATGTGTTGTCTCTTTGTCTCTCTCCATTTCCAGTTCACTGTGGGTGTCTCTCAATCTCTATTCCCAGTTCAGGGTGTTCGCTATCTCTCTCTATTGCCAGTTCTGTCACTCCCTGTTCCAGTTCAGTGTGTTGTCTCTCTCGATTCCAAGTTGTGTGTTCTCAGTTTGTCTCTCACCTCTCCCAGTTCAATGCATTATCTGTTTCTCTCTCTCCATTCCCAGTTCATTGTGATGTTAGTTTATCTCCTACTATTCCCAGTTCAGTGTGTTATCATCTTTTGTCTATGTTGTCTGTCTATCTCTCACGATTCCCACTTCAGTGTCTTGTACCCTGTTTCCCTCTTTTCCCAGTTCAGTGTTGTATCTCTGTTGCTATTGCCAGTTCTGTGTTGTTCCTCCATCTCTCTCTGCATTCCCAATTCAGTGAGTTGTCTCTCTGTCTCTCATTTTCAAGTTCATTGTGTTGCCACTCTGTCTCTCTCTAATCCCAAATCACTGTCTCTCATTACCTGGTGGTCTAGTGCTTAGGATTCGGTGCTTTCACCGTCGTGGACTGGGTTCGATTCCCAGCCAGGGAATGGGTGCGTTTAATTGTTTTTTGGGCGGCACGGTAGCTCAGTGGATAGCACTGCAGCCTCATAGTGCCAGAGACCCGGGTTCAATTCCCGCCTCAGGCAACTGTCCCCGTGTCTACGTGGGTTTCCTCTGGGTGCTCCGTGCTCCGGTTTCCTCCCACAATAGGTGATCTGGCCATGCTAAATTGCCCGTAGTGTTAGGTGAAGGGGTAAATGTAGGGGAATCTGTTTGGGTGGGTTGCTCCTCAGGGGGTCGGTGTGGACTTGTTATACTGAAGGGTCTGTTTTCACACTGTTAGTAATGTAATCTAATCATTATGTCTCTATTTCCAATTCAGTGTGTTGTCTCTCTCTGTCTCTAATCCCAGTTCACTACCTTGTCACTGTCTCTCTCCATTCCCGGGGCAATGTCTTGTCACTGTCTCTCCCCATTCCCAGGGCAATGTCTTGTCACTGTCTCTCCCCATTCCCGGGGCAATGTCTTGTCACTGTCTCTCCCCATTCCCAGGTCAATGTCTTGATGCTGTCTCTCTCCATTCCCAGTTTAGTATGCTCCCTCACGATCTATCTCTATTGCCAGTTCATTCTGATGTCCATCATTGTCCATCCTTAATTGTACAGAGGGCAGTTAAGAGTCAATTTGCTGATGACATAAAGGTGGGTAGGAAAATGAGTTGAAAAGACAAACCATCTGGCAAATGGAGGACAATGTGGCAAAGTGTGAAATGGTGCATTTTGGCAGAAAGAATAATAAGGCAACATATTACTGCAATACTATGGCTGAAGAGCTCAGGGATGGAGAGGAATCTGGGTGTCTTCGTACACAAATCACAGAAAGGTAATCTATAGGTATAGCAAGTAATCAGGAAGGCTAATCGTGTCACATTTTATTGTGAGAGGAATTGAAAGCAAGAGTGTGAAGGCTCTGCTTCACTTACCCAGGATGTGGGTAAGGATTCATGTGGAATGCTGTGTACAGTACCAGTCACCGTACTTACGTTAATGTGTTGGAAGAAGAACAGGTTTACTAGGCTAATACTCGGAAGGAGCGGATTGTTCCTGGTATTTTTCTCGGGATTTACTCAATCCCTGCTGTTAATACCTGACATCTGCTTCCTTCTTTTTCTTGACCAGAAACATAATTGCTCTAGTTATCAGCATTCCCTACCCCTCCCAACCTTGCCCTTCAACCGAGTAGGAACATACAGTATATTAGACCCCATTATCTCATTTTGAAAGTTTGACATTGCCCAGCCGTGCCTTTACCTGTGAGTATCCACCCATAATCAACTTTCGAAAGTTCTTGACTAATACCATCAAAATATGCTTTCCTTCAATTTTGAATGTTAACTTTTAGATCTGGTCTATCCTTTTACATCAATATTTTACAACTAACAGAATGATGTTCGCTCCCCCATTGATACCTAATTCACTTGCCCTGTCTTATCCCGAAAAGGTCAAGTTTTGCACTTTCTCTAGTCGGTATATCTACATACTGAATCAGAAAAATTTCTTGCACACACTTAACAAATTCCTCTCCATCCAAGCCCTTAGCAGTATGGTAGTCCCAGTCAATGCTTGGAAAGTTTAAATCCCCTACCATAACCACCCTATTATTCTTACAGATAACAGATATCTCCTTACAAATTTGTTTCTCAATTTCCTGCTGACTATTGGGGGTTTAAGGTCTCTATTGTACATTTCCCAATAGGGTGATCATCCTTTTCTTATTTCTCAGTTCTGCCTAAATAACTTTCCTGTGTGCATTCCTAGGAATATCCTCCTGAAGTACAGCAGTACTGTTATTCCTAATCAAAAACGCCACTCCCCCACCTCTCTTGCCCCTTTCTATCCTTCCTATAGTATCTATAAACTGGAATACGAAGCTGCCAGTCGTGTCCATCCCTGAGCCCCATCTCTATAATTGCTGTGATATCCCAATCCCTTTTTCCCAACCATGCCGAGTTTATCCGCCTTCCCTGTTACGCCTCTTGCATTGAAACAAATGCAGCTTAATTTATTAGTCCTACCTCATTCTCTGCTTTGTTCCTGCCTACCCTGTTTGACTTGCTCCTTTCCCCAACTGTACCAGTCTCAGACTGATCTCTTTTCTCACTATCTCCTGAGGTCTTCCCCCTACACCCCCCTCACACCCCACCTCTGCACCCTTTCCCACCCTGCACTAGTTTAAATCCTCCTGAGCAGCCCGAGGAAATCTTCCTGCCAGTATATTAGGAGAGGTTGGAAATCTTACAACCTTTAAAAATATTTGAATGAGCACTTGAAATAACATAACATTCAAGACTATGTGACGAGTACAGGGATTTGGGATGACCATGCCTTTGGTGATAGTTAATGACAGTGAGGACTCAATAGGACAAAGGGCCTTTTCTGAACTGTCTAACTAAGACTTTATTAAAGGGCCTACATAACATTTAAAGTAAAGCATTCCAAATTTGCCAGAACATTTTTAATGTATTGGTGGTAAAAACTTCAAATCGTTAAAGAATCTTTTGAAAAACAAATCTATAAAGCCCCACAAAACATGTCATTTATCTAAAATATGCCATTTATTTTAGAAATCTGATGGAGTACTTGGGTCATTTGGGCTCAGCGCTAACCTGGAGCATAACAGCCTTTACAAAAGAACACACAAACTTTGATCTGAGGAGTAAAAGTAAATAGGAACACAAAAGGATATGATGTCATTTCATGTGGCACCATCCCATTACTTCAGGTTATCCCCAAGAGGCTTCACCATGAACTCATTCCTTTTGAACTGCAGTCATTACTATTATCTTTGCAAAACATACCCATCAATTTGCACATAGCAAATCCCATAAAATGTAAGAGGGAATCGGTTTTGATGATATTGATTAAAGGATGAATGCAACCTTGGTCCCTCAGGACTCCCAGCTCCTGTTTAATGAATGACTCAAGTCTCCGTTGTGCCCTCATTTGATTGTTCTTTGATCACAGGTTAAATTACAGCCTCAACTTCATCTTAGGACTTAACACACAAACTTTCCTTTAGAGGAAATATGATGATTAAGAATGTAGTTTAATTCACTGTTTCCTTTTATTTTGTTCAGAAGCTGAAGTTCCTGAATCATGGTCCACGGACCACAGTTGCCTTCCGGTACCTCACTGTTATTGAGCAGTATTCAATAATGGAAGGAAATAAAGCAAAATCCTTTCTTCACTGAAATTCATAAACCCCAAGGCCACAGGGAGGTCATTGCCTTGTGATTGGAAGAGGGAAGCCCAACGGATTTCCAATAGTCACTCATTAAACATTACTGAAATTGATCATTGTCGATAATCAGATTTCTCAGCATCAATCAAGGATGAAACCATCGATCTTCCCCTCTTTATGGGTATTTAAGCGGGCATTGGATAGGTATATGGAGGATAGTGGGTTAGTGTAGGTTAGGTGGGCTTTGATCGGCGCAATATCGAGGGCCGAAGGGCCTGTACTGCACTGTATTCTTCTATGTTCTATGTTCTATGAAAGAATGGACTGAAAGAAGTGAGCATGAATGTTATTAATAACTCCAGTGATATTAGGTAGAAGCGTACTCTCACAGATGATCCAATAAAAACTAGGAACAAATACCCTGGGGTGTCACTTCATCCTCTGTACTGACTTCACAGGGAAATATCTTCAATGGTAGAAGTGTGGACCTCTCCAAAAGCCATGCCATAATAGATGGTGTCACCGATCACTGTAACCCATGGCATTGTATTAGTGGTGAACCTGGCTGCCCACTTCCCTGTGTTGTTGGTGACTATGACTCCATCATTACTCCATCATCCGGTCCTCAGGTATTGAAGCCCAGCATCAGCTGTCTCTTCTGTAGACATGCCTAATGTTCGGGGTGGGTTGGGGTTGAAACAGATAATAATACAAATTACACAAACTTTCTTTTTTTATTGAAAAGAATATATGAATGATTGACTTTGAAGTTTATTAGGCTCAGCTGCTCTGTTCAGTCTTTAAGCTTCAGAAGGGGCTCGTTCACTCCGGTCCATCTAACCATCTGGACATCCTTCAGGTTTTCATTTTCTTCTCATGGACTTGATGAACACCCCCTTAAACGGCACTTACAATATTCCTCTCAACTCCATGTGGCATTGAACACCACATTCTGAAAGCTCTTTGGAGAAGACATTTCTCCCAAATTCTTTATTGGTCTTAATTGTGACCATCTTATATTGATGTCATCTGATTTTTATTCCTCATGTGCAGACACCACGTTTTTACACCCACATCATCAAATCCCCTCAATGTTAAACATACATCGAAGTAGCTTCCTCCTTCTCCTTCCTATGTGAATACACCACCTCTTAAAATTATTTTCCACTGTCTTGCCCATTCTGCTCACCTTTCTGGACTCTGCTATTTTACCACAACCTTCCTCAGTATTAGCCATAATCACCAATTTCCTGTCATCCACATAATTGTTATACCCCTGATCTCCAGGAACAATTACTTTCAGGACTAGTACCCTGTGGAACAACACATTCTGTCAGTCTGAACAACTAACTTTTAGCTTTAGTTTCTGTTTCTAACCCTATTGTTATCCATTCTGCTACTTCTTCCCGGCATCCATGTTGTAACTCTCGTTTACTATTAACATATCTTTTAAAAATCCAGACTTAAACACACCCTCCCCAATACCTTTACATATACTGTTATGTCATCAAACAATTCAGTAAGGTTAGACACCAATGCTGACTGTTCTTTATTGTATTCTCAGTTCTGGATATTTTACCATTCTGGCTTTGAGTAAAAATTGCAACATTTTTCCTACAACCAACTTTAAACTAGCTGGTCTGCAGACCCATGTTGCATTATTACTATGATTGTGATCCGGTAGCTGAAGATGAAGCAATAAAGCCAAATATTTTCATCAATTAATTAATTATCAAATTTATACGAAATCAGTTAGCTCAATGAGCTCCCCTTGAACTTAAGGTGTCCAAAAGTTTAAAAACATGTTTTAAATATCTGCCAAATACTCACTGTTTTGATATGAATGCATTGTCTTTCATTTAGGGGGAGGCAATGGCCTAGCGGTATTATCACCGGACCGTTTACCCAGAGACTTTAATAAGCACACAACTCTTATTTCACAAAGCAATATATCTTTTTAACAAGGCATTTTTCAATGATTTTTGTCTTCTCAATGCTGTCATTCCTACCCGAATGACTGTTTTTATGGGGTCGAGGTATAGAAATATATATATTTTATATATATATATAAATACACACACACACACACACACACACACAAACGTGATCTAGGACACTGTACCCAATTCAGCACTGCAGCATGGGGGAGGTGCAATACAGAATCAGCAGAATGATTCTGAGATTAAAAAAGCTTCAAAGAGGCCAGGTTATATGATATACATTTGTATCAGCTTGATCAATATTTAAGGTAAAGATAGGTAAAGAGAGATTATTTCCCTGGGAAAAGGTCAGGGGAGAACAGCCCAGAAATAAGAGAGAAGCGTGAAAATTCAAGGAATACCTTTCAGGGTGATAAACGGATGTGCTTTCTATACAACACCACAGAGGTCTTTAAGAAAATTCAATGCCGAGACAGATCGACTTTAATCAATAAGGGAATCAGGCATTATGGGAAAAGGCAGGCAAGTCGAGTTGAGGGTTATCAGATCAGCCATGATTTCATTAACTGGCAGCTTTTATCAGAATCAATGCAAGGTTCCAATCTGAAATGTGAACTCTGTTTCTCTGTCCACTGATGCCTCCTGATGTGCTAAACGTTTCCAGAATTTTCTGTTTTGATCCCTGGCATCCTAAGGCCATGTTAAACAATCCATTGGTTTGTTTTGTTCGGTTCCTTTGACACTATACTTAACTCAATAGTCTTGGTGTTGAGAACAATTATTCTCACATTTCCTCTAGCGTTAGTTTCTCAATTTTCCCTCAGCCCATTGAGGCTATGATGAAACTGGGAGTTCAATAATTCCAACAGAAGGTAAACAAAGATTTACTGACCTGGTCATTGGAGAGTAGAAGCTGCCAGATGGTACTCGCGACAGAGACATAGAACATTCAGCATGACAACAAACTCTTCAGTCCAACCTGTCCATGCCAACCAAATATCCTAAATTCATCTAGTCCCACTTGCCAGCACTTGGACCATATTCCTCTAAACCCTTCTTATTCTTATACTCATCCAGATGCCTTTTAAATATTGTAATTGTACCAACCTCCACCACTTCTTCTGGCAACTCATTCCATTCACACACCACCCTCAGCATGAAAAGCTTGCCCCTTAGGTCCCTTTTAATATCCAATAAACCTCCAATAAACCACCTCATCTGTAAACCACAATTACTGTTTGGTCAGACATCCGATGGGATAATCAGTGCAATTATGTCCTCTGCTAAGGGGCAAAGAACTGAAAATGTGTTGCTGGAAAAGTGCAGCAGGTCAGGCAGCATCCAAGGAGCAGGAGAATCGACGTTTCGGGCATAAGCCTGAAGAAGGGCTTATGCCCGAAACGTCGATTCTCGATTTTGTAGATGACGTTTGTTTTGCATGCTTACTGGTTCATTAGCTACTGTTTAAGTGTGTTGTTGGGTTTGTGGGCTATCATGCTGCCAACAAGTCTGATTAGGCTGGCAGTCATTTCAGAGATGTCTTTGATGCAGGGTAAAGTGCCTAAGGCTTCTGGGCCTGTTTTGTCTGTTTGTTTGGGTTTGTTGCTGAGAAATTGGCGGAATGTGTTTATTGGGTACCTGTTCTTCTTGAATACACTGTATGGGTGGTTTTCTTCTGCTCTTTGAAGTTCTACAGTGCTGCAGTGTGTGGTGGCTCATTGAAATACTGTCCTAATGCAGCTTTGTTTGTGGGTGTTGGGATGATTGCTTCTGTAGTTCAGTATTTGGTCCGTATGTGTTGTTTTCCTGTGGATGCTCATTTGAAGGTCTCCATTGGCTGTCCGCTCTACTGTGACATCTAGAAATGGCAGGTTATTGTTGTTTTCCTCATCCTTTATGAATTTTATGCCAGTAAGGATACTATTGATTATCTTGAAGGTTTCCTCTAAATTGTTTTGTTTAGTGATTACAAAAGTGCCATCCACGCAGCGGACTCAAAATGTGGCTTGGATGGTTGGGAGAGTTGTTTGTTTGAGTCTCTGCATTACTGTTTCTGTGAGGAATCCTGATATCGGTGATCCCATGGGTATTCCATTGATTTGCTCAAGGGTCCTGCTATTGAAAGTGAAGTGGGTGGTGAGGCATAGTTCCACCAGCTTGATGATGTTGTCCTTGTTGATGAAGTTGGTGGTGTTTGGTGTATGTGTCTTTGGTTTTTCTAGTAGCGTAGTCAGTGTTTCTTTGGCCAGGTTGATGTTGATGGATGGGAACAGGGCTGTTACGTCAAAGGAGACCATTATTTCATCCACTTCTTTCTTGGTGTCTTTGATGAGGTTCAGGAGTTCTTGGGTGCAGTGGTAGGAGTACTCTACTAAGCAATTTAGACTTTTGTGGAGTTCCTTGGCTAGTCGGTATGTTGGTGTTCCTGGTAGTGAGACTGTGGGTCTGAGGGGGACTCCTGGTTTGTGAACTTTGGGTAGTCCATAGAAGCATGCTGTGTTGGATCTGTCTGGTTTCATTTTTTGGAAGTCTGACTTGTTTAATTCTCCTGATTTCTTAGGTTTTCTGATTAAGGCTATGATTCAGTTCTTCAGTTGAAACCCTCCAACCCTGGCAAACATCCTTGTAAATCTTTTCTGAACCCTTTCTGCACTCCAAGCAACACTCATCAGGACCTTACCATTAAGTGTATAAGTCCTGCCCTGATTTACTTTTCCAAAATGCAGCACTTCACATTTATCTAAAATACATTCCATCTGCCACTCCTTGGCCTATTGGTCTGTCTGATCAGGATCCCTTTGTAGGTGCAGTGTACAGTAAAGAAGTTTACCTCAAATTTGGATGTCATCTGCAAACGTACTAGTTATACCTCCTGTGTTCACATCCAAATCAATTATTTAAATGATGAAAAGCAGTGGACTCAGCTCCGATATTTGTGGCACACCACTGGTCCAGGCCTCCAGTCTGCAAAAGCAACCCTCCATCACCACCCTGTGTCTTCTGCCTTCGAGCCAGTTCTGTATCCAACTGGCTGGTTGATATGTACTACTTGACGACTACTGCCGTGTTATGATGTTTTGCAGGAGAATAAAAGGATTAGGTTAAAGATAATCTTTTTTATCTAGGTAGAACTTAACTTGCTTCGTCTCTACAATGCTGGGTGGATGCCAGGGGTATAGAAACACTAGAATACATTGAATAAGAAGGAGGCAATGCAATGGATCGGTCTTGAACATTGCAGCCAAGATATTATCAGAACCTGTAGTCTTCAATTTATCAATGCTCCAAGCCACAACTTGCTATCAGTTGGTGCGAACTGAATTGATTATCACAGCAGGTTCATGTTTTGTAGCTCTGTATACCCTTGAACATGAACTGTTCACTCAGAATCTTAGAATCCCTACAGTGTGGGAAAAGGCCCTTCGGCCCAACAAGTCTACACTGATCCTCCAAACCCATATCCCATTACTCTACATTTACCATTGACTAATACACTTAAGCTACACATCCCTGAACACTATGGGCAATTTAACATGGCCAATTCACCTAACCTGCACATCTTTGGATTGTGGACAAAACCAGAGCACCCAGAAGGAACCCACGCAGACACAGGGAAGATGTGAAAACTCCACACAGACAGTCACCCGAGGCTGGAATCAAACACAGGTCCCTGGCACTGTGAGGCTGCAGCGCTAACCAGTTGTTGCTTTGGACTATGTTCGCATCTTTAAAGGTACACCACCATACAGTTAAAACTGGCAGAGAATCATATGAAAGCAATGTGCTATCCAACTCTAATCCATGCTGTACCAGATGGTTCACATTCTAATTCACCACATTTGATATCTTTGGCCCAAAAGCACACTCTTCTCTGCTGCAGCTTCTTGCTGAGTTTCTCCACTGACTGTAACCCTGTTACCATTTGACTGACAGTTCCACAAACTTTCACATTATCTGGCCACACTTCTTAAAGTCTTCATTCTTGCAGCAGTGCATGGACTGATCCCCTAAATTTCACCTAACCCATGCTTTTCTTTGACAACCATATTCTGCTTCTTGGATTCTTCCAGGAGAATTTCTTAGCATCCTGTTCGAGTCCAATTAGCTTTTTATCCTTGGTTCCTTTCTTGTTCCTAAACAGGTTGTTTCTCAAATTAATTGGTTTTGTACATGTTGATACTAATTGACTTAGACTATTAGGGTCTTTTATTCATTCAATCCTTGGTCAGTTTCCATTCACAGATTAGAAACCCTTGTCTCTGATCCCTGCCTTTTTGAAATTAGTATAGTTTTAGCAGTGAACCCTGATTAATATCAATTGGTTTTACATTTTCACCATTACATCTGTTAATCCTTGCAGTAAGACACAGCAGAAGGTGGTCATGCCGTCCCTTAAGTCTGTTTTGCCATTCAATGAAATCATGACCGATTTGATATAATGCTGACTGATTCCCTTAAAAATCGCTCAGTATTGAATGTCCTTATAAAGCCTATACAATCCTCTCCTCAATCTCATCTGTCTTAGATAGCTGAGAGATTATTCAGAGATTATGCACTCTGCTCCTGCAAGAGGAACCAATCTTTCTGCATCGACCCTGACAAGTCCTCTGGGAATCTCGGATGTCTCAAGAAGGTTGTATCTCATGTGGAAATGTCCTGACCTGTACCAAACTGTTTCTCTCCACAAATACGGTCTGATCACATGTGCCTTCCTAGCATTTTGTGTTTTTAATTTCAGATTTCCAGCATTGGCAACATTTTGTCTTTCTCTCACGACATCAGGCTCAGCGGTTTGCACTGCTGCCTCACAGTGCCAGGGATCCAGGTTCAATTCCAGCCTTGGGTGACAGTATGTGTGGTGTTTGTACTGTCTCCCAATGTTCTGCATGGGTTTCCGTCATGTGTTCCAGTGTCCTCCCACAGTCCAAAAATGTCCTGTTAGGTGGATTAAACATAGCAAATGTGTGATTCCAGTGTAGGGTAGGGAGCGGGGTCTGAGGAGAAAGCTCTTGGGAGGGTCAGCACATACTCAATGGGCCAAATGGTCTTTCTCCACATTGTAGGGATTCTATGATCAGGAGTTTTTCCAGGTGGCATCCCCATCTTGCTCATTTTCAGCTGTTCCTTCAACAATCTTCCATTTATCATATAAAGTCACAGCGATGTTCATGAGCAATTTTACATCATTCAGCTCCATTCCCAATTCCTTCCAGAATAAGGCAGCTCACAAGGCTCCTACAGCACAACCTGTACAACATCGTGTGGCAGGTAGTACTTACTAATGAAGAAATCACCATTTCCAGCAAGAAAATATTCAACTGCCTGATTATTACAAATGTGGATTTGAGAATGTGGCAGAGACTAGATACTGAGTGACTGTCAAATTCTATCCACCATTTATAAATTAGAAGTTGGATGCAAGTGATAGAAGTTTCCTTCCACAAACAGACATCGATATCTGATCAATTGTTTACTCTTAAGCGAAAACTAAGATTTCTGTGAAGCAGAAGTACTGGGAGTTAGAGTACTTCTGTCTCTCTGTACTCCAGACACAGGAAGATCCGAAGACAAGAACCTACAGCTGCCTGGTTCTGAGATAAGAAGTGTTGTTTAGTAAATCTTAACTGGGAGTTTTATTGGACTAGTATTATAGAAGGGAAGGTAGAATGTCGGTTAGAGAAAGAAATTTTAAATAGTAGTTAAGTATTCTCTGTTATACTTTAAGAAATAAAGCCGTTAATTTTATTTTAAATATTCCTTGGCCATTCGAATTTTTACAGATTACTGCACAGGATCAATCTTTTCTGTGTTGCTGGTTTTAAATTAAGCAGGAGGGTTTACCTCGTGTCGTAACAAGGGTTACCGTAGAAATCGCCCTAGTTCTAGTTCCATATGGCTGCTCTCTCATAGAGAGAGAGAGAGAGAGAGAGAGAGAGAGAGTCAACTGGTGGTGAGCTTAACCTAAGGATCACTTCTCCTCTTTACATCTCACACCAGCCGTCCAGCCAACTGTGCTAACTGACTCC
Organism: Chiloscyllium punctatum; assembly: GCF_047496795.1. NCBI lineage: Eukaryota > Metazoa > Chordata > Chondrichthyes > Orectolobiformes > Hemiscylliidae > Chiloscyllium > Chiloscyllium punctatum. The sequence continues at coordinate 37,392,750 of NC_092767.1, forward strand.
CTGTGGCAATGGTGGCTGGACAACTGGTTCATGATGTAGAGTGACACCGACAGCACAGGTTCAATCCCCATACACTAGCAGAGATCACCATGAAGGTCCCACCTTCTCAACCTCACCCCTCCCCTGGGACATAGTGACACTCAGGTTAAACTCATGACCAGTCATGTCTCACTAATGAGAGAACAGCCTGTGGTTCACTATGACTATGGGGACATAGAAGGAATATATATCCAAGGCATGATACTGAGTGGCTTGGAAGGGAACATGTAGGTCGTGGTGTTCTCATGCATCTACCGCCTTTGTCTTTAGGAAGGTATGGTCGTACATTTGGAAGATGCTGTCTAAGGAGCATTAGTGAATTTCTGGAGCACATCTGGCTGATGATACATAAGGCTGCTACAGAAGATTGGTGTTGGATTCACTGCATGTTTGTAGATATGGTGCCAATCAAACTGGCTACTTTGTCCTAAAAAAGCAAGAGCTGGAGAAATTCAGCAGGTCTGGTAGTATATGTTAAGAGAGAAAGAGAACTAATGTTTCTAGTCCTACATGACTCCTCCTCAGTCCTGTTCTGAAGAGGAGTTATATTGGAATCAAAAGGTTAATTCTGTATTTCTCTCCACCAATGCTGCCAGGCTTGTTGACTTTCTCCAGCACTTTCCGGTTTCATTTCAGGCTTCAAGTGTCTACAGCATTGTGTGTTTATCATGGTGGTGTCCAATTTCTTGACTGTTGTTGGAGATACATTTCATCCAGTCAAATGGGGTGTATTCCATCATATTCCTGATGTGTGCCTTGTAGGTAGCAGAGAGGCGTTTGGTGTCATGAAATGCATCACTCACGGCAGTATTTTTGATCTCTGACCTGCCCTTCTATCCACAGTGAGCAGGACTTATCTCATGAGTCCAGTTCATTTTCAGCTCAATGGTAACTCCGATACTGTTGATTGTAGGGGATTCAGCAACAGCAAAGACTTAAGTGTCCAGAAGCATTATTTAGGTGATCTCTTATTGAAGGTGGTAATTGCTTCCCATTTGTACAGCGTGAATGTTAATTGCCAATTGTCAGCCCAGGCTGGAATTTTCAGGGGTCTTGTGATAGAGTGACATGGAGTGCTTCAGTATCTGAGGATGTATGAATGATTTGAACATTGTGCAAGTATCAGCGAACCCTCTGATTTATGGCATTCTGATTGAGAGAAGGTCAGTTATACAGTCACTAAAGATAGTTAGGGCTAGGACACAATCTTGAGGACCTCCTGCTGTGAGGTCTTGGAGCTTAGATGGCTGACCTCCATAAACCACACCAATTTCTGTGGGTCTGGAGTCACATATAGTCCAGACCAGGTAAAGACAGTAGTTATCTTTCCTTAAAGGATATTAATGAACCAGGTGCATTTTCTTTGACAACTGACATTAGTTTCATGGTTGACATTAGAGTTATAATCCACATACTTATGAAATTGAAGTTTTGTCATGCTGGGATTTGACCTAATTCCATGATCGTAGCTCTGAAGTATCTGAATATGAGCTAATTCAATGGCTGGCTTCCTGGCTGAGTTGGAACCCAACTTGATTTTTTTTTAGATTGGATTACTTACAGTGTGGAAACAGGCCCTTTGGCCCAACAAGTCCACACCGACCTGCTGAATCGCAACCCACCCAGACCCATTCCCCTACACTTACCCCTTGACCTAACACTATGGGCAATTTAGCATGGCCAATTCACCTAACCTGCACATTTTTGGACTGTGGGAGGAAACCGGAGCACCCAGAGGAAACCCACGCAGACACAGGGAGAATGTACAAACTCCACAGAGACAGTCGCCTGAGGTGGGAATTGAACCCGAGTCTCTGGCGCTGTGAGGCAGTAGTGCTAACCACTGTTCCAATTACCCAATAAAAGTTTTAAGATTTTTTTTACCATTTAGTGATGAGTTAATTTGTTTCTATTTGATCCCGAAAAGTGGAAATACGACAGACTAATTGATAGTGGTCAACTACATGAATTTGTCTTGACTATGACCAATTGTGAGAATATACAGTTTGTATCAGGGCAAGATAGGTTTGTGTATTTGCTCAGTGGGAGTTATAATGGAACAATGGATGATTAGAGGGAATTATTTTACCATACAGAGGGAGGTATTGAGTAGAAAGGTAAAAGAATAATTTAGCTGTGTGTGAGGTAAATGTGGTGTGTGTGTGTGTGTGTGTGTGTGTGCGCGCATGTGCACACATGTGTACGTGTCTTTCTGTGTCTCTGTGTGAAATACCTAAGAAATTCTTCTGCATGAATAAGAACTCTTTCTTCCCCTTAGTCTTAAAGGACTTTGGAATGTGCTTATCTGATAAATTGGAATTTGAAACCCAGGGTCCTAAGAACACATGTTGCCCCCACCTCAGCAAGGATGGGAACAGCATTGGGAAGGAAACATGCAAAATGCAAAACAACAATCTCACTCTCAGTCTCTCTTCAGCAGATTTATATATGATGAGAACAGTTATTGAAGACTGGGGAGCTTCAAAGTACACAAATCCTGAGGTCTGGAAGAATTGTAACCAAGGAGACAAGGGAAGAAATTACAGGGACTCTGACCCAAATGTTTTATTCCTCTCCGGCCACAGGGGAAGTGTCATAGAACTGGAGGACAGCTGATGTGTTTTCACTTTTTGAGAAATGTGGTAGAGGTAGACCAGGAATAACAGACTAGTGAGTGTCTATCAATGTTAGAGAAATTATTGGAGAAAACTCCAAAAGAAAGGATTAATCTCCAATTGAAGAAACAAGGTTTGATCATGGACAGTCAGCACAGCTTTGTCAGATGGAGGTCATGCCTAACAAATCTGGTGGAGTTTTTGAGGAGGTGACCATGTCTGTGGATGTGGCTAGGACAATTGAAGTAGTTTACATGGGTTTTACCAAAGTCTTTGACAAGGTCCAACATGGGGGATTGAGAATGAAGGTCAAAGCATATGGCAGCTGGAGTAACTTGGCAAGTTGGTTGGGAAATTGGCTCAGTCAGAGGAGGCAGCGAATATTGTCAGAAGGCTGTTTGTGTAATTAGAGGCTTATGTACAGTGTGCATCACAGAGATCAGTGCTGAATCCCTTATTGTTTGTCATATTCATAAATAATATAGACCAGTCAGATGGGCAGATCACTGGCAGATTCAATTTAACTCTGACAAATGTGAGATGATGCACTTTAGTAGAAGTCACAACATAACGCAATGAGTGGTGGGACACCAGGAAGCTCAGAGAAACAGAAGGACCTTGAGGTGCTTGTTAACAGATCCCCAAAGGCAACAACACAGGGTAATAGGATAGTTAAGGCATACAAGATACGTGTCTTTACCAGTCCAGGCATAGATAAAGTCATAGAGATTCTCAGCATGACCCAAATTGCTCTGCCACCCAGTTTTCACAATTAAACTAGTCCCATTTGCCTGGGTTTGGTCCATATCCCTCCATACCTATCCCATCCATGTACCTATTTAAATGTTTCTTCGGACGGCACAGTGGCTCGGTGGTTAGCACTGCTGCCTCAGAGCGTCAGGGACCCGGTTTCAATTCCCGTCTCGGGCAACTGTCTGTGTGGAGCTTGCACATTCTCCCTGTGTCTGTGTGGGTTTCCTCTGGGTGCTCTGGTTTCCTCCCACAGTCCAAAGGTGCGCAGGTTAGGTGAATTGGCCACGCTAAATTGTCCATAGGGTGTAGGGGAATGGGTCTGGGTGGGCAACAAGTGTGGACTTGTTGGGCTGAAGGGCCTGTTTCCACACTGTAGGGAACCTCATCTAATCAAATCACAAAATTGTACTTGTGTCTGTCAATACCTCTAACAGCCTGTTACAAGCACTCACCACCGTCTGTCTGAACAAAGTGTCCCTCGGAATCCTTTTGTATCTCTCCACTCTCACCTTAACCTATGCCCTCTAATTTTTGACTCTCCTATACTGGTGAAAATATGTTAGCTATCTATCTTATATGTATCTCACAAGATTTAATAGACCCCAATAAGGTTGCCTCTCAGTCTCCTACGTTACCGGGGAAAAAAAGTCCCAATCTATTCAACCCCGTCTTATAGCTCAAAATTTCCAGTCCAGGTAGCATCCTAGTAAGTGGAGGGCCAATACTGGGGTGTAGCTGAAAGGCAGGAGGTTTAGAGGGAACATGACATCCGGAGTATGGCAGGGGCCTACAGTGCATTGCCCAGGAGGGTAACTGAGGAGGAAATCCTCAAAACCTTTAAAAGGTACTTGAATGAGCACTTGAAATGTCATAACATTCAAGACTGTGGACTAAGTGCTGGGGAGTGGGACTTGTGCAGCTTTTCATGTAATTTTTGGAGGGACAATCTTTGTGGATCGCTGGGTCACTTCTGTCCTGTATGGTGCTATCATTCTATAATTTTGAAGTTAAGTTTCTGATTTATTTTTGTCTTTGTTTTGAGAAATTATTACCAAGTGTAAGTTCCAGTTATTGTTGTGGTCGGTATTAGTTTCAGCTTCGGTATTCAAGTGCTGAATCAGACAGACTTTCCCAAACGAGTTGTGGAACTGAATTAACAAGGAAAATAGTGGTATAACAGTGTGCAGTAGAACGGCTGTCAAGGTACAACATGAGATATTGAATGATTGAATATCCTCAGTAAAATAAAAGTCATCACAGAAAAGAATTCATCAACATCTGAATATCAAAAGATATTCAGATGTTGATGGGACTATTAGTGTGTTAAACACTGCAAGCATTCTTGTTTGATGACAAGTTGCAAGGAGCGGTTGTGACCAAATAAGATTAGATTCATCCAGTCTTTGGGGTATTCAAATGTAGACTTAAATTTCAATGACATTACATCATCAAAATAAACCTGTTGTCATAATCTCTTTGGTCAAAATGATATTAAAAAGGTGATTGTGTAATCATATTTTCCCAGGAGGGACACAACAAAATATAAAATGAATCACAAAATATAAAACCATGTCTCTGGATATGTCTCATCTCTAATTTTGAGACAATTCGGACAGATGCCAGCAGCAGGAAGGGAGAGGTTGTTTCACAAACAACAAAATGTATTTTCCAAACATAATGATCTCAAAAATATACTACACCATCTTTGTCATTGTTGGTGTACCCGGTAAGTCTTGGAACAACTTAAGTTACATAAGTCTATATTTCCGATCTGCATTTACTGATGATGTAATTTCCATTTAGCAAGGCAAATCCCAATGCCAGATGAAAGTGCTCTCACTTACAGAGTTTAAAGTGAATTGTTTGTCGATTCGGAAGTTTCTCAGTAACGTGTAGCAGTGTCTGTTTCTCTGTACTGTGCAGAATGGGCTTACACTGAGGCTTCAATGATGAAGTTTGGCTGAGCACCGGCCCCAGCTTGTCTAGAAAGGGTTTAGCAAGACCATTCTCTCTCCATGGTCACTTAAAGCCTGCTCCCAGTCAGCTGGATTAGATGAGGTTCCCTGTGACATGGTGGCTCAGTGGTTAGCATTGCTGCCTCACAGCACCAGTGAACACAGAACATGTGAATCATCTGTCGACCCTGATTTACATGATGCTCTTTGTCTCATGGTGTGGGACATCATTGCACCGATTGTCACATAGGATGTCTGTCCAAACAGTAATTGTGGTTTATACCATCGAGACAGATTTGCATAGACATATCAGTTCCTACAGTTATAAGGTGAGATGTTACGTCAATGCTATTCAAGATCTTGCTGATCAATTTGAGCCAATCTGCCCTTAGAAATGTTGTCATATTTTCCTCCCATTCTGAATGATTGGAAAGCTGAGGTGAGTGGGAATGACTGCTCACCTGTATTCACTTTGTGGGAAGTTACTCATGTCTTAACCCTGGCCATTCAGGGAACTGACCCCACACAGGGCAGTTCAGTGCATTCAGACCCTTCTGGTTGGATAAGAGTTTCCATGTTGATTGAATCTCTATATCAATATGAGGTGGTTTATTGGAGATCACACGTAGGTGCTAAGTAATCTCAGACTGTTCTGTGGCTATCGAGGAATCGAATTTAAATTGGGAGTGGATAAGAGATAGTATAGAAGGGTCTTGCTGATGCCAGCTAGCACTTGGAAGTTTATAACTGTTTGCAGTAACAGTAACACCGAGCTGAATGTTCCCACAGTACATTGTAAATGTCAAGGCTGCTTCATCAACACTGCTGCCTGGGGCATGTCTGGAACAGTGTGTTTTACATCAGGGGAGTAATACAGTGGGTCAAACTCTTTCATGCAATACTGACGCCGTTCTTCAATTCCATAATGATTCACTTGAAGGAAAATAGAGTGTTCGATATATTGTGTCACCAGAGTCAGACCAGACCACAGGGCTCTCATTAGAGAGAAGAGGCTGCTGGTGATTTAACTTGAGGGCCACCAGACCTCAGATGAGGGAAGAGGTTGAGAAGGAGAGTCCTTCATGGTAACCTCAAGCCAGTGATGAGAATTGAGCTGATGCTGTTAGCATCATACTGCTCTGCAAACCAACAATCCAACTGAGCTCAACCCACTCCCATGGAATATTGGATGACAAGATATTAAACAAATTTCATTTGACAGCCAAGGGAACGATGTCAGATTCAGAGAACATGTGTTGCTGCCATAATGCCAGAGGTTAGTACAATACAGAAGACTGAATGTTCTGGGGTACAAGCATTCTGTGATGGGCTCTCTTCAAGTATTTATTTCTTCTCTTCAAGTTCAGTGTTTACCTCCCCAGAGGAGCCACCTCTCAGATGTGGGGTACTCTCTGAATGCTGATCCATGACAAATACATTTAACCCTCGACTTACTGGCTACTGAACTGGGCAGAACAAATTCCTAAGGTATGATATCAATGTACACATTTAACATTTTCAAACTTACCCTGTGGTGTAATTCGTCAACTGAGAACAACAAAAAAAAGGTTTTATTGCCCACAGGCGCTCTTCATTGCCACTGATTTACTGGATTGATGTGTGATACTGAGTCAAGTCTCCAGAAATTACACTGAATGAAGGCATTAATGATCATGGAACTGAACTGTATTGGGATCACTAACATCAGGCTGGACCCTCTGATTGCAATGGTGTCTTGTTGTTGGGAGAATCCATCACTGTAGAGCTGAATTGCAGAGCTGATTTCCAGAAATGTGGTGACAGTGATTACCTTTGACATCAAGACCACTCAAGTGCAGCATCAGGAGCCCAGGCAAAACTGGAATGAATGGGGTATCAGGAAGCAAACTCCGATGGATGGAGTCAAAACTGGCACAGAGTAGTTCTTAGAGGTCAGTCTTCTCATCTCCTGATCATTTCTGCAGCAGTTCCTCAGAGTAGTGCTCTAGGCCCAACCATCTTCGGCTGCTTCATCAATGACGTGCCCTCCGTCAGAAAGTCAAAAGTGGGGATGATTGCCGATAATTGTACAATGTTCAGCACCATTCTCAACTCATCTGATACTGAAGAAATCAATGTTTGAAGAGAGCAAGATCTCAACAATATCATGGAATTGTAGAATTCCTACTCTGCAGACAGAGGCCATTCAGCCCATTGGGTCAGCACCAACCCTCCGAAGATCATCCCACACCACCACCCTTCTGGCGTAATTCTGCATTTACCTACCAAGCCTGCACAGCTTTGGACTGTGAGATGAAACCATTGAAACCAAAACCACACATACAGGTAAACTCCATGCAGACGGTCCTTCAAGGCTAGAACCTTGATTGCTTGGGCGGCACGGTGGCACAGTGGTTAGCACTGCTGCCTCACAGCGCCAGAGACCCGGGTTCAATTCCCGCCTCAGGCGATTCTCTGTGTGGAGTTTGCACATTCTCCCCGTGTCTGCGTGGGTTTCCTCCGGGTGCTCCGGTTTCCTCCCACACTCCAATGATGTGCAGATCAGGTGAATTGGTCATGCTAAATTGCCCGTAGTGTTAGGTAAGGGGTAGATGTAGGGGTATGGGTGAGTTGCGCTTCGGCGGGGCGGTGTGGACTTGTTGGGCCGAAGGGCCTGTTTCCACACTGTAAGTAATCTAATCTATCTAATCTAAAAACCTAAACGTGGGCGCCTGGTGCCGTGAGGCAGCACTGATTACCACTGTGCTGCCAGATATGCTGGGTATCTGGGCTTGGGCTGAAAAATGGCAGATAAGATTCACACCATACAAATGCAAGCAATGACTATCTGTGATAAGAGATGACCTTCCCTCCACACCTTGACATTCAATGGTGTTAACATCAGTGAATCTCCCATTATCAATATTGGCCAGAAATTCAACTGGCCTCACCCCATCAATACAGTGGCTGGGACAGCAGGTCAGAGGCTCAATACTGTAGCAAACAAATCACCTCCTGACTCCCCAAAACCTGTCCACCACCTGCAAGGCACAAGTTAGGGGTGTGACGGAATACTCCCCAATTGCTTGGATGAGTGAAACTTCAACAAAACTGATGGACCTTGACACCATCCTAAACAAAGCAGTGCATTTGATTAGCACTACATCCACAAACAGCCACTATCTTCACCACTGACAGCAGTGTGTTCAGTCTACAGGATACGTGCAGAAATTCACTAAAGGTCCTTAAACAGCACTGTCCAAAACTATGATTAGTACCATCGAGAAGAACAAGGACAGTGGATACTTGGGAACACCACCACCTGAAAGTTTCTCTTCAAGCCACTCTCCATCTTGACTTGGAAATATATCACCATGTCTTCAATGTCAAACTGGGTCGAAATCCTGGAATCCATTCCCTTATGGCATTGTAGGGCAACCTACAGCACATGGACTGCAGCAGTTCAAGGATGCAGCTCACATCACCTCTCAAGGGCAACTGAGGTTGACTAATAAATGCTGGCCAGACAACGATTCTATGCGTCCGTAAACAAAAAGAATTGGTTATGAGGAATTTGTGACCCAGTGTTCGCGCTTCCTGTGGGTATCTGTAAAAGCAGCATTGTAGTCAATGTGGACCATGAATAGGAAAATGCCCTCAATCACTTTTATCTTTCATTATAGAACTGTTTTGCATGCGAGTCAATGGCCTGAAGGGAACTTCTAATTCCAGTGACATTGTGATTCAGTTAGCATCTTTCAATTAGAATTTCACTGAGTGTGGGTTCCTAGCTAAAGGGGAACAACTTACCCCAGTGTTCAGGTGTCACTGGGAGCATCTCTCAAAGCAAAATTATACTGAGTGTGGGTAACTAACTGGAGGGGAACAACTTAGCCAGTGGCCTTGCATAAGTAGGAATATCTCTGACTATCTCTGACATGCCTTTCCCATTACGAAGTGTTCAAATGCTCAATGAATATTCTAACAAAACAAACTCTAGTTGTCATCACCCTTATTCATGGAAATCCCATCTCCATATCTTGCATCGCTAAATCTTTTTAAAGTTTTGTACCCCAACTTTAACTGTACTCGTCTTTCAAGAAACAGAGGCATACTTCTTTTTGGATGTGGTACTGTAGGGAGTATTCCATCGCATTCCTGACTTGTGCCTTCTCGCTGGTGGACAGACTTTGAGGAGTCAAAAGTGAAGATGTAGTGCATTTGGATTTCAAAGTTTTTTTTAACTGCTGCATGGAAGGTTAATGCTCAAGACAGGAGCTCACAGTGTTGAGTGTAATGTATCAGCATGGATTGAGACTGGATTAACGCACAGAAGATGGAGAGTTGAGATTAATAGACATTTTGTTGGAAAGATGTAATTTGTCAAGTGCCATCAGAACCTGTCCCAGCATCTCAATTCCTTGCTATCTACGTTCATCACTTGAAGAAGGAAATAGAGTATAATGTATTCAAATTTACTGATGATATATAAATAGCTGTGGTGGGGGGGGGTACATTCTGGTAAGAACATAAGGAATCTGCAAGGGGATGTAGATACATGGAGTGAATGGGCAAAAACTTGGAAGCTGGAGCTTTAATGCTGGAAAGTGTAAGGTCAAACACTTTGCTAGGAAGAATCAAAAAGCAAACAATTATAAATGGAGGAAGATTTCAAAAAGGTCAGCAAAGTGAGATTTGTGTGCAAAACAAAAAAGTTAGCATGCATGTTCATCAAGTAATTCAGGATACAAGTGGAATTTGGGCTTTGTTGCCATGGGTTTGAAGTGTAAATATAGGGAAGTCTTATTACAACTGTACAGATTGTTGAGACTGCACCTTTAGTACTGTGTATGATTCTGGTTTCCATATTTATGAAAGGAGATGATGGTGTTGGAGGCAGTTCAAAAGATTCACTGGACTGATTCCTGGGGTGAAGGGTTGACTTAGGAAAAATGATAACCAGATTAGGTCTTTACACATTAGCATTTTGATCTTATTGAAATATACATAATTCTGAGGGGGTTTGACAGGGTCGATGTTGAGATGATGTTTCCACTTCTGTAGGAGTCTTGAACGAGGGAACATAGTTGCAGAAGAAGGAGACCCTTACAGTCAATTCTGCGATAATGTGGTAATTCCATTCTTGTGCAATCCCGTGTTATAAGAAAATGGAGTAATAAGAGCACCATTTGAACTAATGGGGCTGGAATAGTATTATAACTAAGACACACCTTAACATTATGAACTTTAGAAACAGTGTCTTCAATTTGTCAATTGCATTGTAGCGATTTTGTGTTAACGAAACACATTGTAACAGAACAACCTGTACATGAAATATTGAAAAGTATGACTGATTAATTTTACCTTCACCATAGCGAGTTATTTCTGCCTGCCCTTGGTATACATGTCATTAAGACAGCTCACAATTCCCACTTCCAGAATTGGGAGTATTTCAATCCCTTTAGTGTGATAATGACAAACATTCTGACTTTTCCTGGGCATTCAAACTGTGTCAAACATTGACCTGTTTTTTCCCTCAGCCTTTGACCTTCTATATTCTAGTGTGACAAACTCAGGATCGTTTGACTTGGATTTACAGATGTATTAATTGTATTTATCTCAATCAGATGCTTCTCTTTTTACAGTTAAATTTTAATTACTGACAACAAATGTTCAGCTCTTATTGTCAACACATATTCACAATAAGGACTCCTTGAAAAACTGAACTCACCAAGATTACAACTCTCTTGTGTTTCATCCTGACCACAGATGAAGATAGTTACGGTCGATGGCGGTCAATCATCTCAGCCGTCACACATCTCTGCAGGAGTTCTTCACACTTGTACCTTGGCCTTAAAATCTGCAGCTGCCTCATCAATGCCTTTCCCTCCATTGCCATTTCCAAAGTAGAGAGGTTTGTTCATGGTTGCACAACATTCAGCACCATTTACATCTCCTTAGATAATGAAAAGATCTGTGTCATTATACAGTGAGATAACATCTAGCTTGGTCTGGTAATTGACAAGTAACATTCGTATCCCACAAGCACAAGGGAATAGCCATCCCCAAGAAGTGAGAATCTACCAATATGCCATTGGCTTACAGTGACATTACTCTCACTGAATGCATGGATAACAACAACCTGGCCCAACCATTGACAAGAAAATGATCTGGTCCAGCCATGCAAGTGCTGTGGACACAGGAGTATGTCAGATATTGATTACTGCAGCAATAAGCTCCCTGTCTGTCTCTCCAATCCATGTCTACCATCCAGAAAGTATAGCTTGTGTGGGATGGATTGCTTTCCATGTGTCTCTCTGAAAGCATCTCCAACAACATTTACAAAGCACCACATTGTGCAGTACAAACAGCTGATTGATCACCATGCCAATTACCACATTCCGTACTCACTCTCTTCACTAATGGCATGAAAGACCCACAATGAATACCACCCACAGATGCAAAACATTACACTCCAAGTGTTTTTTGACAGTATCTCACAGAACCATGACCTCTAATAGCTAGAAGAACAAGAGCAGGAGTTGCATAGAAACACCATCACATGCTACTTCCCTTTCAGGATGGATTTCATTCTGACTTGGAAATACATCATTGTTCCATTACTATTACTGTCTAAAAACTATGGAACTCTGCTCCAAAATATACAGGGTTTTCCTATCCACCAGATAATGCAGGTGTTCAAAAATGCTGCTCTCCAGTACTATCTCAAAGGCAATTAGAATTGGGCAAGAATTATTGGTCCAGACACCAAAACTCACATTTTGAGAGTACATTTAAAATTAACCAATATTTCCACATCTGTAAGAAGATTGCTCTAAACCTGAGCTGTGGTTATTGTCCAAAAGAATGTCCTACATGGGAGACAGCAGGAGAAATAACCAAGGGGAAAGTAGGGAAGCTTGGTGCTGATATCTTGCTGGATTCAGGATGTCAGCTATTCCAGTGGATGGTCCATGTCAAAGCTTATTTTGTCTTGTCCAACTACTACTGGTCTATAAGCCAGAAGACAGATCCTTTTCCCTGTGGTCTATGGGTTTATGCATTGGTGTTCCTTACTTTAGAAAATTACACTGAATCAAATTAAGGATCTCTTATCTTCAAAACTGGGTCGATTTTGGGAGTTGCACGCTCGTGAAAATGAACATCCCATAAGGATTTCCTATCATAAGATGTGGTCTAAAAAAGGGAGCAATCATCTTAGAGTCACCAGATTGTTGTGAGTCTAGTATTTGATCATGAGCCCATCATCTCCCCTAACCTTTAATATTGGCCTGAATTCAGATAGAGCCTCTGAAGCCAGGCAATGAAACAATGTTTGGGTCTCCCATAACAAGCTTTAGTCCAATTCTAGTGATTTCCAAGGCGTGTGTTGGGTAACCTATGGACATTCTTAGCCCCAGCATGTGCTCTGAATCTGGGAGGAGGATCTCTGTTCACAAGTAGAGGAGCAGATAAAAAGTGTGAATTCTAAACTAGAAAGTTGCAATAACCAATGCTGCATGGATTTGGATGGGAGCAGTGGAGTACAATCTCAGACAGTTCAGAGACTCCGTGCCAAATATTGAAATTCTTATGATTGTGGTAGGCACCTAACCTGGGGTATGGTGCTTGGATTCACTGCTGAATACTTCCATGGATAAAATTTTTGGTATGTTCAATCCTGTACACGTGGGATGGACTCAAAATTTTATCATTTTTAAAAATTTCATATTGTGGAGTGCATCCACTCCCGGTCACTGTGAAGTGATTTAATATCCCATATTATAGTTCATATAGTGTGGACCTAAAATTCTAGACACAATCTGAGCTGTGGAAACTCCAAAACTGATTGCAAGAATTTTCCAATCAATGTTTGTGCTAAATATACAACATCGTTGATTTACTCATGCAGTGTGCCTTTGTGTAAATGTTGCGGTCCTATAGGAAAATCCAACCAGTCAGACTAACCTATAAAGCAGCTCAAATCAACCACTGCCAACCCGAACAAAACATTGAATATGTGACCATGTTGCTACGAATACACTGTCGCTCATGTTCTTACCTCTGTCTTTTAAAAGTGAAAATGATTCATTTAGAGAGAGTTTGCTACTAAGGTTCACATTCTCTCGAGTTCATGTGGTTTGGAACAACAAAGACCTTCTTGCCATTACTTACAATCTGAGCTCAGGCACAGAGAGTAACTTCAAGTCTCTTTTTCTCCTTTCTCTCTCTTACAGTGAGTCTCGTGGTGATTGTACTCTTGGCTCGGGGCAAGTGTGGTCTTTCTACATGCACCATTCGCTATCTGGTGGCCATGGCAACATCTGATCCACTGTTCATCATTTTTGATATCGTACTTGATACATTTGTGTCTTATTATTATCCACACTGTTTCCTGAACATCACTCCTGTTTGCAGAGTTATCTATGTCCTGACCTGCTCAGCCATTGATTGTTCTGTCTGGTTCACTGCTGCTTTTTCTTTTGATCGATTTGTTGCCATCTGTTTTCACCAGATGAAAACTAAGTATTGCACAGAGAAAACTGCAATGAGGGTTCTAGCAACAATTTATATTTTCTTTTCCTTGAAGAACATTCCTAACTACTTCCGATTTAAACCTGGAAGGATCATCAACAACGTTCCATGGTACTGTTTTACCACACGCAGTTATTATAATGGCCGTCGGTGGGCAAGTTTCAAATATTTTGAACAATTTTTAACACCAATGTTCCCATTCACTTTTATTCTATTTATCAATGTCCTGACTGTCAGACACATCTTCGAGGCAATTAAGGTGCGTGTGGAACTGAAAGGTTAGAGAAAAATAGAGAATGACCCAGAGCTGGAGAGCAGAAAGAAATCTGCCATTTTACTCTTTGCCATATGTGCAAGCTTCATCCTTCTCTGGTTGGGGTACATTTTATATATGTTTAGTGCTGCTAATTCTTTGAATTACACTGCTTTTCGGACATTTGAAAGAATCGCATTCATGCTGCGGAACCTGAGTTGCTGCACAAATGCTTTTATTTATGTGGTGACGCAGAGAGCATTCAGAGACCAGTTAATGTATGCAGTGAAATATCCAGTTATAAAAATCATTCAATTGAGGAACAAATCCAAGTAACTGAGAGCCAACATTAGATGCAGCAGATAATGGAACGAGGAGTCCACATGAGGAATGGAATGAAAGGAGAAAGAGGTGGAGCAACATGATAATACTACTTCATTCCCTTGCAATTTACCGGTCAGCAGAACAGGTCCACAATGGACACAATTCCCTCGCCCTACATTTGTCCCTGGAACATCTAAATAATAAGGATACCTACATCAGGCTCCTACTAATCAACTGCAGCTCCGCCTTCAACATTATAATCCCAATTGAACTAATCTCAAAACTCCGAGACCTCGGGCATGGCTCTAACTTCTGCAACTGAATCCTCAGTTTCCTGACGCACAGACCGCAATCAGTGAAGGTAGCTAACTGCACCTCTTCTACAATAATTCTCAACACTGCGGCCCCGTAAGGATGCATCCTCAGCCCCCAAACACTCCCTATACACATGACTGATTGGCCACATTTCATATCAACATCTACAAGTTTGCTGATGACATCATGGTTGTAGGCTGCATATCAAATAATGATGAATCAGAATATAAGAAGTCGATAGCGTGCTTGGTTTCGTAGTGCAATGATAACAATTTTTGTCTCAATGTCTGCAAAACAGAAGAACTGATCATTGACTTCAGGAAGCAAGACGGAGGGCAGACCCCTATCTACATCAATGGAGGGGGACGAAAGCGTCAGGTTCCAATGAATAATGGTAACCAACAATGTGTCCTGGATCTCCTGGATTACAGTCAATAATTTGTGAACAATGTATAACTTTTGTGCCCTGAATAATACTTAATATAGTTTTCAAGAAAATTGTTATGCTGTTGCATGTATTGCTATTCAAATTTTACCTGTCTGTGTTGTTCAGTTACCTGACCATCGCTGGACACATTGGTCAGTTGTATAGTATGCTGTCCTGCTCAAGCCTGTTACAATAAGCATTAAAGGAAACTCTCACCTTTCACTGTCCTCACCATTCCAAATTGTTTGTGAACACTCAGTCCAGATCGATTGGTCACTTCCAACATTTATAAATAACTTTTATGATCATAAAACCTCAAAGTAATGACTTTTTGATTCTCAATTCTTGACAAAACTGGAGATATTTTGACATAACGTGATCTGATAATAATTGCGAGATATAGCTGGGTTTGATCATTGTGAATCTGTGCAGGACTTCTACTTTTGTGATTCAAGACATTGTATAATCAAAAGCTGCAATTCAGCAAGTAGTACTGAGAGTGTATCAGAACGCATTCCAGATAATTTGTTCAAAGATAGTGAAAAAAGTTGCATGCTCATTAATGAGGAGCTGTTGCACTATTGGAGGATCACGACAAAGGAAATGTTGCATTGCCTCAGTCATTTAAATGAAGTGTACCATCTCTTCACTCAGACCATTCTCACTATTGCAAAAGATATCAGAAATGTTGTGGTTCTGTTCGCTGAGCTGGGAATTTGTGTTGCGAACAGAACCACAACAACGAGCACCCGAGCTACAAATCTTCTCCCAAACTTTGAAGATACCAGAAATAGCCCATGTGTCTTCTGGCCAATAATTCTTCCTCACAACAGAGCACTCAAGAAACAAAAGATGATCTGGTTCCAATGATATTACTGTTTGTGAAAGCTTAGTGTGTGTAAAGTAGCTGCTGTTACCCTACGTTACAACAGTGACTGCCACTTCAGCTGGCTTAATAAACTTTATCTTTGTAAATCCCTTTGGGATGTACTAAACTGAGAAAATCCTTCTTTCTGAAGGAATGTGGACTGAAGGATGGACAGAAACCATGGGATTACTAAGGAGGAATTTCTGGGACGTTTTGATCAAATTACATTAACGGAATGCAGTATAGTTTAAATTCAAACTAGTGCGATATCGTCTATTGACGGGTTCCTCAGTGTCTGTGGAATTTGCCCTTTTCAGTGACAGTGGTCTTTTTATTTTTGGAAGGTTACATCCACGATGCTTTGGTTTGGAGCCTGAAGCAGCAAAAATCTCAGAGCCAAATTAAAACTGAGACTAAAAGTTCATATCCAGAGTTAAGCCTGAACCCTGTTAGGATGGATCCAGGAGCAAGTCGTCGGAGAAAAAGAGAGAAAGACAGACAGAAAGACGGAGAGAGAGGATTTGGTCTGTTACCCAAAACACCAAGCAGATTAGGACTGGTGATAGACTCGAGGAGACAGGGAGAAATCACAATGTGGGGACCTATTATAGATCAGGGCAGCACAGTGGTGAAGTGGTTAGCACTACTGCTTCATGGCGCTAGGAACTTGAATTTGATTCCACCCTCGGGTAACTGTCCGACTGGAGTTTATACATCCTCTCCATGCCTCCAGGCGCTCTATTTCCTCCCACAAAGATGTGCAGGCTAGATACATTGACCATGAGAACAATACGGTGATGGAGTGGGTCTGCTTGGGATGCTCTTCGGAGGATGCATGTGGACTTGATGGTCTGAATGGCCTGCTTCACACTTAATTAAAGATTAAATATGAACTGGAGTTTGGGTCTGGGAGAAGATTCGGAACACACAGTAATTTGTGCATCGATGCTCTGGGTTCAGAGCATCAAAGCTGAATCAGTTGAAGCTTGAGACGATCCACCTCATGAGGCAAATCCATGAACTTGGATGGTGAAACAGATCATAACATTGTGGGAAAGAGGAAGACACAGGTGAGCTTCAATGTTTCTTATTTTACAGAAAGAAGGTAAAAACATTCCATGGTTTATCCTGGGTCTGACTGGATGGCAATCAGAGCAGGATACATCGAGTGCACGGTGTAAGCATTTGACTGATGAAAATGAATGAAGTCGTCAAATGTCAGTCTTTATGGTGACCACTGAAAGGTCAGGGCCTCTCAGAATGTCACAGGAATGGCACCGGGCTGGGTGTTCATTCCAGCAGAGAGTGAACATCATGAGATAAATAAAAGTGTCTGAATCAATCCCACAAACACACATTCTCGTTCATCCTGGATATTACCACATTCAGCGATTCGTGGTAACAAATCTACACTGAATAAAGGGGGAGGAGTTTTCCTGAAACTGGAAAGACATCATTCTCCATGTAAATGCTGCTGTAATCTCCCTATCATGACTGTGAACTGTGTCTGCAGGAAGAAGATAAAAATCACAACACCAGGTTATAGTCCAACAGATTGATTTGGAAGCACCAGCTTTCGAAATGCTGCTCCTTTATCACAACCACCTGATGAAGGAGCAGTGCTTCCACATAAACCTGTTGGATATAAACTGGCGTTGTATGGTTTTTAATTTTGTCCACTCCAGTCCAACACAGGCACCTCCAAGTCATGTCTGCAGGATGAGTTACAAGAGAGCATGCGGATTTTCAAATCCACGGTCAACTCCATCCAAGTAAATAACAAATCTCAAGATTGAGAGGAAAGATATTTTTTAAAAGCTAATGAGGAATATTGAGTACTATGGCCCCATGCTGAGAATGGTGAGCATCTCCACAAGTTCTTGAGATTGGCACCCTTGGTAATGTTGGTGGAATTGAGGGCAATGATAATGTGAAGCAGGGCATTATCTCTCCACAATACCCTCCCCTCTAATCTTCACCATCAGATTCCTCTCCCACCCTAATCTCTCACAGGGAGCCCCACTTCAATCAATCCCTCTCCAACTCAATTTCTGACCCGTCTTCATCCAAGTGACATGCATTGTCTCTGGGTTCTCCTCAAATTGTTGGCAGACCAGTTCTCTACTGAACATTTTTTACCACCCTTTTCAAAAGAACGAACATAGGTATTGGCCTAGGTCCGAGGAAAAGAGTGACATTTGAGACAGTTTCTGTCCCTCATTAAGAATCAGTTCGGTGTATCTCACCGGTTTCAATAAGCCCCAATCTTTCTCAGAATAAATCTCGAGAGCATTATTCCCCAACCGGGTTTTTACAAATACATTAAGGACAAAAGGGTTACTAGGGAGTGATTCGGGCCCCTGAAATAACTGCAAGGCGGCCTTTGTGTGGAACCACAGGAAATGGGGAAGATACTAAATTAATATTTTGCATCAGTATGCACTGTGGAAAGGATATGGAAGATATAGACTATAGGGAAATAGATGATGACATCTTGCAAAATGTCCAGATTACAGAAGAGGAAGTGCTAGATGTCTTGAAATGGTTAAAGGTGGATAAATCCTCAGGACCTGATCAGGCGTACCCGAGAACATTGTGGGAAGCTTGAGAAGTAATTGCTGGGCTCTTGCTGAGATATTTGTTCATCAATGGTCACAGGTGAGGTGCTGGAAAGAAGGGCAGTAAAGACAAGCCAGGGAACTTTGACCAGTGGACCTGACCTCAGTGGTAGGCAAGTTGTTGGAGGGAATCTTGAGGGATAGGATGCACATGTATTTGGAAAGGCAAGGACTGATTAGAGATAGTCAACACGGCTTTGTGCATGGGAAATCATGTCTCACAAACTTGATTGAGATTTTTGAAGTAACAGAGAAGATTGCTGAGGTCAGAGCAGGAGATGTGATCCATATGGACTTCAGTAAGGCGTTTGACAAGGTTCCCCATGGGACACTGATTAGCAAGGTTAGATCTCATGGAATAAAGGGAGAACTAGCCATTTGGATACAGAACTATCTCAAAGGTAGAAGACAGAGGGTGATGGTGGAGGGTTGTTTTTGAGACTGGAGGCCTGCGACCAGTGGAGTGCCACAAGGATCGGTGCTGGGCCCTCGACTTTTTGTCATGTACAGAAATGATTTGGATGCGAGCGTAAAAAGGTACAGTTAGTACGTTGCAGATGACACCAAAATTGGAGGTGTGGTGGACAGCGAAGAGGGTTACTTCAGATTACAACAGGATCTGGACCAGTTGGGCCAATGGGCTGAGAAGAGGCAGATGGAGTTTAATTTAGATAAATGCGAGGTGCTGCATTTTTGGAAAGCAAATCCTAGCAGGACTTATACACTTAATGGTAAGGTCCTAGGGAGTGTTGCTGAACAAAGAGACCTTGGAGTGCAGGTTCATAGCTCCTTGAAAGTGGAGTTGCAGGCAGATAGGAAAGTGAAGAAGGCATTTGGTATGCTTTCCTTTATTGGTCAGAGTATTGAGTACAGGGGTTGGGAGGTCATGTTGCAGCTATGCAGGATATTGGTTAGGCCACTATTTGAATATTGTGAGCAATTCTGATCTCCTTCCTATCGGAAAGATGTTGTGAAACTTGAAAGGGTTCAGAAAAGATTTACAAGAATGTTGCCAGGGTTGGAGGATCTGAGCTATAGGGAGAGGCTGAACAGGCTGGGGCTGTTTTCCCTGAAGCATCGGAGGCTGAAGGGTGACCTTATAGAGGCTTACAAAATTATGAGGGGCATGGATAGGATAAATAGACAAAGTCTTTTCCCCAGGATCGGGGAGTCCAGAACTAGAAGGCACAGGTTTAGGATGAGAGGGGAAAGATATAAAAGAGACTTAAGGGGCAACTTTTTCACAGAGGGTGGTACGTGTATGGAATGAGCTGCCAGAGGATGTGGTGGTGGCTGGTACAAATGCAACATTTAAGAGGTGTTTGGATGGGTAAATGAATAGGAAGTGTTTGGAGGGATATGGGCTGGGTGCTGCCATGGGGGAACTAGATTGGGTTGGGATATCTGGTCGGTGTGGACAGGTTGGACCAAAGGGTCTGTTTCCATGCTGTACATCTCTATAACTCTATGACTCTATAATTACCCCCAAATCCTCAGTCAGTGCAAGAGGAATAATTTTACACTAACCTTTCAAACCTCCCCATCTTCTGCCTGATCAGATTGCTGATGGTGTTTTCAAAACTTTGTTTTCTCTTTGTAAAGTCCAGCTGTTTTGATGATCTCTCTGATCACATTCACTCCCAGACAGATCAGCCCGAGACACGGTCAGTGCAGTGACCTAGCCTTCCCTGTGTTTCCTGACACAGCCTCGTGTCTCAGTTGAAGCCAGTTTACAAACCAGTTGTGATGTCTGAACTCTCTCTGTGATGTACACAGTGAGGTCACACTTGTTCTGGGAGGTCACACTTCCACCTGTCCAGTTCCAGTGGCCTCACTGCGATCAAACAGGGAGTAAGCCGGGGAGGACCGAAATCCTCACCTTTCTCAGGTTACAATGTGTTCATATTCCAGAATATATAAAGCAGTTCTAGACACAGACATTAGGGTGTACGGGTGATGCTCAATGACACGGAGTCAGAGACAGACAGATACAGATTGAGACTGCCCTGGAGAGGTCTCAGAGCTGACTCGGAGACACACACAATCTGTACGGCAGCAGATGGGGATGAATCATTCTTTATTCCCTGCAGTGTACTGGGCATGCTCAGTGTAGAAACCCAAAACAGCTGACTGATGATGGAGCAGTTTGAATGGAGAGGCCAGGGAGGGTATGGGTCTGGGCCCACTATACAGAGAGGTGTGGGTTTCACTCCTTGTCTGTCATATCCTCTTGCCCCACTGTCTACATCAGTCTGCAGCCTTGTCCACTGTGGCATTTCAAAATATCATCCATATAATTCCGAATTGTCTTCAGGGTTCACACCTCTACACTCATTTAGGCTGTGCTTTGCAGCTCTTTCTCTTATCCTCCAGCCATTTAGTTGTTGACACGCTACTCCTCTTCAACTAAAGGGTTCAGTTTCCTTCATTTAAAATCTATGCCCCGGTCCTTAATCCCCCCATCCATGGGAAATGTTTTCTTCCTGTATACCCTACGCTCATCATAGTTTTATACATCTCAGTCATGTCTCCTCTCCATCACCTCTGCTTTAATGAAAACAATCCCTGTCTGTCCAAACTCTCTCCAGAACTAAAACTCTCCAAACCCAGGGAATGTCCTGGTCAATCTCCTCTGCACCCTCTCCAATGCACTCACATCCCTTCTAGAATGTACAGAACTCTGTTGGCTAACAGTTCAAGTGAGTTTGAGAACAGTCACGTCAAACCTTAGACATTGCTGGTAGCATCATGTACAGTTCAAGAGTGTTCTGGTCTGGATGGAATTCGATTGGTCAGAATGTTGAGCTTTACACAAAACACACTTAATTCTTACACCACAATTAAAATGCAAACAATGAAAAAAAACACAACTTGAACCTGTTGGAATACAGAACAAAATAATATATTATTTAATTCTACCAATCAACTGTTCCAATACAGCCACATCATATAAACAGACCCATAGTAAACGCAAATTCAGCAAAACAGACTTCCCTCACTTACCATCTCCTCCAATCCAAAAGATAAGAACACAAAAACAAACAATCTCACAACAGAGAGAGAGTTCAAGCTTTTTTCCTACAGCAGAGAGAGGTGACAGCTGTGACTAATAGCTTCAGCACCAAATAATGCAACTTCAGTAACTGAAAGCAGCACTGAGCCCCTGGATCGGTAAGAGCCAGACTCCACTTCCTCAGGCTGCTTTGGTCATAATTTAAGAAAATCCAAAGTTATTTACTCTGCTTTCCATGGAACATACACCTTGGCACCAGGTTGATAACATCCCTCATCAAGAGAACCAGAACACATCCTCCTTAAAGGGACAAGGTATCAGTCTGCTCACAGTGGGGTCAGGCACGCCGGCACAGTGGGGTCAGGGACGCCGGCACAGTGGGGTCAGGGACGCCGGCACAGTGGGGTCAGGGACGCCGGCACAGTGGGGTCAGGGATACAGTAACTATTAGATAAGAAATGCACAATCCCATCCCAGCAGTTTCAGCAGAGTGAACCCTGTCTTAGATTAGATTCCCCTACAGTGCAGAAACAGGGCCTTTTGCCCAACCAGTCCACACCGACCCTCCGAAAAGTAACCCACCCAGACCCATTTCTCCCCGACTAATGCACCGAATATTATGGGCACTTTAGCATGGCCAATCCACCTGACCCACTCATCTTTGGACTGTGGATGGAAACTGGAGCACCCAGAGGAAACCCACGCAGATGCAGGGAGAATGTGCAAACTCCACACAGACAGTCACCCGAGGCTGGAATCGAACCTGGGGCCCTGGTGCTGTGAGGCAGCAGTGCGAACCACTGAGCCACAGTGCTGCACCGGGGCACGTGATTATCCATCCTTATTAATTTATCACCTTCCAATTTTACTGAAGAGCTCTGGTAAATTTGTAAACAAGTTTCACAGGAAAAGGAGGAGGCCATTCAGCCCCTGGATCCTGTTCCAATCCCTCAATAAGATTGGTGTTGATCTGTGGCCTCACTCCATTTGTCTGCCTTGACCCCATACACCGATTCATAAAAATCATTGCTTATGTCAAATATAAATTTAACAATTGAATTGGTATAGACTGCAGTTTGAGGTACAGAGTCCCAAACCCTACCAACTCTTCCCATCTCCAAGTTCTCTTTCTTTCCTCAGTCCTCGAGCATCCTCCTGCATCTGGAGCGTGTCCCAGCGGCAAAATAAAACGGTGTGGTCCTCGCCGTCGCGGTGGTCAGCGATCCCTCTTCCTTCACCAGCATCAGCTCCCCACCATCACACAATATCCTCCAGTGTAAACAAAAACCCTTGGAGCTAAGTGAGAGGGAGGGGGGGGGGAATATAAACTAAAATTGGTAACGGTCACCCAGCCCCGCTTACCGGAAAGATGTCTCACTGTGGGGAAGGGACCAGGCTCAATCCCCTCCCCCTCAGCCCCCAATATCCACCATCATTACCTTCAGGAACAGGACTTTACTGACACAGTCCACTCTCCCTCCATCCCCCAATAACCACCATCGTTACCTTGAGAACAGGGACTTTGTTGACACAGTCCACTCTCCCTCCATCCCCCAATAACCACCATCGTTACCTTGAGAACAGGGACTTTGTTGACACAGTCCACTCTCCCTCCATCCCCCAATAACCACCATCGTTACCTTGTGAACAGGGACTTTGTTGACACAGTCCACTCTCCCTCTGACCCTTGTCCTTTCTGGGTGGGACCGCCACCATTTTAGCTCCAGGCCCCGCCCCCCGCCGCGCGCGAGCTGGCGGTTAACGGCCGCCTCGTGCCCCGAGTGACCGTTAGCAGCTGCTTCAGAAAATAAACTCTTTAAAGAGAAACAACCCTTTCAGGAGAGAAAACAGAAACACAAAAGGGCGGACTTCGGTGTCGCCAAACAAAATAATATGTATCAGAATGAAAATACTCCCACAGGCAGGGAGGTGAAAGTGATGAAGAAATTGTGTGTGGCGGCATCAAGTCCCAAAGCGCGATCTTCCGAATAACGGCCGCCCCCGGACCCCAAACATTGTCTCAGCTTTATCTCTCTCTGGGCAGATACTGACAGACCTGAAGCACAAAGGGACTTGTTAGTCCGTGGTCAGGATTCTCTTCATGTTAAAATGCAGCTTCAGTTGGCAGTTAGGAAAGTAAATGCAATGTTAGGGCTTGTTTGAGAAGGTTAGAATAGGGATGTGTTGCTCAGGCTGTATAAGGTATTTGGAATATTGTGAGCAGTTTTGGGTCCTGTATCGAAGGAAGGATTCTTTTTATTTCAAAAATACACTTTATTCATGAAAAATATATAGATATCCAGAGTTACTAAAGAAGTTTGATTCTTTACAATAGCAAGTAAAGAAAACAAGACAAACATTGAAGTTGGACTCTATCCAACAAACAAACCAAAGGCATCTCTTACTTGTATAAGATTATATATATTTTTGAGGTACCCAAAGGGTCCGATAACTTAATGGATCTCCACTTGCCTTCAGCAGAAAGACCTCAAACAGTGGTCCTTCCCCAATGTGTCTTGATAGCAGCTGCCCCAAGCTTTCGTGCATCCCTCAGCACGTAGTCCTGGACCTTGGAACGTGCCAGTCTGCAACACTCGATGGGGGTCACCTCCTTGTTTTGGAAGACCAACAAGTTTTGGGCAGAACAAAGAGCATCTTTAGCCATGCTGATGGTCCTCCAGGCACAGCCAATGTTTGTCTCAGTGTGTATCACAGAATCCTAGAATGTAGAGTTCTCTTCACGGAGCTGCTTGGGATGAACCTCATCAAAAACCACTGCATCTTCCTGCAGACTTCCTTCGCGAAGGTACATTCCAGAAGAGGATGTGACACAGTCTCTACTCAGTCTGCAGCAGCTTCAAGGGCAGAGTGTGGTGGCACACACAGTCTAGGAAGACAAGAGGGTCTCGCAGGTAGTGCCCTTCCCACCGCCAGCCAAGCAATGCCTTGGTGTTTATTGGAAAGTTCTGGTGATGAGGCATTTTGCCAAGTTACTTTTGACAGTCTGCTCAGGGAACCATGTTACAGGATCTACCCTCTCCTTTTGAGAAAGTCTGTAGCCTTAAAACTTGTCCGTAAACATTTCGACTAAAATGTAATGTTGACTTATAGAACACGTTTGCTGCACTCTAGAAAATAGACAGGCAGGGAAGGTAAGGCAATTAAAAATATTTATCTTGGCATCAGTGAATCTGTGTAAACAGAACACAGAGTGATAACATTCATGGTTGTTCCCTTGTGAAATTAGGAACAGTGTTTGATTCTGACCTCTAAATGAAACTCTGTATCAATTAACTTCTCTCCTTAAATATTGTCCTTCACTGTTATCTTTCTAGTTAAGAACATGCAGTGTTTTTGTAAACTTGATTTGAATAAAGGAAGCCTGTTTGTGACAGTGCAGCAGCGTAGCCTGCTCAGGCTGTAGAGGAGCTGATATCCTACACTCCTTAGTTGTTAGAACCTAGTTAGCCTGGCTTATAGATATCAGTGTTATGTTATAACAGTGATGCTATTGGTAATTAAAGGGGATGACTAAAATTAAACTAACTGCCTGAAAGAGGTTTTTTTAATTCCAGACTTCCAAAAAGTACAATCTCTGGGACGAAACAAGAGAGGCTTACAGTTCCCTGGGCCATCTCAAATCTGTACTTTATCAATTTGTGCTGCGAGCAGGGTTCCAACAAGGGACACATTTGAGTGAAACTGGAAAAGAGGAGCTTTACCTAAGGGTCGGGCTCACAAGGTAAGATTATATCTTGATTGCTCTTTGTGTGCTGCTTCCCCCATTTCACTCTCACGGTACCCTGACGGAACCCGAAATGAGATAGTTTATCTAGAAGCAGAAAATTATGGGGTTAGAGGCCGCTGTGTTTTGTGGGGTTAGAGACCCCTGTAGTAATTGGGGTTCGAGTCCCCTGTAGATCAGTAGTTTTGTGAAGGTTTAAAGTAAATAAGATAAATATGGTGCAACCCTAGATAAGATAGAAGACAAATGCCCCCTAACAAAAATAATAAGTCTGTATCCTAACTATGAGAAACAATTAAGGTGAATATCGACCACAGCTGCTCAACAGAATAGATTTGGGGAAAAAATAAAGGGAACTAAGCAGAGAGAAGCCATATCAGTGTGGAAAAAGGTAGCTCAAGAAAAATGGGAAAAATCCATGCAATCCTCATGGAGACCAAACTTTATTAAAAAGGGAATTAGTCCATTAACTGAGGAAGGATTGAACTGAATTGGACAGAACTAAAATGTAAATATGAAGCACATGATTTAGAAGCAGAATTGGAATTGGCGAGGGAGAAAATAAAAAAATAATAAAAAGGTTAAGCAAAGAATCACAGTCGAAGCTGAAATGTCAGGGGCCCAAAGAAAAGGGAAACAGATTGCAGCTGCAGCCATGCAGGACTAGACGGACGACAAAGATTGTTCCTTATACCCCATCTCTCCCAAAGACCCATTACAAAAAAATCCTGATCCATCCACGAATGAGTGATGGGACTCAGATTCAGAGGAGGAAATATTTTACGCCTTCCGTCCAGTCAGCTGATCTCCTCTGATTGCCCACCGAGGACCTCCTCAAACCTCACCCGCTGTACGTCCAAGGTGAACACTCTTCATAAAAAAAAGTCGCCTGAACCCCACACCCCACCCCCACTCTGAGGACCAATGTGCCAAGACCCATGCCCTTCCCTCAATGAATCATTTGTCCCTGTGTGTTTTAGGAGTGTTACAACTGCACTGATAAGTGAACTTAAGAACACTGATTCTATCAAATCTAACTGCTGCTTTTAAAATCAGTTCATGCTCCTTATCCAGAAAGAAAACAATGTACTGCTGAAAGAACCAAAACTTTGCTAGTTTTTCAAAAAATTATTTTAGTTTGACTTTAAAACAACCAGAAGTGCAAATTAGATACAAACTAATGCAATTTAAAATTCTGATTCGAAGGATTAGGCCACCGTACAGGTTGGCAATTACAACTCTGCCTCCGAATTAGTATTTACAGACAGCCTGTGGCCTTCTACTGGGACCACATTTAATTCATTCAAGATGAACGTACATGTGACTGCTACACGATTATTTTAAAATTCCACCCAAATTCTCCCCGCCATTCATACTATGGTAGCGGCTGCCCCTAATATAACTTCACATCAAAATGTAGAAGTCTGTACATCCCATTCTGTGGTATCCTTGCTTACCTCTAAATGTACCCAACAGCTCACTGTGGCTCGACTCTGTCGCTATGA
This sequence comes from Chiloscyllium punctatum, assembly GCF_047496795.1. NCBI lineage: Eukaryota > Metazoa > Chordata > Chondrichthyes > Orectolobiformes > Hemiscylliidae > Chiloscyllium > Chiloscyllium punctatum. The sequence goes on from NC_092767.1 coordinate 37,419,694, forward strand.
GATTTCAACACTTCAGAATCCACTTCTCTCCTTTACAGACTGCTCCAAAATTTACCCCGGTACATTCCTGCAGGAAGAACCTCTTAAACTGCCTGATCCTCCCCATGTTTGTGTTCTCATAAATGAACTTGTTATTAAACCATGTCCTGACGTTACGGATCAGGGTCTTGTTAACCTTGACCTTACACTTTATGTCAATGGTTCTTCTTCTACTTCTCCAAAAGACAAACGCATGTCAGGATATGCAATTGTCACTTTGTGCTGAACAATCGAAGCTTATTCTGTCGACCCACTCTGTTCCGCCTAACAAGCAGAACTCTTTGCTTTCACCCATGCCTGTACACTTACTAAAGGAAAGTCAGCTAATATCTAGACTGATTCCCACTACGCTTTGGATGTGCCCATGATCTTGGTCAACTCTAGCAGCAGCGCAGCTTCCTTGCCTCATCAGGAACTCCTATCCTCAATGCTGCCTGTGTTGCTAATACCCTCAGTGCTATTCAACTTCCCTCTCAGCAATTATCAAATGTATTGTTCACTCATAAAGTAATAGAGATGTACAGCAGGGAAACAGACCCTTCGGTCCAACTCGTCCATGCCAAACAGACATCCCAACCCAATCCAGTCTCACTTGTTGCATCCGGTCCATATCCCTCTAAACCCTTCCTATTCATATACTCATCCAGATGCTTTTAAGTGTTGCAATTGTACCAGCCTCCACCACATCCTCTGGCAGCTCATTCCACACACATACCACCCTCTGCATGAAAAGGTTGCCCCTTAGGTCTCTTTTATATCTTTCCCCTCTCACCCTAAACCTATGTCCTCTAGTTCTGGACTCCCCGACCCCAGGGAAAGACCTTTGTCTCTTTATCCTATCCATGCCCTTCATAATTTTATACACCTCTATAAGGTCACCCCTCAGCCTCCGACGTTCCAGGGAAAATAGCCCCAGCCTATTCAGCCTCTCCCTACAGCTCGAATTTTCCAGTCCTGGCAACATCCTTGTAAATCTTTTCTGAATCCTTTCTACATCCTTCCACTAGGAAGGAGACCAGAATTGCATGCAATATTCCAAAAATGGCCTAACCAATGTCCTGTACAGCCACAACATGACCTCCCAACTCCTGTACTCAATACTCTGACCAATAAAGGAAAGCATACCAAACGCCTTCTTCACCAGTCCTCTGATGCTTCCGATGTCACCCAAAGCAACAACTCTGCTAAGCGGCTAAGAAAGCAGCTTTTGAGCAAAAAGACGTGATTACTCAAATGACAAATACTCTTCTGACACCCTGACCATGCCTGACGCAGAGCAAATACGGACCCATCAGGGGGACACCTCTGATGAGGAGAAACAAAGATGGATAGACCATGGTTGTTATGTTACAATAAGCTTTGGGTTATGCTGGTAGGACAGACATGTCTGCCCAACATGACTTTGCCTATTCTAGTTGATTATGTTCACACACGCACGCATATAGGTAAGGAAGGAATGGTGGACAGAATTCTCCAAATTTGGTGGAATCCCCACCTGCAAGAAAAAGCAAAGCAAGCAGCTGCAACTTGCCTAATTTGTTAAAAGCATAATCCGGGGAGAGGAGTAAAGTGTCCACCAGATGAAACTCCCTTGCCAAGTGCAACATTTGATACTATCCAGTTAGATTTTGTAGAGTTACAGAGATGTCATTGTTATAAGTATTGCTCAGTGATAATCAATGTATTTAGTAAATGGATTGAAGCTTATCCCTGTACTGACTGCACAGCAACAACTACTTGTAAAATTCTACTAAGGGAAATCATACCCAGATTTGGAATACCAGTAACAGTCTCTTCCAACAATGGCCCCCACTTCTGTGCGGAGCTAGCCAAGGCACTGTGTAAGCGGTTGAATATGAATAAAAAGTTCCATTGTGCCAACCACCCCCAAGCAGCGGGAATTGTAAAAAGAGCCAATGGTACCTTAAAAGGTCAGGTAAGAAAATTGGGAGAAAAAAGCTGATTGGAGGCAGATGTTCGCATGTAAAGGGACGGCTGGAAATGGTAAGCCTTCAGAAATGAGATAACAAGAATCCAGCGAAAGTATATTCCCATCAGGGTGGAAGGGAAGGCTGGTAAGTATAGGGAATGCTGGATGACTAAAGAAATTGAGGGTTTGGTTAAGAAAAAAGAAGGAGGCATATGTCAGGTATAGACAGAATAGATCGAGTGAATCCTTAGAAGAGTACAAAGAAAGTAGGAGTATACTTCAGAGGCAAATCAGGAGGGCAAAATGGGGACATGAGATGGCTTTGACAAATAGAAGTAGGGGGAATTCAAAGGGTTTTTACAAATATAGTAAGGACAAAAGGGTAGTGGACAGCGAAGAGGGTTACCTCAGGTTACAGCAGGATTTGGACCAGATGGGCCAATGGGCTGAGAAGTGGCAGATGGAGTTTAATTCAGATAAATGTGAGGTGCTGCATTTTGGAAAAGCAAATCTTAGCAGGACTTATACACTTAATGGTAAGATCCTAGGGAGTGTTGCTGAACAAAGAGACCTTGGAGTGCAGGTTCATAGCTCCTTGAAAGTGGAGTCGCAGGTAGATAGGATAGTGAAGAAGGCATTTGGTATGCTTTCCTTTATTGGTCAGAGTATTGAGTACAGGGGTTGGGAGGTCATGTTGTGGCTGGACAGGACATTGGATAGGCCACTGTTGGAATATTGCGTGCAATTCTGCTCTCCATCCTATCGCAAAGATGTTGTGAAACCTGAAAGGGTTCAGAAAATATTTACAAGGATGTTGCCAGGGTTGGAGGATCTGAGCTACAGGGAGAGGCTGAACAGGCTGGGGCAGTTTTCCCTGGAGTGTTGGAAGCTGAGGGGTGACCTTATAGAGGTTAACAAAATTATGAAGGGCATGGATAGGATAAATAGACAAAGCCTTTCCCTGAGGCCGAGGAGTCCAGAACTAGAGGGCATAGGTTTAGGGTGAGAGGGGAAAGATATAAAAGATACCTAAGGGGCAACGTTTTCACGCAGAGGGTGGTACGTGTATGGAATGAGCTGCCAGAGGATGTGGTGGAGGCTGGTGGAATTGCAACATTTAAGAGGCATTTGAATGGGTATATGAATAGGAAGGGTTTGAAGGGATATGGTCTGGGTGCTGGCAGTTGGGACTAGATTGGGTTGGGATAACTGTTCGGCATGGATGGGTTGGACCGAACGGTCTGTTTCCATGCTTGACATCTCTATGACTCTAAACCAGTCTTAATTAGCTGCAAGTACTCCCAATTACCCTTTTAAATATGCCAACCATTATAGAGAAAAAGACGGGATTCTTAGCAGCTGAACTGATATATGGAAAACCTTGGAGGACTTGCTGGTCTGCACCATTAACTGCCCAACACCCTATTGATGTGCATGCCATGACAGAAGAGATGCACAGGTACCTGATTAAGCTAACCAAAGCATTGCAGTCTTATCATCAACAAGTCAAAGAAGCATATCAGACACCAGGGAAGGAAGAAGAAAAAGCCCCAACATTTAAAGACATTAACCCTTGTGACTACCTCCTACTGAAAGACTTTAATCATGAAAAATTGGGCCTCTGCTGGAAAGATCCTTATGAAATTCTTCTGACAACTGAAACTACAGTAAAGGTAGAAGGACGTTCAACATGGGCGACGAAGGACATTGCAAGCTTGTATCTTCCTCACAGTCCTAGTGTTAGTACTGATAGAGGCATCTGATGAAAACCCAACCCAAGTACATGCGCCCAGCTGTAACCAATCCATCTGTGATCTCTCAGACCGGCTAAACTCCAGTGTAACTGTATAAGTGCAACCTGTACTAAAACCATGGGAAGTTATGAATGCAGCTGCCCAGCTGAAACTTATTTAAACTACTCACATTGTGTAAGTAAATATCACTCTCGATCTTATTGTCATCCTCACAACACTTCTATGCCAGTCATCATGAGATGGCATAATTCCATAACCTCATCCGTTCTTGTCAACCAAAAACTGTTACTTGAAATGTTTATCTATTCCCCTCTCAAACTGAACTGTACAGATTGCAATATTGAGCACACAGTACCGAAATGAGACTGATCATCTACACCTTCTTAATGGAATCCTCTCCTATCCAACCTAACGCCACCGTCATCAATACCTTTACACATTTCCTGTATTCAGTAGCTACAGTAATTGACAAGACAAGCTGGAAAGATGAACCAAGACCTAAAATACTATGCACTCCCAATCCTCCTCCTGTTACTAATGGTTTCTTTATTTAAGCTAAACCTCCTGATCCATGTGTTATCTACTCACTCTTCTATCATTCTGATGTACAGTGTGTAAATAGGACTCATCCACTTATGCAGTCCCTCATTTGTGATGGAAACACCCATTTGGTAGAAGAAGCGCGTCACTGTATAAAGTGTACAAACCGAAAGGATTCAATATTAACGTTGTTCTGCTGTTAAAATGGTACACTGAAAGACCTTCTGGTACCCTCAATATGGGGCAAGTGAAACAAAAACTATGTAAAAATATTATCAAAGACACTGATCATACCCCTGTTCTCCATCCGTTAATACCCTTGGACAACTGAACATAACATTTGGTAGCACTCACTGTTTATAAGATTCAGCTCTCGCTCTGAGTGGACTCCTCATTCACTCACAGAAGCGCACCCTTGGAACTCCTTTTATCCTTCATTGACTATGTGAAAACAAAGCCTACACATATTTACCTAATGACTGGTACGGAAGTTGTGCCGTAGTACACACGTTACCACATTTTACCCTCCACCATGAAATGTCTGAAATAGATAATGAATGGAACACCCACCAACATGTGAATCAGTACGGAATAAAAAGTAAAGGACAAACAAAACTTACACAACTTCTTCCATCAACAAGCCTGGTGGTCCAGGTTGCTGGGAGGTCTTATTCCTGGCTGGTGTGTTGAGATGGCCCTAGATCAGATAAGTGACCTGGCATATGACATAGAAAAACTTGCCAACTCAACTGCCCATGCTCTGAAGCTGGTGAACAAAGAGTTACAGGAGATCCGGATGATGATGGTTCAGAATCAGCTCGTGCTAGATTTCCTCCTTGTGAAAGGAGGTGCTTGTTCAGTCATTGGCCCGCAACGTGGCACCTACTTCGATGATTTCTCGAAAAACATTTGGACAACACAGATATTATCAATAAATCAGGTCAAGACACAGGGAAGGTACCTGCCCCACCATTATCTGATTCATGTGAATGGAGTGTTAGTTGCTGGCTATGGTCGCTATATGTGTGGATCATATGGGACGTATTGATAGTCCTTTGTCTCATCTTAGGAATATACATTGTCATCCACCTATGCATGAAGCGGACCTTATATTGTTTTTTGCCTAAGCCAAAGAGGAATCTGGTTAATCGACCCTTGCCTACCCCAGTACCTCCATGCCCAAACTTCCATGCTGAAATCTAGTATCTTTCAGATGCTGCTCCTCTGGATGATGACTCGCCAGAGGAGGCACTTGACTTACTAAGAATGCAAATTGACTGAATGGACTAATTATACTTGTATAAGCTATGCAGTTGTCATGAAATAACCAAAGGAGGAAAGGTAACTTTCATCAGCATGTTTAATGAGTTTGAGATTATACAAATTATGCTAAAAACATTCTACAATTTAACATAAAGCAATTATACAAATGGACAAAATGTTTTTAAAAATTAACAGAAATGTATGATGAATTGAACATACATGCATGAAACAAAAGTACTTCATTCCTAGGAATTTTTAACTCAATGTTACAAGGCTGTTCCATTTTTCATCAATAGTTCATCTACAGTCAATGTTGGGAAATAGTTGCTTGACGCAAATTGTGTTAAAGATGTTGACACTCAAGGACAGTGTCAATTACAGAACATACACCACCAACAGCAATCTCCCTCTGCTAGATTCTGAATATCCAGCCCTCTCACACAGACAAACACATGATTCCCCCTCTACTGGTGACTGTACATGTTTTCCATAAGAGACAGGTGATATAGATATAGTTGTGACTTCTATAGACAAAATATAGTTACATGCATGATTTTGAGCAGAAAACATACCAATCAATAGCCTTGTTCTAATTTCGTGTTTGGGACTGACTGCTAAGGAGAAAGTGAGGACTGCAGATGCTTGAGATCAGACCTGAAAATGTGTTGCTGGAAAAGCACAGCAGGTCAGGCAGCTTCCAAGGAACAGGAGAATCGATGTTTCGGACATCAGAGCTTATGCCCGAAACATTGATTCTCCTGTTCCTTGGATGCTGCCTGACCTGCTGTGCTTTTCCAGCAACACATTTTCAGCACTGACTGCTAGAGTTCAGACATCCTTGAGGAAAACACAACTTTATTACAGTTAAGCAGGATAAACCATCCGAGTTGAATAAATGCTCCCTGAAGATAATAAAACGTTAACATATTTAACTGAATCAAATTATATTGTCCTGCTAACTGCATAATTATCTAATTTCTAATTAACTGTTAATAGGTGACATGTGATGTTCTAATTGGTCAGATGGTGCAAACCCAAGCCCTGACATCAGGACTTTGAACCGAGGATTAAAGTCTTCTGAGGATCTGCCAGCTGATTGAAACGGGTTTCAAGTTATTTCTTCGAACCTATGTCCAAGCTCTCCCACGTTATCCATTGAATTAAAAATCACACAACATCAGGTTATAGTCTAACAGGTACATTTAAAAGTACTAGCTTTCAGAGAGCTGCTCCTTGATCAGGAAGCTTGTGGGGTAGGATTTTTAACTGTGTCCACCCCAGTCCATCACCGGCACCTCCATATTATGTTATCCATTAGGAGTCATAAATACCACGGTGTATTGTGGCCTTTGTCTATCTGTTCTCTCCGAGACACCAACTTAAACCTTGCAGTCTCCTACCTTTACATCAACTATCGATTCATTTTCAACTGAAAACAAGCCCCAGCTGTTTCTCAATGGGGGAGACACACATGGGTTTTCATTGTGACTTTTCCTCCCTGTTCCTGTTGACCTATAGCCATGTGTCGTGTCGTTTTAATCCTGCACTCTTTCTATTCTAACCCCTTATATCAGTGCCACCCCAACAACGTGAAAGTTGTACTTCTCTTTTTTGTTCTAGCCCTGAAGAGTCTGAAACATTCACCCACCGATACAGTCAGTGCAGCTGTAGGTTCCTGTGCTGACTCCAATTGTCTCTGTCCCTTTGGCCTGAACTGATTCCCAAACAGCCGGAAATAGATTGAAGAGAAAACAGGAAATAACCAGATTGAACAACACCATAAATAAAACTGAGGTAATATTTTAATAATCCTTGATACATGTTACCAATAAAAGAGACTGGATCACATTATATTTTATATTAGCAAAAAGACAGACACTAACCCAATCTTTTCCAACCCTGCAGACATGTATGACATAAATCTCCTGGCCCCGATGGGCTACATCCTGGAGTTCTGAGGGAGGTGGCTGAAGAAATAGCGGAGGCGTTGGTTGAGATCTTTCAAAAGTCACTGGAGTCAGGGAAAGTCCCGGATGATTGGAAGACCGCTGTTGTAACCCCCTTGTTCAAGAAAGGATCAAGACAAAAGATGGAAAATTATAGGCCAATTAGCCTAACCTCGGTTGTTGGTAAAATTCTAGAATCCATCATTAAGGATGAAGTTTCTAAATTCTTGGAAGAGTAGTGTCGGATTAGAACAAGTCAACATGGATTTAGTAAGGGGAGGTCGTGCCTGACAAACATGTTGGAATTCTTTGAAGAGATGACAAGTAGGTTAGACCAGGGAAACCCAGTGGATGTGGTCTATCTAGACTTCCAAAAGTCCTCTGATAAGGTGCCACACGGGAGGCTGCTGAGCAAGGTGAGGGCCTGTGGTATTCGAGGTGAGCTACTGGTATGGATTGAGGATTGACTGTCTGACAGAAGGCAGAGAGTTGGGATAAAAGGTTCTTTTTCGGAATGGCAACTGGTGACAAGTGGTGTCCCACAGGGTTTAGTGTTGGGGCCACAGCTGTTCACGTTATATATTAATGATCTGGATGAAGGGACTGGGGGCATTCTAGCGAAGTTTGTCGATGATACAAAGTTAGATGGACAGGCAGGTAGTACTGAGGAAGTGAGGAGGCTGCAGAAGGACCTAGACAGTTTGGGAGAGTGGTCCAGGAAATGGTTGATGGAATTCAATGTGAGCAAATGCGAGGTCTTGCACTTTGGAAAAAAGAACACAGCATCGACTACTTTCTAAACGGTGAGAAAATTCATAAAGCCAAAGTACAAAGGGATCTGGGAGTACTAGTCGAGGATTCTCTAAAGGTAAACATGCAGGTTGAGTCGGTGATGAAGAAAGCGAATGCAATGTTGTCATTCATCTCAAGAGGGTTGGAATATAAAAGCAGCGATGTGCTACTGAGACTTTATAAAGCTCTGGTTAGGCCCCATTTGGAGTACTGTGTCCAGCTTTGGTCCCCACACCTCAGGACGGTCATTTTGGCACTGGAGCGTGTCCAGCGGCGATTCACACGTATGATCCCTGGAATGGTACGTCTAACATACGAGGAACGGCTGAGGATCCTGGTATTGTATTCATTGGAGTTTAGAAGATTAAGGGGAGATCTAATAGAAACTTAGAAGATAATACATGGCTTGGAGAGGGTGGACGCTAGGAAATTGTTTCCGTTAGGCGAGGAGACTAGGACCCGTGGACACAACCTTAGAATTAGAGGGGGTATATTAAGAACAGAAATGCGGAGACACTTCTTCAGCCAGAGAGTAGTGGGCCTGTGGAATTCATTGCCGCAGAGTGCAGTGGGGGCCGGGACGCTAAATGTCTTCAAGGCAGAGATTGATAAATTCTTGATGTCACAAGGAATTAAGGGCTACGGGGAGAATGCAGGTAAGTGGAGTTGAAATACCCATCATCCATGATTGAATGGCGGAGTGGACTCGATGGGCCGAAAGGCCTTACTTCCACTGCAATGTCTTATGGTCTTATGTATGGGGTAGGAGAGTGTGGGGACAAATTTGTCTGTGAATGAATTTGATCTCAAATCCAGAACTTTCAGTGACTGGTTTGTACCAGCAAAGAACAAAGAGCAATACAGCACAGGAGCAGGCCATTCAGTCCTCAATGCCTGTGATGATACATTTTACCCTTCTATCCTAAAACTATCTTCACTTACAGGATCAAATATCCCTCTATTCTCTTCCTATTCATGTGTTGATACAGGTGCTTCTAAAATGCTGTTATTGTGTCTGCCTCCACTACCACGTCTGGCAGCGTGTTCCTGTCACTCACTACACTTCACGTGAAAAACGTGCCTCACACATCTCTTTTAAACACACCCCCACTGACACCTGGAACCTGTCTCTCTGAGTAATTGGCACCTCCACCCTGGAAAAAAGGCTCATACTTTCCGTTATACCCATGCCATTCACAAACTTATAAACTTCTATCAAGTCACTTCCTGCATTCCACTGAAAACAAACTCAGTCTATCTAACCTTTCTTCATCGTTAAAATCCCCCAGGCCAGCCAACATTCTGGTAAATCTTTTCTGTACCCTCTCCAAAGCATCCACATCCTTCTGGTTTTGTGGTGACTGAACTGTACACAACAACAGCAATGGAGAAATCTTTAGACCAAAAATCTGTGAGATCAACATTGTACAACCTGGATAGAATAGAAAGAAATATGAATAGAATCAAAGTCAACCCCCAATGTTTATTTTCACTGATAATAGTAATAATGTGCAGTGTTTATGAGTAATACGGATATTGATATTGTAAAGTGTCTACTAATAACAATTCTTGATTGCAATAATCACATACAGTACAGGTATCGACTGATAAAACACAATCTCACAGATTTTTGTCCTTAGATCAAATTTTGTGTTTTACAATGCAAATTCAACAAAGCGTCTGACAGTAGTTTCACTCCTAAATATTTCAGCATAAAATTGAAAAGCATATTTGTAAGGAGATTACAGTTATCTGTAACAATAATGGGGTGGTAAGAGTAGAGGATTTTAACTTTCAAAACTAGACTACGACTGCCATAGACAATAGGTGCAGAAGTAGACCATTCTGCCCTTCAAGCCAGCACCACCATTCACTACAATCATGGCTGATCATCCTCAATCAGTATCCTGTTCCTGCCTTATCCCCATAAACCTTGATTCCACTATCCTTAAGAGCTCTATCCAACTCTTTCTTGAAAGTATCCAGAGACTTGTCCTCCACTGCCTTCTGGGGCAGAGCATTCCACACACCCACCACTCTCTGGGTGAAGTAGTTTCTCCTTAACTCTGTTCTAAATGGCCTACCCCTTAGTTTTAAACTGTCTCCTATGGTTTGGGACTCACCCATCAGCGGAAACATGCTTCCTGCCTCCAGAGTGTCTAATTCTTTAATAATCTTATACTTCTCAATCAGATCCCCTCTCAGCCTTCTAAACTCAAGCGTATACAAGCCCAGTCGCTCCAATCTTTCAGCATAAGATAGTCCCGCCATTCCGGGAATTGACCTCATGACCCTTTGCTGCGCTCCCTCAATAGCCAGAATGTCTTTCCTCAAACTTGGAGAACAAAAGTGCGCACAATATTCCAGGTGCGGTCTCACCAGGGCCCTGTACATCTGCAGAAGGATCTCTTTGCTTCTATACTCAATTCATCTTGTTTTGAAGGCCAGCATGCTATTAGCCTTTTTCACTACCTGCTGTACCTGCATGCTTGCTTTCATTGACTGATATACAAGAACACCTAGATCTCGTTGTCCTGCCCCTTGACCTAACTTGACTCCATTTAGGTAGTAATCTGCCTTCTTGTTCTTGCCACCAAAGTGGATAACCACACATTTGTCCACATTAAACTGCATTTGCCATGTATCCGTCCACTCACCAACCTGTCCAGGTCACCCTGTATTCTCCGAACATTTCACCCTGCCACCCAGAAAATTTACTAATATTACTTTTAATAGTATCAAGGGCTTGGGTGAAGATTCTGTGCAAGAGAATTCTCATAATCAGTCTGTGGATGTAGCAACTAGAGAAGGAGCAAAACTTGGTCTACTCTTGGGAAATAATGATATGGAGATGCCAGTGTTGGACTGGAGTGGAGAAAGTTAAAAGTCCAGATTATAGTCTTGGAAGTACGTGTTATCGGAGCGCTGCTCCTTCACCAGGTAGCCTTTTTGACCTTGGGAACTAAAGCAGGGAAGTGACTGAGGAGTCAATGGGACAGCACTTTGGGGCCAGTGATTATAATTCTCTTTACTAGCACAAGCACCAGTATTGGCCCTTCCTTCCCTAGAGAAACCATGTCACCTTTTTGTGACAGTAAACGATGGAGCAGCCTTAGGAGTGTTAACCCAGAAAGGAGGGGGAAAGAAACAGCCCATAGCCTTCCTGTCCAAAATCCTGGATGTCTACAGGCAGTTGCAGCAACGGCCATATTGGTAGAAGAAAGCCGAAAACTTACTTTCGGAGGAGCGCTAGTAGTTAGCACTCCCCATCAAGTCAGAACTGTGTTAAACCAAAAAGCAGGAAGATGGTTGACAGATTCACGAATTCTAAAATACGAGGCCATCCTGATGGAGAAAGATGACCTCGTGTTAGCAACAGACACCTGTCTAAACCCAGCTACCTTTCTTTGGAAGGGAGAACCTCTAGACAAACGAGAATTAGAGCACGACTGTTTAGACATCATCGAATATCAAACCAAAATTAGATAGGACCTGAGAGATCTACCTCTCCATGACAGGGATAGATTGTTTATAGATGGATCATCGAGAGGAGTGGAAGGAAAAAGACACAATGGATATGCAGTAGTGGACGGTAACAATAACCAAACCGTG